>NC_054492.1:40253749-40587499 GCF_017639515.1 Carcharodon carcharias
GGCAGTCTCCACATATACACAGGGCAGTCTCTGCACATACACAGGGCAGTCTCCAAACATACACAGGGCAGTCTCCACATGTACACAGGACTGTTTCCACCCGTGAACAGGGCCATCGTCCAACAGTTAGAAATGCAAATGTTTAACCAGTAGATGGGGAAAAAACTCTAAACATTTAAATTAAGAGCAGGTAGACGCTGCTGGATTTGTACTCCATACCCTGTCAAATCGAAGAGCGAAAACGTTGTCACACTGAAGTTTAACGTCGGTGCTCAAGTTTGAGTTTCACGCCATGTGAAGCGTATGTAGTGCAAATTGCGTGTAAAAGGCCTAAAGTGGCTCCGAGATGAAACAATGAGATCTCCCTGATGGAGCCTCAGACCACTTGACTCTCGCGTCAGGTCTCAGACTGACTTGGGATTCAGGCTGAAGTTACACTGCGGTTGGAGTGTGAACATATCCTCACTGATTACATGGTATCTTGCTGGCTCACACGTTTACTATGCCCTCACTCCAATGAATTACCGTTGTGTGTTTTTCTTCCAAAGAATTTCCCTTTTACGGGAGCTCTCAAAATAAGGATTCAGACCTGAACAAACTCTACTAGTTTGTTATGGGTTGGTGCACTCTGAAATACAATTGAATACAGGTTTTGCTGGTTCCACAATGAAATGGAATATTTTGAATGTTCCAGCAGCTCTCTCACACGCACTGAGTTCCCGCACTGGGATATTATGAGCTCCCCAAGATTGGTGAAGTCGGGAAAGATTGCGATCAACATCAATTTGAAACATATCACAGATCAGTAAAATTTCCCCTAGGCCTCTTTCTGTCTATCCATCTATTTGTATTACTTTAAATGTACTTTTATCTTGACCTCACCGGCACAGTTTATATGAACTGGTTGTAAAATTCACCTATTACATATTTTTCGTCGATATAAATAATTTGGGGTCATTGGTCCATTTTCATCGATCCACTCTGTCAAAAGCGAGGTGTAAACTTGTGGAAAAGCCTCCTTATATAAATGAACTCCTGTAGCATCAACCGTTTCCCCAAAGCACCCCCCAACACCCCCATTCCTTGCGCTGCTGCAATGCAGATTACAGCTCGCCCCTTTTATTTTAGAAATACAACGGGAAGTTACCATCTGGCCAGAAAGCAAGGTTTCATTACCAATTAGATTTAAAAGAAAAATCAAAGGGTCGCATTACAAATCTTGCCCTATTTCAGCTGTTTGTTTTTCTTTCTAATAAATGGGTAAGTGGATACTGCATTAAAGGCTGGCTGGGGGCTCGATTCTACACCCAAACCACTAAATAGCCATAAATCTCTCTCACTCCCCGCGGTGATCCACTTGTGCGCAATGAAGAGGGATCCCTGTAGAATGCATAAGGCGCACATTGCTCTGAGAGACCCCTGCACAAAGCCATCTTATCGGGTTTAATTCCCGGGGGTGTGAAAAGTCTCAAAAAAAGAAAATCAGAGTCTAGAAAGAATAGTTTCACCAGTCGGAAAACCCGAAGACCTTGGCGAATCCGAGATAGGCTGCAAGTATCTTAAGATGCTCTTAATGCATCTTTTTTAAAAAAAGATTTATTACTATTGCAGCGTCAGAAAGAAAAAAGGAATATTTTTCAAACTCTGGAACTTCGAGATAAAGAGAAACTCAATTGCTGAACGTCTTAAGATTCACCGTCAGAATGATCTAGTCGCGCCTTATTATTTAAAGGGCTTGTCAAGGAAACGTGGCCAACACCGGACAGCGAAGACACAGGCCGAGTAAAAGTAACCCTCTGGGGCTGAACTGGGACCATTACAGGAATCAGAAGGTACAGTGGAAACTGCCGGCCAACAGAGCCAAGTCCTTTGGGGAAGTCAATCAGCAGCAGACTGAGATCAGCGCATCTCAGACAGATAAAGGACTCAGCCCTCAGCACTGACATCACCCTCCCTCCAACAGGCTGGGCGTCAAAAAGCCACCCAGTGATAAATACAGCGAGAGGACAGGGAGGGCCAGTCCTCTGGCTGGGTTTGCTCCCAGATCCACTGTGTGTGTGTGTGTGTGAGAGAGAGAGAGAGAGGGAAAAAAACAATCACTCGTTGTTCAGTTGCTTGTATTTGCCTGAATTTGCTTTTACACATGGCACTCCTCTGGCCGGCGAGCTGTGGTGAAGTCTCCAGGTTTACTGTTTCCCCCTCTGAAGATGAGTCTCAAGGGGAAAACCACCTGCTGTCCTCATAATCATTTAAACGCCAAGTAAATAAAGGGGAAAGGGTGGTGGGGGTGGTGATGCGTCAAGGTGCAGGATACAGAAAAAGTAAAGGGTGGTGGGGGGGGGGGAAACACATGGGGCTCACTTCTTCCCCATTTTGGAGAGTCTGGCTCTTGAATTGAACGCTGCCTTCACAGAGTGGATGCAGTTTGCGTTGGCAAGATCGGAGGCTGGTTCAGAAACAGGAGCCGATGCATCTTGTTGGTGGAGCCGAGTTTCCCCCTCCCTCCCATTTAAATTCTCACTGTTCAAATTCAGCTTGTGAAAGAGCAAAGGACGCGGATCACAGCTAAACCTTATGCTCGTCCACATTACACACAGTATGAACATCAGTAACCGGACAACAGGGCTAAATGAGGCAGCAGTTAGTCAGATTGGTAACCTGTCCTCTTGCAGTGTCTCATTACTCTGCTTGCACTGGGAGTTAGTTTTTTTTTTAAAAACAATTAAAAAAAAAAGGGACACGAACCTTAGTGTGTTGGATTTCTAGGTTTGGCGTTGGCGACGGCAGAAGTTGGAGAGAAGCGATGAGAGCGGCCGGATCTGCCTTCACCTCACTGGGAAACTCGATCTCGCTGGAAGTCATCTTATCGATTTGTCGGAGGCAGTCGGGATGTCGATTTTTTTTTTTCTCTACTATTGCCGATCAGAGATTCTGACTTGTTGCCCTGCGCTGGGGCTTTGTATATAAGCAGGTGTCAGACTGTCTCTCTCTTATTGGGCATCAGTTGAGAAGGGGCTGGGCTGTCCTTTCTCAATGATATGCTCCAAAATAAGGTTAAAGAGTCGGACTGTTTGCTTTTCTAATGCAAGACTCACACACCATTGGATTCATTACAGGCGATCTATTTTTCTCCTATCTAATCGTCGCCAATACTTTATCGCTCTCTGATCCCATCACCTATGAACGCAGCCAGACCTGCATTAACCACGCCAAGTGCTTGTGGAGTTGAACAATTACAAGGGTGACCCGCACGGTTTAAATCCATTGGGTTTTAGCACCACCCGAAATTCACGCCTGCCCCCCACCCCCACCCCCCCCCCCCCCAAAAAAAAAGAGAGAGAACAGACAAATAAAAACAGACAATGCTGGGGAAACTCAGCGGGTCTGGCAGCATCTCTGGAGAGAGAAAGAGAGAGAGACAGGGTGAACGCTTCGAGTCCCCTATGACTTCTCTTCAATATCAACTGTCCATCAGTTTCAGCAGGCAGCCTAAGGCGTCACTGCGGTGGAGTAGCGGGTGCTTGCTAACTTCATCCGCGGGGGCAAAGCCACAGGGCGGAGATTTCACCCATTTGCCCCTTCAGCCACAACAGGTTCTAAACTTTCAGCTTGAAGCCCAGAAAGGAGAGGCGAGCACCCCTCCCATTGCTGCGCTGCGCATTGCTGACCCCCACCCCCCCCACCCCCCCCCCCCCCACACTCTATCTTACTGTGAGTGAATAGCGCTGATATTTGGCGAGAGATCACACCTCCCTCTCGATGAATTTGCTACCTTCCGTCGGGGAGTTGGAACAAATTCCTAAATTCCGCTCTTTCACAGCCCATTCAACCCCTTTAGTTCCGACTGTCCAAGTGACATTGGCTATCTCCCACTTCTATTCTATTTCGAGGACTATGTTTCCCCTCATCAGGAGCCCGAGTCTTAATTTTTTGTGTTAACCTTTTTCGTTATTTCATCTATTGGAAGGACCTGTGCACCATTTCTATCAGGACAGATAGCTGGACAGGAAATACTATTTTGTGTTATTTCAGTATTGCTTCATATATTATTGTCAAAAATGTCACCAAACTCACACAAGAAGCAGTTCTTAAAGAAAATGACGCCTAAACAGAGCTCAGTTATTTTCAGAGCCGTTTTCGGTTTAAATTAAAAAGAATACAGTCAGGCCACACTTCACGGAGCAGAATAACGGTGTAAGTGGTGTATGGGTCGGAGTCCCCCCCCCCTCTCTCTCCCTCTCTCCCTATGAAACTGTCATTTAATCTGAACTGAAACCTGCCACAGACAATGGAAACAGGCGGCGCTCGGAAGCGGCAGCGGACTTTTCCCACAACCTCCAGACACTATCCGCCACTTTAACACAGCTGGGATTTCTTCTTGCCAATAAAAACGAAAAGTTTGAAGTACACAAAACAGCTTTTGCGGAACGGAGCGGGTCGAATTTGTCCAAAATAAACGCTCTTTTCACCAAAGGCAGACAAGCAGCAACCTCCAGTCAAATGTTTTGGACTCTAACAGTCAGTAACATTTAACACTTCCAACCCTCTCAGCATCCCCTACTGAAGGTCAATCTTCACCGTCATAAGTGTTGGCTGTGGGTCACTTTTCTCAACAGCTAAAGCCTGAGATTATCTCCTTGTCATATTTTGTTCATACATTTCCAAATATATTTCCCACCCAATCTGACCGCTTAAGCTGAAAACCTGGTTTGCGTATTTCCAGCATTTTCTTCCCTTGTCTACACAGTGTCAGAGGCACCATCCTTTGGATTAGATGCTGCCACCCCTCGATTCTCTACCCCGGTGCTTTAAATGCATTTAAGATTACCTGGCGCTATTTGAGGAGCGGAAGAGTTCCCCCTTGTACCTTGGCCAACATTCCCCCCTCCCCTCAATCAATAGCAACAGCAAAAAATGGTCCCTTTGCACCACTTTGCTGTTTGTGGGATCTTCATATCCACAAAATGGCCACTTGGTTGGGGGGGGGGGGGGTGGTGGTGTGGGGGGTGATGGGATTCGCCTGCATTACACCAGTCACCGCCCTTCAAAGCAAACCATTGCAAGTGAAAACCCCTTTTTCTAGATTTCCGAGAATCCCAATAAGGATCCATAAAAACAGGACATCAATTTTGCTGTTATTGTGATTCTGTCATTCTTAGCAGCTCTGATTTAGGGTTAGGACCTATTTTCCGAGTCCCCACTGCAATAACGGTTCATGCTGTTCACGCAGAAAACGGGGGGCAGGATTTTCCTCCACTGCTTTTCGAAAAGTCCACGTTTTCTGCGATTTTGCACATGTTAAGAGCGCCTTCAGTGCCTGCTGCTGAATCAATGCGATGTGTATTATTGATGGCGAAAGTCCTGAGACATACTTGGGCACTGGGGAAATGGCACATCTTTAAACGTTATGTTAGAACAATCACAACTATTTACAACTGAAATAACAGCCGCTAGTAGTGCCCCTGACTTTGCAGCCCGAGATTTACGTAAGAAGTCAAATGTTATCAAAGTGCAAGAAATTCCTCTAAGTTGGCCAGCTTTGTCATATGTGAATACGGTTACCTTCCCTTAAAAAAAAGCCTGTTTTCATACACCAGAGGTTTACATCAAAGAGCTTAATTCCCGAAGAGACTGACAGTGATTAATGTAATCAAAACATCTTACTCTCAAGTCATTAGTTTAAACACAGACAAACAAGAACCCACATACAGTTAACAAAGCAGAACACAGAAACCATGCCAGGCAATGGGAGTTAGGTTCCAATACTATCCGCACACACTGTGAACTTTTGTTTGGGGGGGGGGGGGGGAACGCCCAATGCAGTGAATTCACTGGCTTGCCACTTGTCTTTCCGTGGAGTTACCTACCTACATGTCCAACGTGAAAGTCAGTCCAATGGAACTCTGTTGTGTGGAATAGGTGGGAGGGCCACCCTATTTGGACTTAATGAAACAGGCCCATTATTGTGTATGACAAGTAAAATTGAGACGTACTAACAAATACCATACAAAGCCTGTTTCTAGTAACACCATAAGAATGTATGAAATAGAAGCTGGAGTAGACTATACAGCCATCCAGCCTGCTGCATCATTCAATAAGATCATGGCTGACCTTCAACTGAACTGCCTGATCTTCAGATCCCTTGATTCCCTTAGATTCCAAGAATTTATCAATCTTAATCTTGAATGCACTCAATGACTGAATATTCATGGCCATCTGAGATAGAGAATTCCAAAGATTTGCAACCCTCTGAGTGAAGAAATTTCTTATTTTCTCAATCCTCATCATGAGGCTTTCCTCCTCAGTTCTAGACTCTCCAGCCAGGGGAAACAGCCTCTCAGCCTTTACCCTAACAAACCCTCTCACAATAAATATGTTTCAATAAGATCATCTCCCATCCTTCTAAATTGCAGACTATAGGCCCATTTCATTCAATCTCTTCTCACAGGACAAACATCTCATCCCGCTAATCAATCTACTGAAGATTTATTTCACTGCCTTGAAAACAAGTATATCCTTCCTTAGATATGGAGACCAAGACTGTACACAGTATCCCACATGCAGTCTCAACAAAGCATTGTTTAATAGGAGCGAGGCTTCCTTACTCATACACCAAACTTCTTGCAATAAAAATCCACATACCATTTTGGGTTCCTAATTGCTTACTACTGCACAGTAACTTCTTCTGTTGTGTGTGGGAACACCCAAATCCATTTGAACACCAAGATTTCATAATTTTAATTATAATTATAAGTTTATAACAGTTCAAAAATATTCTGTTTTTCAGTTCTCCCCACTAAAGTGACTAACCTTATATTTCCACATATTATACTCCAAATTCTTTCTCGCTGTCTTTACCTGCCTGTATGTCTTTGCAGACACCTTGTGTCTTCATTGCTGGCAACCTAGATTTATAGATCAGCAAACATTGGATACATTACACTGAATCCCTTAGTTTAGGTCATTAATATAGATTGTTAATAGCTGTGGCCCTAGCAATGATTCCTGCTGCATCCCTCTAGTAACAGCCTGCCCATTTGAAAATTACCCCTTTATTCCTACTCTCTATTTTCTGTCCTTTAACCAATTCTCCATCCATGCTAATCCCCAATGCCTTTATCTCATGTATCAGGCCTGCACTACCACCTTCTCAAGGGCAATTAGGGATGTGCAACAAATGCTGGCCCAGCCAGCAATGCTCACATCCTATGAAAGAATAAAAAAATCCTTTTGTATGGCACCTTGTCAAATGCCTTTTGAAAATCCAAATATACTACATCCATTGGTTCTTCTTGATCTACCTGTTTATTACATTCTCAAACAACTCTATTAGATTAGTCAAGCACAATTTCCCTTTCATTAAACCATGTTGACCCTGCCTCATCATATTATGATTTTCTAAGTGCCCTGTTTTCACTTTCTTAATAATGGATTTCATCATTTTCCCCACAAATGATGTCAGGTTAACCTGCCCATAGTTCCCTGTTTTCTCTGTTGGCCCTTTCTTGAGTAGTGATGTTACATTTTGAGTTACCCTCGCACTCTCAATGTGAGCAACTCCCTAGTGGGGCTGCCAGTTGCTGTCCACAGCTGGCTCTCTGATTGGACCTGCTACCTCAGGGACCCACCACTGTTCTCAATCGGACAGCAGACCCAAAGATGGCCAATTAGGAGGCAACCTTCTTGAAGATCATGCTGCCCTGCGGACTTGTGCGAAGTCGGGACCCGGAAATGGTCCCGACTCCTGAAAATATTCAGTCAGCCCAAATTCTGCCCATTGCATGCAAATCGATTCTGGAGCTAATCACGTACAGGGCGGTATAATCGCAGCCCAAATGACATAATTTTAATTGAGAAAACACCCAAAGTGCAATATCGGCCTAAAAGCTACTGAAAGTCTATCAGTTAGCCACTAGACAGTGTAGTTGGGAAACTTTAGCTATTCTGTCATCACAGCAGTGGATTAGAATTGAAGACATTTCTGTGGAAACTCCAGTTTCATTAAATGAAAAAGAATGTTATGTTGAATCAGTGTCGAGTGCCTACTTGTGCCCAAAATGATCAACTACTCAACAGCTAACTGTGGAAAAAAGCATAAGAGATGCTGAAATTAAAGTTCCTCTGATGGCTCAGTTGATCAAAAATTGATTCTGTAACATAAACTGATCCTACTTAGAATGAACTTCATTTATGTCATTCACACAACTGTGCTTGTTCCTCAGATGATGTGACCCTTGCAACCTAACTGGAGGACTTATGGTAAGCATTGTCTCATTGGAAAGTTTAAACTATAGGGTTTGGCTGTAAAGATATACATACACCTTAGATGTTTTATTGTGTTTGAATTAATTGCAAGGGGTATTCCATCTGAAGTTGCAGTCTTTTGGGATTTTGCCATTTCGAATTTTTTGCAAGTAGTTAAAGTGAGTGATGTGTGGAGAGGGGATTAGTATGGAGATGTGGTTGAATGGCAAATAGTTTCACTGAACCTCAGTGGACGATACTACATTCTGATCCATTAGAATCACCCGCTCTATCACTTTTTCTTTGTGCTTTTGACAACATCAATGCTTTTGTTACTTCGAGATTTGCCACTTTCCCTTGGTCCAGCGTTCAGCAGCATTATCAATGATTTGCTTCCTTAGGTTTTCTTTATCCACTCTTTAAAACTAATATCATCACTCTCCTTGAAAAGCCCATCCCTGTTCCCTCCATCCATTTTAACAAGATCCCCTTCCTTTCCCCTCTACGGCCCTTGAACAGGTCCATTCTCATCCAACCCTGCGCTCACTTTCCACTGCCTGCTTGAATCATTTCAGTTCAGTTTCTGCCTTCCCCAAACTAGCTAAACCAACAACCAATACTTTATCAAAAACAAAAGTACCTGGAAAAACTCAACAGGTCTGACAACATCAGTGGAGAGGAACACAATGAACGTTTTGAGTCCGTATGACCGAAGTGTTAACTGTATTCCTCTCCGCAGATGCTGTCAGACCTGCTGAGTTTTTCCATGTATTTTTGTTTTTGTTTTGGATTTCCAGCATCCGCAGTTTTTTGCTTTTAACCAATACTTTATGATTGCAAAGAGGGCATATTACCTCTCCCTGTGTTCCTCAACCTTTCCATGGTGTTCTATATGATCAACCATTCTATTCTTTCACTACCTCCACTTTGCTGTCTACCTTTGCACCCTGGTTTCAATTCTATTTGTCCCAACTTAAGCAGTACATTATCTGCAATTGTCTTTTCCAAACCCATTCAGGTGAGCTATGATTTTCCACCCTTGGCCATTCCTAAGCTGTGATCACATGTTCTCAGTGACAAAGGATTGACTTCCATTGGTACACCGGTGACACCTTGCTTTACCTCTCCATCAGTGCCCTTAAGACCACTATACTGAATGTCTATTTATTCCGCATCAAGGCATAGTTGAGCTAGAACTTCCGTCAAATGTTAATCAACTTTTTTGTCATTCATTCATGGGCTGTGGGCATCACTGGCTAGACCAGCATTTATTGCCCATCCCTAAATCCCTTGAGAAGGTGGTGGTGAGCTGCTTTCTTGAACCTCCACAGTCCTTGTGGTGTAGGTACACCTACAGTGCTGTTAGGGAGGGACTTCCAGGATTTTGACTCAGCAACAGTGAAGGAACGGCGATATATTTCCAAGTCAGGATGGTGAGTGGCTTGGAGGGGGACTTCCATGTGGTGATGTTCCCATGCATCTGCTGCCCTTGCCCTTCTAGATGTTAGTAGTCATGGATTTGGAAGGTGCTCTCTAAGGGGCATTGGTGAATTCCTGCAGTACATCTTATAGATGGTACACACTGCTGCCACTGTGCATCAGTGGTGGAGGGAGTGAATGTTTGTGGGTGGTGTGCCAATCGAATGGCTGCTTTGTCCTGGATGGTGTCAAGCTTCTTGAGTGTTGTGGGAGCAGCACTCATCCAGGCAATTGGGGAGTATTCCATCACACTCCTGACTTATGCCTTGTAGATGGTGGACAGGCTTTGGGTAGTCAGGAAGTGACTTACTCACCACAGGATTCCTAGCCTCTGACCACAGTATTTGTATGGCTAGTCCAGTTCAGTTTCTGGTCAATGGCAACACCCAGGATGTTGATAGTGGGGGATTCAGTGATGGCAATGCCATTGAACATCAAGGGGCGATGGCTAGATTCTCTCTTGTTGGAGATGGTCATTGCCTGGCACTTGTGTGGCACAAATGGTACTTGCCACTTGTCAGCCCAAGCATGGATACTGTCCAGGTCTTGCTGCATTTAGACATGGATTGCTTCAGTATCTGAGGAGTCGTGAATGATGATGAACATTGAGTAATCGTCAGCAAACATCCCCACATCTGGCCTTATGATAGAAGGGATGGCATGATGAAGCAGCTGAAGATGGTTGCGCCGAGGACACTACCCTGAGGAGCTCCTGCAATGATGTCCTGGAACTGAGATGACTGATCTCCAACAACCATAACCATCTTCCTTTGTGCTCCATATGACTCCAACCAACAGAGAGTTTTCCCCCGATCTCCATTGACTCCAGTTTTGCTAGGGCTCCTTGATGCCACACTTGGTCAAATGCTGTCTTGATGTCAAGAGCGGTCACTCTCACCTCACCTTGGAATTTAAACTATTTTGCCTATGTTTGAACCAAGGCTGTAATGAGGCCAGGAGCTGAGTGGCCCTGGCAGAACCAAAGCTGGGCGTCAGTGGGCAGGTTATTGCTAAGCCAGTGCCACTTGATAGGACTGTTGATGCCCTCTTCCATCACTTTACTGGTGATTGAGAGTAGACTGATGGGGCGGTAATTGGCCAGGTTGGATTAGTCCTGCTTTTTGAGTGCAGGACATACCTGGGCAATTTTCCACATGGATAGATGCCAATTTTGAATCTTTACTGGAACAGCTTGCCTAGGGGTGCAGCAATTCTGGAGCACAAGTCTTCAGTCCTATTAAGTTAAGTGAGACTGAAGCCAACCTGCTTGGCTGTCAGTAAAACCCTGAACTTTAGCCTCTGTTTTTATTCCCTGCCAGGCTGCTTGCTCATTGTTCTACCTATTCATCCTTGAGCTAAGCTTCATACCCCATATTCTATCCATCGTCAACATTTAGGGTGACCAGATTTTCAAAAGTCAAAACGGGAACACATTGGAAAACCTCGGGAAGGCAGGCTTTCATGGTGATTGACATGTTGGGTGGCCAATGACAGGAGTTTGGGGGAAGGGCAGTTGAAAGTAGGAGGTCCTGCAATGACATCTCCTGGAATACCTCCAAAACCAAGTGCGAAGATACCATGGACTTCTTTGTCACTAAGATTAACATCACTCATGCCAGTTTCTTTGCTAGCCCAAGACCACTGGGCCTAAATTTTACCAAGGTCCTCCCACCTCTTGCCCTAACCCTGAACTTGAAATGCCCTCTAGTTTCTCATCTTTCTTCCCTCATACCTTCTCAGGGTTGATCTTATCCATGAGACCTACCCCCTGCTCCCTTGATGTTTTCCCACTAAACCGCTGATCACCCAACTTCCCTTCCTGGCTCCCACATTAATGGACATTGTTAATGGTTCACTGTCCTCTGGTATTTTCCTCTTTCCTTCAAATCTGCTGCTATCATCCCATCCCTCAAAGAAAGCAAGCCTTCACCCCTCTACCTTACAAGCTATTTCCCCAACAAAGTCCTTGGACACATTGTCACCTCCCAAATCCAGGAACTACATGTTTGAATTCCTCCACTCGGTTTCCCTTCTTTTTATTCATTCACAGGATGTGGGCTTTTCTGGCTGGGCCAGCATTTATTGCCCATCCTAATTGCCCTTGAGAAGGTGGTGGTGAGCTGCCTTCTTGAACTGCTGCAGGCCAAGTAGTGTAGCTACACCCACAGTGCTGTTAGGGAGGGAGTTCCAGGATTTTGACCCAGTGACAATGAATGACCAGTGATATATTTCCAAGTCAGGATGGTGAGTGACTTGGAGGGGCTCTTCAAGATGGTGGTGTTCCCATCTATCTGCTGCCCTTGTCCTTCTAGATGACAGTGGTTGTGCATTTGGAAGGTGCTGTCTAAGGGCCCTTGGTGAATTTTTGCAGTTCATCTTGTAGATGATACGCACTGCTGCTACTGTGCATCGGTGGTGGAGGGAATGAATATTTGTAGATGTGGTGCCAATCAAGCGGGTTGCTTTGTCCTGGATGGTGTCAAGCTTCTTGAGTGTTGTGGGAGCTGCACTTATCCAGGCAAGTGGGGAGTATTCCATCACAGTCCTGACTTATGCCTTGTAGATGGTGGACAGGCTTTGGGGAGTCAGGAGGTGAGTTACTCGTCACACTATTTTCTAGCCTCTGAACTGCTCTTGTAGCCACAGTATTCATATGGTTAGACCAGTTCAGTTTCTGGTCAATGGTAACCCTGAGGATGTTGATAGTGGGGGATTCAACGATGGTAATGCCATTGAAAATCAAGAGGCGATGGTTGGATTCTCTCTTGTTGGAAATGGTCATTGCCTGACACTTGTGTGGTACGAATGCTACTTGCCACTTGTCAGCCCAAGCCTGGATATTGTTCAGGTCTTGCTGCATTTGGGCATGGACTACTTCAGTATCTGAGAAGTTGCAAATGGTGCTGAACATTGTGCAATTGTTAGCGAACACCCCCACTTCTGACCTTATGTTGAAAGGAAGGTCATTGATGAAGCAGCTGAAGATGGCTGGGCCGAGGACATTACTTTGAGGAACTCCTGCAGTGGTGTCCTGGAACTGAGATGACTCACCTCCAACAACCACAACCATCTTCCTTTGTGCTAGGTTTGAATCCCACTAGTGGAGAGTTTCCCCCATGATTCCCATTGACTCCAGTTTTGCTACACTTGGTCAAATGCTGCCTTGATGTCAAGGGCAGTCACTGTCACCTCACCTCAGGAGTTCAGCTCTTTTGTCCGTGTTTGAACCAAGGCTGTAATGAGGTCAGGAGCTGAGTGGCCTTGGTGGAACCCAAACTGGGTTCCAGTGAGCAGGTTATTGCTAAGCAAGTGCCACTTGATAGCACTGCTGATGACCCCTTCCAGTACTTTACTGATGATCAAGAGTAGACTGATGGGTGGTAATTGGCTGAGTTGGATTTGTCCTGCTTTTTGTGTACAAGACATGCCTGGGCAATTTTTCACATAGCCAGGTAGATGCCAGTGTTGTAGCTGTACTGGAACAGCTTGGCTAGGGGCGCAGCAAGTTCTGGAGCACAAGTCTTCAGCATTATTGCCGGAATATTGTCAGGGTCGATAGCCTTTGTAGTATCCAGTGCCTTCAGCCATTTCTTGATATCACGTGGAGTGAATCGAATTGGCTGAAGACTGGCATCTGTGATGCTGGGGACATCCAGAGGAGGCCGAGATGAATCATCCACTTGGCACTCCTGGTTGAAGATTGTAGCAAATGCTTCAGCCTTATCTTTTGCACTGATGTGTGCAGGACTCCTCCATCATTAAGCATGGGAATATTTGTGAGTTGTTTAATTGTCCACCACCATTCATGACTGGATGTGGCAGGACTGCAGAGCTTAGACCTGATCCATTGGCTGTGGGATTGCTTAGCTCTGTCCATCACTTGATGCTTATGCTGTTTGACATGCAAATAGTCCTGTGTTAAAGCTTCACCAGGTTGACACCTCATTTTTAGGTACGCCTGGTGCTGCTCCTGGCATGCCCTCCATTGAACCAGTGTTGATCCCCTGGCTCGATGGTTATGGTAGAGTGGGAGATGTGTTGCGCCATGAGGTTACAGATTGTGTTCGAGTACAATTCTGCTGCTGCTGATGGCCCACAGAACCGCATGGATGCCCAGTCTTGAGTTGCTAGATCTGTTCAAAATCTATCCCATTTAGCACGGTGGTAATGCCACACAATAAGATGGAGGGTATCCTCAGTGGGAAGGCAGGACATCGTCTCCACAGTGACTGTGCAGTGATCATTCCTACCGATACTGTCATGGACAAATGCATCTGTGGCAGGTAGGTTGGTAAGGATGAGGTCAAGTATGTTTTTCCCTCTTGTTGGTTCCCTCACCACCTGCTGCAGACCCAATCTAGCAGCTGTGTCCTTTAGGACTCAGCCAGCTCAGTCAGTAGTGGTGCTACCGAGCCACTCTTGGTGATGGACATTGAAGCCCCTCACCCAGCATACATTCTGTGCCCTTGCCACCCTCAGTGCTTCCTCCAAGTGATGTTCGACATGGAGGAGCACAGATTCATTAGCTGAGGGAGGGTGTTTCCTTGCCCACGTTTGGCCTGATGGCATGAGACTTCATGAGGTCTGGAGTCGAGGGCAACTCCCTCCTGCATAGCACCAAGGCTGGTGGGACAGAGCATACCCAGGGATGGTGATGGTGGTGTGTGGGACAGATATGTAAGATATTATTCCATGAGTATGACTATGTCAGGCTGTTGCTTGACTAGTCTGTGAGACACATCTCCCAATTTTGGCACTAGTCCCCAAGTGTTAGTAAGGAGGATTTTGTAGGGTTGACAGGGCTGAGTTTGCCATTGTTGTTTCCAGCACCTAGGTCCACACGGTTTCATTCCCTTTTTGTGACTTTGCAACAGTTTGACGCAACTGAGAGGCCGTTTAAGGGTCAACCACATTGCTGTGGGCCAGACCAGGCAAGAGAATTACAACAATCGACAATGGTTTCACAGTCATCATTAGACTTTTAATTCCACATTTTTATTGAATTTAAATTCCACCATCTGCCATGGCAGGATTTGAACCCAGGCCCACAGAGGTCTCTGGGTTACTAGTCCAGCAACAATACCACTATGCCAACTTGAGGTTACCTAAAGCTCTTCTGTCTATGTCGTAACTTGCATCAAATCCCATTCACACATCAATCCTGAGCGGACCTAAAGAGCTCCTCGTTAAGCAACCCCTTAATTTTAAAATTCTCATTCTTGTTTTCAAATCCCTCCATGGCCTCTTTCCTCCCTATCTCTGTAGATTACTCCAGCCCTACAACCCTCAGATATCATTCAATTCTAGCTTCTTGCTCCAATCTTAATCGCTCTATCATTGGCAGTGCTTTCAGCTGTCAAAGCTCTGAGCTCTGGAATTCCCTCCCAAAACCTCTCCAGCTATCTACCTCTCTTTCTGGTCCTTAAAACCTAGATTTTTGGCAAAGCATTTGATCACCTGCACTAAAATCATGTGAGTCAGTGTGAAACTTCTACTTCAACAGTTCTGTTGAAGGGTCATGAGGACTCGAAACGTAAACTCTTTTCTTCTCCGCCGATGCTGCCAGACCTGCTGAGTTTTTCCAGGTAATTCTGTTTTAGTGTCAAACTTTGTTTGTGCTTTGGGATATTTTACTATGTTAAAGGGACTGAACAAATACAGTTGTGCCTGTTGTTGTTCATCACATCCATTCTTACTATCTGCAATGCTCTTCTCAGTGACCTCCTGAGCTTCATCCTTGAAAAATTCTAGCGCAACCAAAATGCTGTTGTCCGCATCCTAATCTGCACTAAATTCTGCTCTTCTTTTACTTGCTGACCTCCTATCCGACAGTGCACTAAATTCAAACTTCTCACACTCATTTACAAATGCATTTATGATCTTGCCCATCTTTGGCTCTGCAATCTCTTCCAAGCTTATGCACCCACAAGCAATCCCTGCTCCTAACTCCATCCCCGACTTTGTATCTGCTTCTTCATTCACTGTCCTTTCAGCATCCCGATTGCATGCTCTGGAACATTATTCACTTACTCTCCGTCCCCCCAGTTAAAAACCTTCTCTAAATCTTTCTCTTTTACAATGTCTTTAGTCACCTTCTTTAATTATTCTCCTATTTTCCTGTGAAGCACTTTGGAATTCTCTATTATAATAAATATACTACATAAATGTGGGTATTTGTTGATTCGTAAACTGGATGTAAATAATTCTAAAATAAATAGTGATGTATACTCTTTGCTTTTTCCTTTCCTAATTGTATATATGCTATTCTTATTAAGGAATACTAGGTAACTTCTACTAGTTGCTCATCTTTGAGAGTTAGTTGGTATTAATTGTAACATATGCCGGTTATACATTTTGATGTTAATTGTGTTTTCCATCCTAAGAACACCATTTTTAGTTAATAACGCTGGATTTCTTTTCTTGAATATGACCAAGGTTCAAAACATTAGGTGGTAAGAAGTGCAATTCTTTTTAGTCAACTATTGTCACATTTATCAATGTCTACAAAGTCATCAGCTGCTCCACATTAGCTAGAAATGGATTTTAAACTGATTGTATATAGTGTAAAGGAAATGGAGGATGACATTTATAGACAAATTAGAGAGGTGTATATTCACAGCAGAGTTATAATTGTAGGAGATTTCAAATGTTCAGAAATAGTCTAAGAAAACATGAGTGGTTTAAAAGGGGAGTTGTTTTGGCAGATGCTCAGGATCATCTCCTCAATCAATTTGTTGTTGTTCCAACAAAAAAATGAATGACTCCTTGACTTGCTTCTCGCTAACAAAGAGGAACAGTGAGACAAAATGAAAGTAGCGGAGTAATTAGGAAGCAGTGATCACAACGGAATTAGCTTCAGTATAAGAATAGAAATGAATAAAAGAAAATTGATGATAAGGTTAATTGATTGAAAAAAAGCACAATTGTGTATGGATTAAGGTTAAATGCCCAAGTTAAATGCTAAGAAAATTTGTCAAATGGAGCTGTAGATCAGCGATGGGAAATATTAGAGAGGAGAGGGAAAGGGAACAAACCAAAACATTCCAGTAAGGAAAACAAAAGTGTATCAGAGATCAAGGGATTTCATGAACCAATAGACACAATAGGTCACATTTTAAATCCAAAATACAGGCATTTGACACTTAAAAGATGTGTAATGGAAATCAAAACCAGACCAAATGTTAAGAATTTAGGAAGTCTAAAATGAAAAGAGGAAAACGACTTAAAGGATGGATAATATGGATGGAATAAAACAGTGGAGGGAAGGGTGATAAGCTTGGTGAGGAAAATGCTATGATTAGGAAGGAGGTTGTCTCCAAAAGGGGAGTGATTACATTGGAGGCAGTGTTGGATATGAAATGAAAAGCCCTGCTGTTGATGTGGAATTGTGATTAAGGAGAACAATGATGGATGCCTGGAAAATGAGTGAAAGAGTAGATGCTAAAGTGTTCATTCAGCCAGAGTCAGAAAAGCTGTTTTCTTCACTATAATTTATATCACCTTTTCTTGTGAATTGCAGTCTGTTTTTCATTATCATTACTTAAGTTATTTCGACTGATAACTGCCCTCCATAACATGAGTAAGCTTTACAATAAGGGAGCCTGTCTCTTCTTTCCACTGCTAATTTGTGCTTTTGGAACTCATGTTCCCCCTCCATACGATCCCCCCTCCTCCACCCCAACTCCCATCATTGACTTTTACAGAAAGAAGCTTCAAAAATACTGCAGCTGCTGTTTATTGCCCTGTAGGGCTACATTGCATGACAGAAAGACGGTTGCTTTACAATATTGTAATCATGGTACTCTGTTGTAAAACACAGTCATTCGATAGGGAGGCACAGTTTCATAAGATTTGTGGCTAGGATTTTTTTTAGTATTGTCTTACGTAAAGATACTTGAAGTAAATTTCTCTAAATCTAGCGAATATCTTTTCTATAACATCTCTTCTATAATTACATGAAGTGTAATAACAGCCAAAGGTTGGGAAGTAGCACTGATAAACGGCACTCATTCAAGTTTTTCATGCACAATTATTCCAGGGTCCAAGGTAGAGTACAAGCAAGCAATAATTGAAGGCTCTGTCAATAGTGATAGCATACGCTTGATGGTTTATGTCTCCATTGAGCTGTCACTGGAATGTTTTTCAAACCATTGTGAGTCTCCAAGCACCAGTTGTATTGTATAAAAAATGCCACAAGCACCACTTCTTTACTATAAAAAGGTTTGATTTTAATTGAATTTGTTACTTGATTTATTTAATGTTAAATATGTGACCTCCCACATAAAACTGACAGTTTTATGGAACTTTCTCTTTGACCTGACTCTTCATTCCAGAAATGTGCAAGACCACACTACATAATTGGTGCATTGCTACAGTCTCATTCTCTAGTCACTCTGCATCTGTAAATCTCACAGACAGCGTCTAAAATGAAATAAAAATGAAGTTGAGTTATAGTCCAATAATTTCTATGAAAATCAAATTCTACACATTGTCACACATTATAGGAATAGAAAACAAAATACACATCAAACACCAGGCTTATAACAAAAGAAATCACTTGCATTGCAAGTCCTGGAACACACATGTAACACTTGTGTGCTGTACAGTTGGCGCCACTCTGTGGCTTATTTTGGATAAGTTATCAACCCTCGCTGTGTCTTCTATATCAGCTAAAACAAGCAGTTGCCAGAATAAAACAACCTCTAATTAATGTAACTATTATATTAAAGATTAGTAGAGGCCATGGTAAGATTAGTATAGTCCAGAGTAACTATTTGGTTAGTCACCAACATAATGTGTGATCACAGTCATTGTTACTGTAATCAATATCTGAAATATTTACAACACATAAACCATTACCTTGAGATAATTTTTCAGATAGCCAAATTTCCAAATCATAAACTAAGTACGATCCAAGCTTTCTGATCTTGTGTTACAAAGTAGCTTCTGCTACTGAAGCAGAATTAAGCTTACATAAATACAGCATACACTAGTCTGAATGTAGCATTTGCTTAAGAGCATAGGGGATAGCCTGGGGTTGTACAGTTCCATTCGTACACTGGAAAACCATTGCAGGTCGCCTGCTCACACAATTGATGTCAGCATGTTGGTACAGGGACAGTGAATACTCTTGTCCACAAATGAAAAAAGATTCATTTAAATTTGTAAAAACTTTTTAAAAAGAATTTTTAAAGATGTTACGAACTTTGTTGAAAAACAGATCACTATTACTGACCCAGTACATTCCGCCGGTCCGTCTGTTTTATACAACAACTCAGGGTGTCTGAAATTATGCTGGAGACTACTTACAGCAGAATGGGTGCAAAAACATCCACTAGAGCAGGCTACACTCTTGAGGATAAAATGTACTCAACAATCAGAACACTAATTTGATTCTGCAGGAGGTCTTGTGGCGCAGTGGGTCGAACTTGATGGCCAAGGAAGGTGCATTCATAATGCGGCCAAACAGGTTGAGTATCAACACACCAATGGAGGCAGTAAGAGCAGGAGAGGTTCTTGGTCAGCCACGTAATGGAAAAAGTGTTGGAGTCTCTACCATCACTATCCATAGCTCCAGACTACAACATGCATGTAAAAGTGTACGTTGCCACAACAATTCAGACTCCTTGGGGGGCCATTTGGCTCAGTTGGCTGGACAGCTGCTATGGATCAGATTGGTGCCAACAGCACAGGGCTTGATCCTCGTCCCAGGTGGGATGAATTTGTGGCCTGTCTCCTTGCCCTACCCATGGTGCAGGCTGTGGCTGTGGCTTGGAACTGCTTTTAGGCAGAGAACTCAAGGAGAAGAATTTGATTCCCTGGCTAATTTTGCAGAAACTGCATGCACCATTGTGGAGGTGACAGTAAAACTGAATCCTCAATGGTTGACTGTGAAAGAAGAACTTGCATTTAAGAACAGTCAAAGCAGGAGGATGCCATTCTTCCATTCAATAAGATTATGGCTGATCTGATTGTGACCTTAACTCCACTTTCCTGCCTGCCCCCACACCCCCCACCCCCCCAACACCCCACCCCCACCCCCCATCCCCCTGCCCCCCCTCCCCCCCACACCCCCCCACCCCTCCACCACCACCCCCCCGCCACCAACCCCCCCCACCCCCACCCCCCCACCCCCACCCCCCCCCGCCGCCAACCCCCCCTCCCCCCACCCCCACCCTCATCACCCCCCACCCCCACCACCACCCCACCCCCCACCCCCCCCCCCCCCCCACCTCCACCCCCCTCCACCGCACCCCCCCCCAACCACCAACCCCCCACCCCGGAACTCTTGACAGTCAAAAATTTGGGTTGAATATATTCAATGATCCACCCTTCACTGTTCACTGGGGAAGGGAACTCCAAACTCTAGTAACTCTCTGAGAGAAGAAATTCCTCCTCATTCCCATCTTAAACGGGAGACTCCTTATCTTGAAACTGTGCCCCCTAGTTCTAGATTCCTCCATGAAAGGAAACATCCTCTCAACATCCATCCTCTCAACGTATGAACACACGAATTAAGAGCAGGAGGAGGCCATTCGGCCCCTCGAGCCTGCTCCACCATTCAATAAGACCGTGGCTGATCTGATTACGGCCTCAACTCCGTGTTCCTTCTTACCCTTTATATTGTTTGACTCCCTTGTCAATCAAGAATCCATCTAACTCAGCCTTAAAAATATCCAATGACCCTGCCTCCACCAGTCTTTGGGGAAGAGAATTCCACAGACTCATGACCCTCTGAATGAAAAAATTCTCCTTATCTCCATTTTAAATGGGAGACCCCGTCTTTTTAAACTATGTATTCTTGTTCGAATCTTTCCCACAAGCCCCCTCAGAATCTTATATGTTTCAATAAGATCACCTCTCATTCTTCTAAACTCCAATGAGCACAAGTCCAACCTACTCAACTGTTCCTGATAAGACAAACACCACTTCCCAGGAATCATCCTAGTAAACCTTCTCTGAACTGCTTCCAATGAAAGTAAGTCCCTCCTTAAGTATGGTGACCAGAACAGTACACAGTACTCTAAGCGTGGTCTCACCAATGTCTTGTACAGTTGCAGCAAGGCGTCCCTACTTTTATATTCCATTCCACTTGCAAATAAAGGTCAACATTCCATTTGCCTTCCTTGCTGTACCTGCATGTTGACCTTTTGTGAGATTCATGTACAAGGACACCCAGATCCCTCTGTGCTGCAGCACTCTGTAGTTTCTTTCCTTTTAAATAATACTCTGCTTCTCTATTCTTCATGCCAAAGGGAAATCACGTTTAACCAATTTATTGGAATTCTTTAAAGGAGCCACATGTGCTGTAAATAAAAGGGGATCAGTGGATGTACTATACTTAGATTTCCAGAAGGCATTTGATAAGGTGCCACATCAGAGGTTATTATGGAAAATAAAAGCTCATGGTTCAGGGGGTAACATATTATCATGGATAGAAGATTGGCTGGCTAACAGGAAACAGGGAGTAGGATAAATGGGTCTTTTTCTGGTTGGCAGGATGTAACAAGTTGTGTGCCACAGGGATCAGTGCTGGGGCCTCAACTTTTTACAATTTATACAAATGACTTGGACAAAGGGACAGATGGTATGATTGCTAAATTTGCTGATGTTGCAAAGATAAGTAGGAAAGTAAATTGTGAAGAGGATATAAGGAGGCTACAAAGTGACATAGATAGGTTAAGTGAGTGGGCAAAGATCCGGCAAATGCAGTATAATGTGGGCAAATGTGAAATTGTTCATTTTGGCAGGACGATTTTAAAAAGCATATTATCTAAATGGCGAGAGATTGCAGAGCTTTAAGATTCAGAGGGATCTGGGTATCCTAGTGCATGAATCACAAAAGATTAGTGTGCAGGTACAGCAGGTAATCAGGAAAGCTAATAGAATGTTAATATTTATTGTGAGGGCAATTGAATACAAAAGTAAGGAAGTTATGCTTCAGTTGTGCGGGGCACTGGTGAAACTACATCTGGCATATTGTGCACAGTGTTCATCTCCTTATTTAAGGAAGGATGTAAACCCATTAGAAGCAGTTCAGAGAAGGTTAACTAGACTAATACAAGGAATGGGCAGTTGGCTTTTGAGGAAAAGGTGGACAGATTAGGCTCGTATCCCCTGGAGTTTAGAAGAGTAAGAGGTGACTTGATTGAAGCCTTTAAGCTCCTGAGGGATCTTGACAGGGTGGATGTGGAGAGGGTGTTTCCTCTTGTGGGAGAATCTAAAACTAGGGGCCACTGTTTAAAAATAAGGATTGCTCATTTAAGGCAAAGATGAGGAGAATTTTTTTCTCTCAGGGGGTAGTGAGTCTTTGGAACTCTCTTCCTCAAAAGGTAGTGGAAATGGAGCCTTGATAAGCAAGAAGGTGAAAGGTTATTGGGGATCGGCAGGAGGTCACAATCAGATCAGCCATGATCTTATTGAATAGTGGAGCAGGCTCGAGGGGCCGAGTGGCCTACTCCTGCTCCTAATACATATGATCGTGAAGTGGACAACCTCACATTTTTCTACATTATACTCCTTCTGTTCAATGTTTTCCCACTCACCAAAACCATCTATTTCTCTTTGCAGGCTCTGTGGCCGGGGTTTTCCAGTCTCCCTGTGGCAGGGCCCACTGCCGGGGTGTGGCTGCCCAGCCAAAAGCCCATTGACAATCGGCAGAACCGGACAACCTCTGTGGTGGGTGGGGCTGGAAAATCCCGTCCTTTGTATCCTCTTCACAACTTGTTTTTCTACCTAACTTCATATGGCCAGAAAGTTTTGATGCAAAACAATTGTTTCCTTCATCCAAGTCAATAATATAGATCATAAATAGTTGTGGCCACAGCACTGATCACTGTAGGACTCCACTAGTTACAGATTGCCAACCTGAAACTGACCTATTTATCCTGATTCTGTTTCCTGTTAGTGAACCTGTCCTTTCTCCATGCCAATATATCACCCCCAAAACCATAAGCTCTTATCTTGTGCTGTAACCTTTTATGTGACACCTTATAAATATATCCTTTCACAAGCTCAAGACATCCCAAAGCAATTTACACCCAACAAAGTACTTTCAATGTGTAGTCACTGTACAGTGCAGTTGTGTGTACTATTCCTGTGGTGTATAATTTGAAGAAACTGCTTCCAAATATCAGATTTGTTTGTGTTTAAGCTTGTTTCTGATATAGCAAGAAAATCTGGGGAAGATTTGCAGATCTGCTAGGTTCCATGAAATCTGTATAATCTTCAGGCAGGATGCATAAAAATGAGACAGAGAATAGCAGGGCACTTCTGGCTTTGAAACAGCACACATATTATAAAAATATAGACAGCTTTAAGTGATTTCAGTGCTGTACAGGTGCTAAGGTATTTGAAATGGTTATGTGCAGGCAAGGGGATTTAGCTACCATTCAGACAGGAACACTGGAAATCCCGGCGCACAGCATTTTAACTAAATGCTGGTATTGGATGAGACAAATGTCAGCTCTCCCACATGCTGAGCACAAGGATAAGGGTCTGTACCTGCTTCATGAAGCCACTGGCAATCCTAGTGGTTCCCAGATAAACACCGACATAGTCCACTGCTCAATGCCATATAATTGGTTTGGCTCACTCAACGGAACAGATTTGTTTTCTGGTCAATCTGCTCAATAAATTAGTGCAAGATCAACAAGCCTGCTCCAAAGCGGTTCAGAATATTGCCATTCAGATCTCTCTTGAGTCCTTTGAAAGCTTTCCCATGGAGTTCTAGGGACAGAATCTAGTTCAATTGGAGCTAAGTTGGCCTGCAGGCCCAAAGTAACTTGCAGTAAAGGATACTTCTCATCAAGTCCTCCCAAGTGTTCAGCAGTTGGCAATTTTAAAATCTACAAATAGAACAAAATAATTTAATATTAATGGACAGATCACATGACAATATATACGCCAATGTAATATTTCTTATACAGTGCCTGTGGTCCATTTTGTTGCAATAGTAAATGGAATTGCCATGACAATAGAACATTCCATAGACATACTTATAATTTATTTTAGAGTTACAGTTTCTATCTAAAGGCTTAGTCAATTTTAGGCTTTACAATACAAGTTTGCATGTAATTGACCGGTAACATTTTTCTATTGTTAAATCAAAGGATATTTATTTTCTGGCCTAGCTTTCCACTACCTCTCCTTACCAATGCTGTCAACCCAGTTCATTGGACATTGCCCCTTTTCACACGTTATCTGCTCTTCCTCCAATCTGCATCTGTTACAGATTCTGGAATGTTATCACACATCGTGCTCTCCTTCCTCAGGTGAGGTCCTTCATCAATATAATGTAGATAGTGAACACAATTCTGCCATTTGCCGCAGGGAAAAAACTTCTTTGCAAGTGTTGCATTTGCTTCCTGTCTTACTTAAGAATAACGTGCTATTTTAAGAGGAATTTTTATTGCGTTGAATGCATGGCAGTGTGTACCAGTTATCAATATTTAATGTAAAATGCCTCAGCGTAAAATGGTATCATATGCATTTGTCTTTGAACTGATACATATAAATGCCTTTGTCTGTAGGCATCTGATAAGGCCTTGTTCAAGTATGGCTTATAATCCCTGTTGACTGTTTAATGTAACCAGTTGAAATTTGCAGCATGCCCAAGTTAATGAAATTTGATCTTCAATTGATTATGACTAAAATAAAACTCTTTTAAAATTGTTATGGTAGGTTCCCCTCAAGGCTCAGAGACAATGGGCCTTAGCTTGTGACCAGCGTTGGGAAGTGCTGGTCCTCAGAAATGAGAGGAAATAAATACCTACTTACCTGCTGTTGAAAATTACATTGCTACTCCCGGTCGCTGGAGCTGCTTGGGGCCTGCATTCAAAGGCTCTGTAAGACAGAGACAGACAGACAGACAGACAGACAGTCAGAGAGAGACAGACAATGAAACAGACAGTGAGAGAGAGAAGTGTAGACCACATCCCCCTTTTTTGCAGCTCTTGCTGCCATAAAGCAGGTCCGAAAACAGAAGGGGGGTGTCCAAGGTCGGGAGGTAGGGCCAGGGGTGTGAGGGAGAGGGGGTCTGAAGTCGGGGGAGGCGGGGTTGTCCAGGGTGGTTAGTGGTCCGGGTGTCCAATGTCGGGGGGGTGACGGTGGACCAAGGTCACAGGGAGGGGGGATTCCGAGGCTGAGGGAGTGGGGTGTTTGGGGGTTATGAGGTCGGAGGGGGTTCTGAGGTTGGGTTGGTGCACGGGGTTGTGGGGTGGTGTGGGGTCTGGGGAAGTGGTGGTCCAGGGGTCAAAAGTTGGGGGGGGATGGGGGGGGGGTGGGGGGGGCGAGGCCAGGGGCAGGGGTGGGGGGGTGGGGGGTCGGGGGGGGGGGGGGGGGGGGGGTCCAAGGTCATGGGGAGGATTGTGCAGGGGGAGGTCCGAGGTCATTGGGTGGGGATCTGGGGTCGGGGTGGGGGTCCGGGGTTGGAGGGTGGTCCTAGGTTGAGGGTGTCCGGGGTCTGGGGGGCGTTGTCTGGAGGCAGGGGAGTGGTCTGGGGTAGGGGTGGAGGTCTGGGGTTGGGGGGGGTGTCATGGGGGAGTCCCATTGGCAGGGGAGTGAGGGGGAGGTGACATGGGTGGAGTCCTGTCAACAGGAGTCCCATTGCGGGGGGGCTGTTGGGAGTGTGGGGGTGTCCATGGGGTCAGTCTGGGCCTTTACAATTGTTACCCAGAAGATAGAAGAGGTTTTAATCCTTCCAACTTTTCCTGGGTGTAACACCGGCGGAACCATCCAAAGTTTGCGATTTAAACCACATTTTCAGAAGGCTCCCAGCGCAGCACAATTGTCCAGAGGAAGTGTGCACTTTCTGGGCAATTGCTGTGCAAACCCTTACCTGGGAACTTGCCAGATGGATTCCCCACTGCATCTTTGCGGCACCTCCCAAATCCAACACTGGACAGCATGGCTATTACAGGCCTTTGTGATATTGGAAGACAACAGATTCGATGTTTAACCTATGCTTGGTTAGCAAATTTCATTCTGGTGAGGACAGAAGAATTGCCTCCCGCTCCAGTCAGGCCTCACCAAGGACTGAGCAAGTGGTGGCAGTAGTATTGTGTACAACCAGGTGAGGTAGGATCAAATGACTTCCCTGTTCTCCCACTCCTCATTTGACTGTAACAGGGTTTGCTTTGTTTTTAAGAATTTAGAGAGGATGTGCTTTGCGAATTCTGAGAGTGTCCTACTATTTACGAGTCAAGGTTGTAGAGAATTACTCAAACAGGTTTTCTTAGGTTAAACAGAGAATGAGTTAAGTTTATTGAAACTATTCCCGAACTTAAAGAAAAAGAAAAACGCTGCACCATTCATACGGTCACACACATTTGTCTGGGCCCATGCACTCTCAAGTACAGATGGTAGAGTAAGAGGATAGGCTTATAAGGACTTTACAGTCTATGAAAGAAAAAATGGAGTACATGGTTAGCTGTTCCTTGATTGTTCTCAACACAGTGTTTCAACATTGCAGCCATTTAGCTTGGCTGTTCTCCTGGATGCAGTCTTACAGGCAGATTTCCACATTTTAAATGACCTCGGTTCAGGGGTGATCACTTCTCAAACTGGGTGCTGTACTTCCAGAGGGAGAGAAAGAGGAGACACATGGCTCCAACAGCCTGTTTCAGTACAGCATCATCCTTTTCACTTCTTCCTCTCTCCTGCTTGACAGGGGTTTGCTTGAAATGCCTTGATGGTTGTATATTCCAGAGGGGCTTCATTCGTTCATGACTGCTGCAGTTATTGTTTCAGAGCAGGTAATTGAATTTTGATGTCTCATCTCAGAAACATTTGCAAAGTCTCAGTGGGGATAGTCAGGAGATGGGGGTCTTTCACGTTCTGGAGGGGGTTGATTGTCTTCATTCCAACTTTGTGGAATGTGAAATTGTGTTTTGTAGCACCTCAGCCTGCTCAGGCTGATTCTTTAAAAAAAGACACAATTGTCCGTACAGAGTTCCCAGCTTAAAATCCAGCCAGTGGGAAAAAAATCAGAAATCACAGGCAGGATTTTTGGGTCATTGGGAGGGCGCAGTGGACAGGTCCAGGAGCATCCGGGACAGAATCGCAGCCCACAGTTGGCCCCCCGACTGCCATTTCATGCCAGCTGGCCAATCAACAGTCAGCCAGCCTGAAAGGCGCGTGGAGAATCTCCGCGCGGCCAGGGTGGGGCTGGGAGGAGCGTGGGTGCTGAAGTCTGCTCAGGTGCAGGGGAGTGTGCACTGAAAGCTCCCTGAAGGCAGGGACCTGCCACAGGGAGATGAAGAATCTTAAAATCAAAAATAAAGTTTTTGAAAATCGGAAAAAATGTCCCCACACAGGAATCACTCACATGAACATAATCGTCATGAAAATTAGGTCAGAACATTATTTTTTTTTAAGTGAATGTCAGAAACCTCATCCCACCGGTGGGTGAGGTTTCCTAAAAAATCCAAAGGCCACTTGGCTGATTTGCCCACCCACCAACCGTAAGGTTGGAGAGGCAGCGAAAAATAGCAGTTCATTAATACACTAATGGCCTTCATAGGCCTCTTAATTGTTGGCGGGCATGCTGTCGACTCTTGCACACGCCTGCCGATGCTTGCCCAATGTCATTGCGCGCTATTTTACACCCGATCGGGTGGGTCGCATGCCCACCCACGGGCATAAAATCCTACCCCATGTATTCAAAAAACACATCCTCATTGACAATTGTTACATCTGACTCCAGCAATTTCAGGGGCATCTAGGCCCACTGTACTTGGAGGATTACAATCAAAACCATCCTCAGAACGAGGATCAGGAAAGTGAGGTAGGGTTGAGGAAGTGATAGAATGAGAACGTGAAAAAGACAGGAAAGGGAATGAGAGAGGCAGGGCATTGAGAAAAAGCAGGAAAGAGATACGAAATGACAAACAGACAAAAAGAGACCAAGACACGGCAGAAGAGAATATAGGAATGAGGGAAAGGAGGAGGAAGTAAGAAAGCATGCACTAAAAAGAATAAATGAGAGAAATGGATTCAGGGAATGAGAAGGAATTGTAACACAACAGCATGGAGCAAGGGAATGAGAGGCAAGCATAAAAGAGATAGATAATGATAGAACAAATTAAAGGAGAGAAAGAATAGAGAGAATGAGAGACAAAGAAATTGTGAGAAATAGAATCAGAAATTATAAAGATTGGAAGAGTGAGAGGAGAGAAAAGTTGAGAATAGAAGGTTCATGTGAGAAAAGAATATAAGGAGTGGAGAAGAAAGGGGACTGAGGCAATGAAATGGAAAAAAGGAATAACGAACAGAGAGAAATGGGAGATAGAGTTAAAGAGAAATTCAGAAATGAATTATGCCAGAAGTCACATTGATAGAAAGGTTTCACAATATCTTACATGTTCCACTTGCATTCACCACATGAATGTCGTTGAAGATACTTGTGGATAGTATTTCAATGTCATGACTCAGTGCAGTGCAGTGGTGGGGTGGGCACATAGGCAGCAGATGAAGTTCAATGCAGAGGAGTGTGAGGTGATGCATTTTGCTAGGAAGAACATGAACAGACAATATAAAATAAATGGTGAAATTTTGAAGGGGGTGCAGGAGCAGAAAGACCTGGGTGTATATGTGCACAGACCATTGAAGGTGGCAGGACAGGTGGAGAGAGCAGTTAATAAAACATACAGTATCCTGGGTTTTATCAATAGGGACGCTGAGTACAAGAGCAAGGAAGTAATGCTGAGCTTATATAAGACACTAGTTAGACCTCTGCTGGAGTATTTTGTACAGTTCTGGGGAGAGAGCAGACCAGGTTTACAAGAATGGCTCCAGGGATGACGAACTTCAGTTATGAAGATAGATTGGAGAGGTTGCGACTGCTCTCCTTGGAGAGGAGAAAGCTAAGAGGAGATTTGATAGAAGTGTTCAAAGTCACGAGGGGGCTGGATAGAGTAGATAAGGAGAAACTGTTCCCACTCGTAAAAGGATTGAGATTGAGGGGGCACAGATTTAAAGTGATTTGCAAAAGAAGCAAATGTGATGTGAGAAAAAACCTTTCCACCCAGCGAGTGGTTCAAGTCTGGAACGCACTGTCTGTAAGTGTGGTCGAAGGAGGTTCAATTGAGGCATTCAAGAGGGCATTAGATGATTATTTGAATAGAAAGAATGTGCAAGGGTAGGGGGAAAAGGCAGGAGAATGGCTCTAAATTATAATACTCATTTGGAGAGCCAGTGCAGACACAATGGGCTGAATGGCCTCCTTCTGCACTGTAACAATTCTGTGATACATGATAAAGGGGGTGATTTTAAGTTTAGACGCATAATGATTTTTTTTCATTCATGGGATGTGGGCATCGCTAGCTAGGCCAGCATTTATGGCCTATCCCTAATTGCCCTTGTTCAGAGGGCATTTTTAAGAGGCAACCACACTGCTGTGGGTCTGGAGTCACATGTAGGCCAGACCAGGTGAGGACAGCAGATTTCCTTCTCTAAAGGACATTTGTGAACCAGATGTGTTTTTATGACAATGGACAATGGTTTCATCCAGCTGTCCATGCAACAGCACAAAAGGGTATAGTGGCCATGAGACAAGAACCATTTTAGTCTTGGGAGTCTCCAATAGCAAGGGACAACTTGGAACAAAATCTCAAGAGAATCTATGTGTCTACAAAATAAAAAAAAGTATCAAATTGGCTGAGGGCCTGTATCTGTGATGGTGGGGACCTCAGGAGGAGGCAGAGAAGGATGATTCACTCAACATTTTTGCCTGAAGGTGGTTACAAACACTCCAGTCTTAGCTATTGCACTCACATGCTGGGCTCTGCCATTGTTGAGCGTGGAGATGCCCATGGACTTTCCTCCTTCTATTAGTTGCTTAATTGCCCACCCCCATTGGATGTGACAGGTCTGCAGATCTTTGATCTATTCATTTGGCTGTGGGATTGTTTGGCTCAAAACTAGCTTCTGTGAAGCAGCATGACCCATCAGCAGTTGGCAATGGGGTTGCTTACTTCAGTCTTTGCCATGTTGGTTCCTCTTTTAGCATGTTTGTGTTGTGGCTTTATCAGGTTGGCACCTGGTTTTTCAGGTGTGTCTAGTGCTGCCTCCAGCATGCTTTTCTATAGTCTTCATTGTATCAGTGTTGATGGCTGATGGTGATGGAGTAAGAGATATACCAGGCCATAAGGTTACAAATTGTAGTGAAATACAATTCCTACTGTTGATGGACAGGTTGCTTCATGCAGGCCAATTTTGAGCTTTTAATCCATTCCACTGATGCCACATGTTCCTTGATACCAGTGGCTATGGGAAGCTTGTTCCTGAGTCTTGGAGACAGGTTCTTTCCTGGGCCAATGGAAATTGCATCAGAAAACAAAATGGAACTAAGCAACAATGGAAGTCCCACCCATTTTCACTCTCAGCTGTCTGATGTACACAAGAATAACCATCTGAGTGTGGAAAATTCAAGGTAACATTTTGAACCATCTTTCCATAAGGTTCTGGACTAAACTTCACTGGGACTGAAAAGTTTAGACTGCTCCTTCTTTCTGAACTAAGAGCTAAACTACTGAAAACACGTGTGACATTTCGGGCCTGAATTTCACTGTGTTGGGGGAATGGGTTTTGACTGAGTTAGAATTGTGCCCAAATTTACGCCAAACATTCATTCTGCAGCTTCGTTTTTAAACCAAATGAAAACAAAATTTAGAAATCCTTTCATGCAATGAGGAAATTCACCCTCCCACTTTCACTCAAGAGATTGCTTCTGATACAATCGATGGAACTGTACATAGCACACTTGTTCAGATTGTTGTGATATTTTCCAATAATCCATCTTCCAGCTCGGAGCAAAATATGAAGCCCCAATCTCCAGCATGTGAGAGAAGCTTAGCCCTCTAGAATTCGAATTACCCTCAGAATGTGCTCAATTAGGCCACTTCCCGCCATGAATTCCCTGAGTGTTGAAGGGACAAATCAGACAAGGATCTAGTTTCAGCATCCAACCTAACCCTTAAAAACAGTCTGGGAGTTCAGCAATTAATGTTAGATTTTGTTGGTTGAGGAGGGGAGTTGGGGGTGCAGCAATAACACATGAGAGTTTATCAGCTGCAATGCAATCCTTAAATTGACAGCCACAGCTGGATTTATCTGTTCGCCAATGTCTCCCATTACCTGTAGTTGTTATCAAAGTTCCCAATCGCTCCCTTTTTCTATGGATAACCCCTCCCCAAAAATAGCAACTTCGAAAATAATCCGCTATGTTTAAATACAGCAAAGTGACCAGGAACTTTGTCTTTAGAAGTATTTAGTTGAGCATTTGAAACGCCATAACACACAGGGCTACGGGCCAAGTGCTAGAAAATGGGATTAGAATCGATAGGTGTTGATGGCCGACATGGACACGATGGCCTGAACGGCCTGTTCATGTGCTGTATAACTCTATGACTTTATGGCAGTTGAGTGTATTTCCAACCCAATATCTTCGATAAAGACTAAACTTGTAGGATTGACCTAATGGGTCTACGTTGTGCTAATGATTAACTGTCCTTGCTCAAATTTCGGGAAAGGTACAGATGCTCCTATATCTCTCCAAAGTCGATAACTTTCCGAGTGTTTCACCACCTCTCTGCCTTTTGGGGAGCAGCAGGCGAGAGTGACGAAGGAAACGAGAAAAATAAGTTTCCAGCCACTGTGAGGGCACTTGTGCAAATATTGATCTGATCTCGACTAGCGGTGGAACATCCTTATCAGCCTGTGCCCAGGGCTTGTTACCTGGAGTCGAAGTTCAGAGCGGTGAATTGTTAAAAAGGCACAGGCTGGGCTCAGTTCGCTTGCCAAGCGGAAAACCTCAAACAGCAGCAATGGAAACGCAGATTCAGAAGCACAGCCTGATAGACAAGTGCAAATTAAAGAACAGCTGGATAAAACAAGGGCTCGCCGAATTTCTGGGGACATTTGCATTGATTGTAAGTATTGGCAATGATGCATTTCCATGTCACGTCAGCAGAGTCAAAGCACCTCACAACCTTGTGCAGTGTGATTATAACAGACTTTGCTCCAGTTGTTATTTAAATGGTTAAGAAGTTCCCTGTTTACGGCTAAGTTTTATCCGAAATCCAGTAAAGTACAAATCAGAATGAAGCAAAGGCTGAGTTTTGAAAGTGTTTTTAGTGTCCAGGTGCGTGCACAGGATAATCGCTACCTTTCCAACGAAAATCGGTAAAATAAACTTTGTACAGATCAATGTATATTACTGATTCTTTTTGTTATCGGAAAGAATAGAGCCAAAGTTGTTAACCGTGTTTATCCGCAGCACCATTCTATTCTAGGTGTAACGGAAGATTACCCCGAACATCAAAAGGATCTGATATCAATATTGTTAGATCGTTACAATTTGCTACCTCTGCAGCTACCAGGAAATAGTCTGATAACGGGAGGGAAATTCAGGGGCAATTAACAAAACAACGAAGTTGCATTTACATAGTGCCTTACACCCCATCAGGACGTCCCAAAGCGTTTCTGGGCCACAAAATTACTTTCGAAGTGTCAACCCTATTATTCTCATAGAATCCTATAACATAGAGGGAGGCCTTGCGGTTCAGAGAGCCTTCATGCCCCTTTGAAAGAGCTATCCAATTTGTCCCATTCCCTGATCTTTCTGCACAGCACAGCATATTTTTCTTCTCAAATATTTATCGAACGCCTCTTTGCAAGTTGCTATTGAATCTGCTTCCACCTCCATTTTGGCAAGTGCATTCTAGGGCCTAACAACTCAGGTAACAGAGTTATCCTTATCTCCCCTCTTGTTCTTGTATAACCAACTTGGGGACAGCAAGGTCCCACAGTTTGGACTGAGAGAGCCATCTATGCAAGGAATTCCCTCAGGGAGCATCTGGCTCCACCACTGTAACCTTAGTAGAGACCACAATGACAGATGTCAAGGAGTTTTCCACCAAACATCTAGTAAAATTATAACTGTGGAGAGCAAGGAAGCTGAAGAGAGTTCCCAGTGCAAAGCATCTGTTTAGATGTTGTTGGTTAAAGGGATAAATGTTGGCCTGGATATTGAGAGAACTCCCTTGCAATTCAAATAGGTCTTTGGGATTTTTACCTCCATCTGAACAGCCAGCTGGACCTTGGCTTAAGTTCTTATCCAAAAAACAGGGCACCCAACAATATAGCTCTCAACCCCTCCCCTCCCCCATCCCACCTCCCCTCAATACTTTACAGGAATAATGCAATGGATGGAAATAAAAATACCCTTTGATTTCTAATTACTTTTTATTCAATCAAAGTTGTCTGGCTTGTTCTAAGGGTTCTCCACAATTAACACTTCAATCACTGATATACTTGTGATTAAAAAAAATTAAAGGTGAGATTCCAATACGCCCAGTCCATAGATGTTGACTGAACCCCCATTTTATTCCAAATTTATCCCTACAGTCAAGATGGAGTTAGCATGGAGCTTTGGGAAATGGCATTTCCCAGGATATGTCCCTCAGATAGAGACAATTTCGAATCAACCATTATTCTTGACATGACATTGTATGGTATTAATCTGGGTCACCACACTTCAAAACGTTGGCTGTAAAGTGGTTTGGGACATCCTGAGGTCATGTAATTGCAAAGTCATTCTGTCTTTCTCTCTTATTCTCTTTCTTGTTCTATCTCTCATTTTCTCCTTCTTTCTCCCTTTTTCTTTCTTGCACCCTTTTAATGGAGATGTTAACTCATTTGCTTTAAAGCTATTTTTCCTCCATTACAAATGGTAACCACATTCAGGTTAATATGTCAAGTATTCCAAATTTCATAATTTTGTACACATTTTGTACACATTCAGATTATTAAAGAGATTATGTTATGGTATCTTCCACGGAATATCTTTTAAACAATAAAATTGTAAACATTGCTCAAAATTCTGTATATTGCAGCTGTTTGGTTGTGGTTCAGTTGCCCAAGCAGTATTGAGCAGAGGAGTAAGTGGCAACCTGCTGACTGTTTCCATTGGCTTTCCATTTGGAATCACCATAGCTGCTTATGCTACCATAGGAGTATCAGGTAGGTGCTGAACATTATCCTACATACAGTGAAAGAACTATTGGGTTTTAAATGCTGAAACATAAGGTGGATATCTCGGGAAAGCTAAGCTTCCACTGTAGCACCTCAACTGTTAGCATTCTTGAAGGTAACAGAGATAAAACTTTAATATTTGAATGTAGCCTTGGGAACACAGGACTGATATAATTCTCAGACTGCTAACAGATCCAAAAAAAAAATTCCTCAGCTAGCCTGCTTTTTATAAAATGTTCAGGTCATACATTAATACTTTAATAACAAGACAATTTAAATATCACGAGTAACTCAATGTATCATTAATTCTTTGCAAATAAAATTCTCACTTAAAAAGTTAATTTTAAACAGTTTGGCTAGTGTTTTTCCTGTCCCACATTGTCTTCATCATATCTGGCAGTATTTTGCACTTGTCTGTAGACTTTCCATGGGGTTAACAAGTTGTCAGTAGAACACCCACATGTCACGGCATCTGGGAGCCGTGTGAACAACTGGGTATCTCCTGAACCAATCAGATTCAATAATTGTTAATGAATAGCATAAGAATAGAAAACCAGGAGGTGCTAATTAGAATAGCCAATTCACTGTCAAATCAGGTATAGAAAGTGAAAGAGAGGGAAAGAAAAAAAATGGATTAAGAAAAAGATAAGACACAAAGAAATGTTTAAAAATATTTCCTATTTTTTTTATTTTTTTAAACCTCCAACAATAATTAAAATTAGGAGGCATGAAACTCCATGCTTATAAAGTTAATTTTCAATGCAATAGAGGTTGTTTTACAATAATTAAAACTTACCATGCTGTTAAAGGGTGCTTAGATTACAATGGAAAAGCCCTAACTTACTATGGAAAATTAAGCCTTTTTCTACGATGTCAGTACAAGAACTCCACACTGTTAAATTTGAACAGGGAGCCAAATGGTGAGATGCCATTTTCATGCAGATTATTGATAAGTTTTAAATCTTGGACTGTGACTTCTAAACTTTTGCATTAATTCCACCTGGGCACTTGTCAAAGTTGCTGTCTGATACGCACAGAAATAATGCAGAGCACTGTTTGCATCACTGGTACAATCACAACAAAATCCAGCTAAATACTTTAATAATTTTACATTATTTAATATAATCTGCCCAAATACTTATTCAAATCTTGTTTTGATCTAATAAAGGAGAAAATGCTCTCTCTGTTGCAATTGTGGCATCTCCCAAAGTCTCTATTCATGTTCACAGCCACAAGACAACCACTATCTTGAGGCCCATGTGCCCTTTGTTCCAAAACATATAAACCTTCAAGGTAGAGTGAATGAGTTAATGCATCCCATCAATTACCTTGAGTCACATGAGAGAAATGATATACAAGGTACTCAACATTTTCTCATGAGTGCTCTGAAACATGGAGAAGCATCTGCAGACTGAATGTATTTTCAGGCTAAACCAAAATTCAATTTTTATTTAAAACCTATAAATTTATATGGATGCAAAATAGAAACATAGAGTGGAATTGTTCCAGAATTGCACTAAGTGGGGTAGCGGGCATGAAAATCAATGTTTTAACCACCAGCGCAATGGTGGGTTTTCATGCCTTATCATCTGCTTCCTGCCTCATTAATTATGCAGCAACAGGAAACACGGTGTCTCGCCAGTGGGTGGCCTCCAAATCGCCCGCCAAGCTCTTACCTCATCATTCCCTCACCCTGGCTGCCATTTCTAAACTGCAGCCACGCTCATCATTCTCAATATCTTGCAGCCCAGGACTGCTCCAGTGAAGACATGGCCTTGAAAGCCAAGAAGAGTTCAGTGTCCCTTCACTGGAATGCCTTTTGGAGGCCCCGCCATGATATCCTCCATGCCCGCTCTGGCTGCAGGAGGTCCAGCAATCTCCCTGCTTCAGCTTGGGAGGCAGTGGGCAGTGGTGGTCAGTGCCAACGCTGCACAGGAGAGGTTAGCCATTGGTGCAGAAAGAGGATGAATGCTCTCGTGTATGCCACCAGGGTAAGGCAACCATCTCATCACTCTAAACTCACACACTCACAAGACCATCACATATTCACTGGCATCTCACTCACTGCCAGCTCAAGGGACATCACCACTCACTCTCTCACACACGCCCTCACACACACCCTCACATATCCACCTGGCCTCATTCCTCTAGAGACTGCGTCCTCAGCTCTCACAATCTTGAGGCCACTTGCACAGATCAACATGTGGCCCCCACATGCACCCTCGGATACCCCCTTCCCCCTACACCCCCCGCCCTGCAGCCTCTCCCCTTGCCTGAGGCCACTTCTCTCCCTCTCCCAAGCCCTGCCTTATGGCTGGTAGGTAGAGACCTGCTCATGAGCCGCCCTAAAAGTGATGTGGTGCTGCTTGCGAAGCCTGGCGCTGATGACCGTGCGTGCTTCCTGAAGCAAGCTAGGCAAACAAGCTTTGAAGTCCCAAGCGAAGTGCAGCCCACCAGGTGCACTTCACTTATGTACAGTTGTGAAACAAGTTGGGCAGAATTTTCCACTCCTGTTGGCTACAGTCATGTTTGGTGGCATCAGTGGAAAATATGGCGAGAAGGCCAAAAATCAGCTTTGCGCCATCATGAAACTAGTTTGTGATCATCTGCTCTGCCTGTCAATGGTGTGATTGCACACTGACCTGTTTCACAACTGTACATAAGGAACATGCACCATCACATGAAACTAATTTCGCCCAAAGCATTGAGCTTTCACACACACTTAAAATCCATTTCCTGAAGCTAAAAAGTTTTTTTGGAATTATACATTATTTTTTCAGACTCCTTTAAATTGAACCTTGAACTAATTTTTCAGGTCTTTCAACCATAGAGTTTCATTCCATTGCTATGACATAACTTTGGCTCGGCTAAGTGAAATTTTAAAAAACTCCAAAAAGCTGCAATGATTAAATTTGGTTTAGGCAACTTCTGATGTGTCAACAACAAAAGCAGATCTACCACAGCTGGTTGGTTATTTTTGGGGGGAGGGGGAGAATATCCAAACATTTTCTTAAAGCCTAGATATCAATATTCATTCTTGCATTCTTGGTTGATGTGAAGTAAAATGCTAGCGGTCCTAACGGGTCTGATAAGCTGTGCGAAACTTGAGTCAAAGCCATTGGAATTTAACATCTGGACAGGTCCCTTGTCAACAAGCCTGCAAATATCTTTCAAATTAGATAGAACATCTAATCTATTAACACATCATGTCTCCTGCCAGAAATGTATACTTATTTGCCTACAGGCTCTCCAGCCAAAAGGGACAAAGGAAAATAGCAGAACAATAGTCAAGCACTTTATTTTTGTATTTTGAACAGCTCAGTACCATAAACTAATGAAACTTAATTGGAAAATATATATCTATAACATTATGTAGACATTGTCACATAGTCCTTGCCTGCCTTCTACCTCTCCATGACTTCCAATCAATTTGGCGATGAGGGAAACTGGAAGAATTGGCCCATTATTGTTGAAAGCTGGCCCAAAAGTTTACTTCTATCAGCAAATCAAAAGCTTCAGGTATAAAGGAATGAGGAGGTCAATCTCAGAAAATTGTATCAAATCCAGAAGAGTTGCCACTATCCAAATAAACTTGTTCAATGAGTAGTGAGCATAGCCAAGTTAATAACTTCAACTAAGGTCATACTTGGGGAGAGAATGAGGTTGAAATGCCTCCACCTACTTGTTTGATTTGCAAAGTGTTTTTGTGAGCTGGGCTGTCAGCTTAATTTACCTTACCCAAATCTGGGTTTAGCACTGCCTAGAACTTGTAAGTGAGTCAAGTAACATTAAGATTAAGAGTGAATTTTTCATACTTGTCTAATCTCAGCAATTGCTATGGAGGCTCATAATTCTGTGCCATGTAGAAAGGGCTGATTCTCAGAAACTCAGAAATATTTGGAAATACTTTTGTGATCACCTCTTAAAATGGTGTATTTCTTAAGGTATTTTATGAAGAAAATAATCTCTTACAAGGAACTCAGAAATGTTCTTTAATGTTTTCCCAATGTCACTTAATCAGCAAAGCCAAGTGGAAATGCTAATTCTATTTGTATTAAACATTGTACAGTAAGTAAATTATGTTTGTTTGGTGAGGTATCAATTTTCCCACATCATTACAATTTTAACTATCCTGTCAAATAATTTTACATTTTACAGACCAATCTCAGAGGAATGTGATTGGGACTTTTAATGAATACGTGAATATTTTGATAAAAACGCACAAGGTTTTATCAGATATGAGTTATGATATTTCCACGCCCATTAGATAAGCTACACAATGTAAAACTTACAACATGGACAGTTGTGAGTCACCTATCACACATAAAAACACTGGTGGGGACAAGGTGATGCAATAGTTTAGCACACTGTCCATTCACCTCTAGAGTTTATATCCAACCAGTAACAGTGTGATGAAAGTTTCCTCAATCTGCGCTTGAAGGCTTCTTAAGTGATTATCCAGTTCTTTAAAGATATAAACCCACAACACATAAACAACAGATTTGATTGGAGTTACTTTTATTTAACATGTTTTTGCAAAATAATTTAAGAATAATAAACACCCTTTGCTTACCTCTCTTTTATGGGTTGCCTTGCTTGATATAAATTAATTTTCATACTCCTTGTTCCATTCTTCTCACATTTCTTTCTTCACTATACATGTAGATCTTTGTTTCTTTCCTTCCTGTCCCCACAGGAAGTTGGAGTTTGGTTTCTGACCTATCACCATATTTGGGAATTGGTCAGAAGATCGTTATCATAGCAAGTTTCTCCTTGCCTGCTCCAAGCCTCCAATGCTGCTCTCCCACCGTATCTTCAAGATCTCCTCCCACCATTTCCATGATTTTGAAACTCCTTTTTCACTCCATGTACTTCTAAGATCTCTATTCCTACCATGTACTATGGTGAGATGGTGATGTAGTGCTAATGTCACTGGGCTAGTAATCCAGAGGTCCAGTCTGATGATCTGGGGACAAAGGTTTGAATCTTATCATAGCAGCTAATAACATTTTAATTAATAAATCTGGAATTATAAAGCTAGTCTCAGTAATGGTGATTATAAAACTATCATCGATTGTTGTAAAAACCCATCTGTTTCATTAACGTCCTTTAGGGAATGAAATATGCCATCCTTACCTGGTCTGGCCTATGTGTGACTCTAAGTCCATAGAGTCAATGTGGTTGACTCCTAACTGCCCTCTGAAATGGCATGGTAAGCCACTTAGTTCAAGGGCAATTAGGGTTAGGTGACAATGCTGGCCTTACCGGTGATGCCCACGACCCTTGAAAGAAAAAAAATGCAGCAGAAATTTACTTGACTTCTCACTGTCTCCTTGATGTTTCTTGCTGTCTTTCAAACTCCAGTTGGTACATTGTTAATGTATATTTCAGCAATCCAAGTTCAACAAAGGGTGGGTAACTGCATCTCACCTTCTGTAAAGAGTGTACCCAGTGATTGGGGTTGTTCGAAATAGGGTTTTACAGGCAGGGGTAGTGATAAGTGAAGCTTTGCTACTGAATGCTAATTGATGTATGCTCCTCAGAAAATGATTCAGCACCATTACCATAGGTTTCTTTTACCCAATTAGCTATTCAACTTTGCATTTGTTGTAATGTATCTGAATTGAATTGTATATACACCTGGGCATTCCCACAGCAACACAAAAAGGGAGGAAGCATTAACCATCACTTAATGCACAATTAAACCCCATAAACTGAATTTGTACAAGTAACAGCACCTGCTAAAAAATCCCTTGAACACACTAGAAATCCACAGTTAGAAGGATAAGGGTTAATAGATATTCTACTAAATAGATTACAAAGTGCTCATTTGTTCTTTTATTTGATGTTTTCTAAATAAATAGGTTGGATTTCAGTGAATCTGTCTGTTTGAAAGCTTCAGAAGTATAATATAGTCAATTGTTGGATCCATGTAATATATTACAATGAACCCAATGACTTGGATTAATGTTCCATGGAACTAAATGCATTTGTTTCTGAAATGTTCTTTAAGAGAACAAATGCTTACTGGTGTGTTTACTCAAAGGGTAAATGATGCTTTCTCTGATAATGTTCTATTAATAAGTTCAATAAGTTGAAATTCTTGACGTTTTATGAACAACCACCTCTTATACTTAGGGTTGACCATTTATCTTCAAGATATAGAACAGGTACAATCCACTCTATACATTAGTGCAAACTCCAATATAAATCTGCAGTACTCTGGAGAGGGGTCACACAATGTCGATCAGTTAGAATACTATGATACAACAACAACCAAACTGCTTCCATGTTTTCCATCTCCATTCCTAACAAATTTCTCTTTCTCCAGTGAGTTTATACTCACTGTTATGTTCCTTAACAATTGTAACTTTAACATTTGTAAAACATGCACCAGTAAATGAGTATTTAACATAAAAATAAATGTAGCCGTGTCTTCACAGGATTTCCACGTTTCCTGGCTTTCAGTGACATTCAGAAATGGTTGGAGCTTCTCTTTCATTATTTATGAAACCCTCTGAGCCCTTCAATGTGTTGTAGCTTCAAAGGCTTTGGACCTATGGTTCTCAAAACTTTACATCACTGGGCTTATCTTGTCTCATGTTTGGGTCTGTTGTAGATTAATTGGGGTAGATTCTTGACTTTGCAATAATGTAAACTGCGCAATAATAAATCATTAACCAGTTCTCTATTTCTGCCAAATTTTATTTCAATGGAAAATTGTGGAGCTAGTTAAAATAACATCAGGTTAACTCCAGCTTGTTCTATGGCAGCAAGTGACCCAGGCATTTTCACTGATCGATTCAAAGTACGTAAGAGAGCAATGGTTGATAGTTCTGATTGCATCTTGCCTGCATCCAAAGAGTCTTGCTAATAGCTTCAAAAGAATACCAAACATGAGGCTTGGTTGTATGGTTGGGCCAGTAGGGTTGCCATCTCATAAGATAGCTCATGAACCAAACGATCCAAGCGTTATCATCAAGGTTGCAAATGTATGATTGCTTTTCTTGGACTTTTTACTGATCTTGAGGAAGTAATTTGCCAGCTACTATCATGACTCAAATATTTCCACCAAGGTAAGTTCTAGTGCTAATTGATAAAATATACAGCAGAAATCAACTATAATTATTGAGAATTGCCATCTTAATGACTTGTTGTAAGTTTCTTTGACTGCACAAGTTTCTTTATTTCACTTCTTACAAACACTAGCAGGCATGGTGTCATGTTGACAAGGGATATAAAAGGAATGCATAAAAATGTTGATAAAACAATTTAGAAAATTACAAACTGAATTCCTCAGCCCAAAACATTGAATCAAAGTAGTTTGAAAATAACTGCCACATAAGTAAGCAAAATTTCCAAGATAGATTAAACACTTCAAGGCTTGATGTATCTTGGAGAAGAAGGTTGTTTTAAGAGTTTCTAATACAACACAACAATGTGCTGAAGGAGAAATTTCTAACATAAAAAGATCAGTGGCAGTTGCAATATTCCCTCTTGTGCACCATGTGAATGACGCATTTACTAACTTCAGAGATTTTGCTGTTCCACAGTTCTATAAAACTTACATTTGATTACTTCAGCTTGTGCAATATCAAATATTTTTGCTTAGCGGATAATGTTTTGGAATCATACTTCAATGTACATTCTTTTAATAATTTGTAGGTTTTCTTGTACCATAATCAATTGAACTTATGTAAGGTGAAGATAATCAGCTGTTTGCTATGTCATATTGTCTTGTTGTCAATGAAATTGTGCACAATTCAGTGTGAGTTAAGAAAATGCTAAGTCATTTTTTTCCCTGTATTTAATTGTTCCACGCTTTCACCTTTGGCAGCAGAACAACACAAGCCATTGGGACTTTGGAGAAGAAATTTTCACAAAACAGTGAATGGCTGAGGAAGGAATATTTACAATGAATATATGGACAGAAAATGAATGCTAATGATTTATATGGTGGTACCTTTCACAGGGCAGCACACATAAGAGGGAAACTTTAAGTAACTTTGCAGTCTTTGGGTATTTATCTTCCCCTCCCACACCCCCCACCTCACCCCCATCAACAGTTGCAGTGTCCACAAGATGAAGACTTTTCCTCTTAATGTCATTGGTTAGAGTGGATATCTGGTCATCACAATATAGCTTCACACATGTGTATAGAAGCAGAAATACACTTCAAAACCATCCCTTTGTTCTGCACATTCCCCTATTTGAAGCTGTATAGGACTGGGTCAACTGGCTTTGATTAGTCAGAATGGCAGCTGGGCCCAGTTGCTGGGAGGAGCCACCAACTATTGCTGTATGAGAATTGTTGTCCCCTAGCCCCATGTCTACCTCACCACCACCCCCAAAATGATGTAATAGACATTTGCAGATTCTCCAGAATACACAAGTTTATTCAATTACTCCAGTACCTTTTATTCAAATTCATCCAGGGCATGTGGGCTTCACTGGCTGGGACAGCATTTATTACCCATCCCTAATTGCCCTTGGGAAGGTGGTGATGAGATGCCTTCTTGAATGGCTGCAGTCCATGTGGTGTAGGTACACCCACAGTGCTGTCAGGGAGGGAATATCCAGGATTTTGACCATGTGACAATGAAGGAACGACGATATATTTCCAAATCAGAATGGTGAGTGACTTGGAGGGGAACTTCCAGGTGGTGGTGTTCCCATCTATATGCTGCCCTTGTCACCCTAGCTGGTAATGGTCATGGGTTTAGAAGGTGCTGTCTAAAGAGCCTTGGTGAATTCCTGCAGCGCATCTTGTAGATGGTATACACTGCTGCTACTGTACATCGGTGGTGGAGGGGGTGAATGTTTGTGGCTGTGGTTCCAATCAAGTGATCTGCCTTGCCCTGGATGGTCTCAATCTTCTTGAGTTGTGGGAGCTACGCTCATCCAGGCAACTGGGAGTATTCCACACTCCTGACTTGAGCCTTGTAGATAGTGGACAGGCCTTGGGGAGTCAGGAGGTGAGTTACTCGTCACAGGATTCCTAGTCTCTGGACCTGCTCTTGTAGTCACCATATTTATATGGCTAGGCCTGTTCAGTTTCTGGTCAATGGTAACCCCCAGGATGTTGATAGTTGGAGATTCAGTGATGGTAATACCATTAAACGTCGCGGGACAATGGTTAGATTCTCTCTTGTTGGAGATGGCCATTGCCTGGCACTTGTGTGATGCGAATGTTACTTGCCACTTTTTAGCCCAAGCCTGGATATGGTCCAGGTCTTGCTGGATTTGGACTTGAACTGCTTCGCTATCTGAGGAGTCACGAATGGTGCTGAACATTGTGCAATCATCAGCCAACATACCCACTTCTGACCTTATGATAGAAGGAACCCTGCGGGTGAGTAACTCACCTCCTGATTCCTCAAAGCCTGTTCACCATTCTTTGGACATTAGATAGAATTGGGAAGAAGATTGCATTGATAGAAAATGGTGGCGATTTTTAGGTTTATACCCTCAGGTTTCTTTTCATGCATGTCCACAAGCACACTTTGCAAAGAGGCTCTTTCCGTTTAATGTTGTGATTCCACATCTGTGACAAAATGTGCTTCATAAATTGTTGACCATCACCAAAGAAGGCAAAGTTCATTGTTTCATTGATAAATTTATATTGAAAATAATCCACAATATATTATGTTATAAAAGCAATTCCATTTCCTCTACTTGTTGCAGATTGTGTAGCTCTTAATCCTGATTTTGACAGGTCTATATTTTGTCTTTGTAGAAGACTAATGTTGTGGTGGATGAATTCATTGTTAAGTTGGATTTCCTTGTACCGTTTGTTTGTTCCTGAATTTTGACACTGCACAGAAAACTTTTGTACTCAAAAGATTGCATGGTGGGTTACTCTAATTGGTAGGAACTTGCCCAAAACCCAGTTTTCAATTCACATACCAACTTTTCACTTTTCTTCTATTCATGGGATGTGGGTGTCGTGTCAAGATGAGCATCTGCTGCTTAATTGCAAATGAGAAGATGGTGTTGAGCTGCCTTCCTAAATACAACTGGAGGGGCTTGCCAGGTCATTTCAGAGGGAAGTTAAGAGTCAACCACATTTCTGTGGGTCTGGAGTCACATATTGGGTAGACTGGGTAAGGATAGTAGATTTCTATTCCTAGGATATTAGATAGAATTGGTAGAAGATTGCATTGTTAGAAAATGGTGGAGATTTTATGACAACCTAGATATATGTCCTTTAGTTTTAATAGATGGAAAATTGTGTGGGGTTGTGGGTCTATGTCTGAATATCAGTTATACAAGTCTGTTGCATGAAGCTTTACATTGGGAGCATTTAATGTTAAAAGCTACACCTTTATGCAATGGCCCAAGATATTTGATTCAAACAGCCAGACATTGTTATGGGTTCAAAGATGAAAGATGTGCTACTACATTGGGTGGATGAACAAATCAGGCACTAAAACAATGGTGAGGTTGATCTCAATACCAAATCCCACCATGATAACATTCTGATACACATCCACCAGGAAACAAGCCTTAGATTACCACCAAAATACACGATTCTCAGACAGGTATCAAGGACTGGTAGGTTATTGAATTTGTTTCCAATATCAAATTCCATTCCATTTTCTTGAGAAGTGTTGAGTTGCTTAATTGAGAAACCTCTCTGCACAAATGAACATCAATGGTTGCATTTGTTGTAAAATCATGTGACATCTAGCATCAATATCAAAAGTACTGTCAAAGTGCAGCAACTTATTCAACTGAGTCAAAACCAGGCCAATAAATTAAACTAAAATAAAAGTGGGAACTGCCAGAAATGCACAGCTACTCAGGTAGCATCTGTGGAGAGATTTAAAATTAGCAATTGATCCAGCATTAGCTGCCATTTGAAGAAGAGAGTTCCAAACGTGCCGACTCACAGGCTTGAAGTCCCGTTCAAATCTCGCAGCTGAGACTCTTAGGCTCAGTCTCCCACAGGCTGTCCTAGAAATACGGGGCAAAAGGTGTCCCTCAAGGGAGCACACAGAGGGAATGATGGAACTCTGTGCCACTAGCTCAGGACATTCAGACAGCAATGATAAGCCCCATCGAGGTGCAGGCATGACTGATATGACCAGTGACAGTGAAGGCACACCATCAGCCTGCTGGGAAGGTTGCACAAAGCTCAAGGAAGAGGTCCTGGACTGGGACAAGTGGCTTTGTCTTGTGCAGGGACCAAGGTTTCATATCTGAGTGACACAAACACTGCTCATCAGAACAAGGAGCCATAAGCAAAGAGACTGTAATAAACTTGGAGAGCGCAGGACGGGATTCTTGTAAGAAATGGTAAACTTTATTAACAGACTTTAGAGGAGACTACATGCTTGTTTCAAGAACAAGGCTAAAAAAACTCCGGCCCTAAGATTCCCCACACTTAGAGCTGATTGGTCTATACAGTCACATGATTCCCATAACAGTAAGAAATGGTTTAACTTGCAATCATTACATTCCTCACCCTTTACTTTTGTGTTACCCTCTTATTCACAAAACATCTGAATCCATATTATATACAATTACGTGCAGTTCATGCCGTTATAAATTTGGTCGTTGAGGAGGTTTTCAGATTTGGGTAGAGTGATGCAACTCTACAGCTGGAGTTTCTTCCATTGAATCAACTTGAACAGGAACTGTAGGAGCAGGGACATCCCTAGGCAATGGCAGTTCAGAATTATTTACTTCAGCAGAGACATCAGGTATGTCTGTTCTATGTTGATCTGACACCTCAGGTGTTGAAGTCGCAAGTTCAATTTCAGGTGAATTAACTGGTTGTTGGAGGGTTTCTTGACTTCTGAGATGGTCCACGTGTTTCCTAACAATCCTGTTTTCCACTTGATAAGGTAAAGCTCCTGTTTCAGAGACAATTGTACCAGGGACTCATCTCGTCCCAGTTGCAAAATTTCATGCAAAAACCGTCTCTCCCACAGTAAACTCTCGACCATTACTGTGAGCGTCATGATTTACTTTCTGACTCCCCTGTTTTCTCTCCACCTTCCCGTCTAAATTAGGGAACACTAGACTCAATCTTGTACAAAGTCAGCGCTTCATCAACAATTCTGAAGGCGTTAAACCAGTGGTCGCACAAGGAGTTGAATGATAGCTGAACAGGAACCCTGAAATTCGTGATTCTAATATTCCCTCTGATAGTTTCTTCATGCCTGTTTTAATGCCAAGCCATTAGATGAGGGATGGTATGGTGCTGCTCTGACACGTTTAATCCCATTTAGGTTCACAAATCTTTGGAATTCAGTGCTAGTGAAAGCAGTATCGTTATCTAACGCAATAACTTCAGGTAAACCATGAACACTGAAACTCTGGTGCAGTTTTTCAATGGTTGCAGACCAAGTAGGTGATCTCACTTCAAACACTCCATCCAGTTGGAATGTGCGTCCACCATCACCAGAAACATTATACCTAGAAATGGACTTACATAGCTTATATGTAGTCTAACACAGGGTCAACCTGGCCACTCCCAAGGATGTAGTGGAGCTGAAATGGTCAACCTCTGCTGTTGCTGGCGCTGGAGACAGTGTTTCACCATTTTTTCTATTTCACTGTCTATACCTGACCACCAGATATAACTTCATGCGAGCGTCTTCATTTTCGAAATATCAGGATGTGCACTATGAAGTTCTTCCAATAATGGTTCTCTCCCTTGCACAGGGATAACTATTCTTGCTCCCCATAACAAGAAACCATCTTGACAACTCAGTTCAGATTTACGTACAAAGAAAGGTTTCAATTCTTCAGGAACTTGTGCATTTGACCATCGTTGTAAAACTTGTTCACAGACTCTTACCAAAATTGGCTCCAGAGTCATCCAATTCTTTATCTGTCTCGCTCAGACTGGTGAGGAGACCAGGAAATTTAATGCAAGTGCTACATCTGGAGGGACTGGAACATGTTGGGCAAAGGGAGAAGCCTCAGGGCATCTGTGTTTGCTATATGCGCACTATATGGACGGTGCATAAAAATGTACTCATATGCTGACAAAATTAAAGTCCATCTTTGAATTCTAGCAGAAGCTATCAGTGAGACTGCCTTATCTTCACTAAACAATCCTAACAGTGGTCTGTGAGCTGACACCAAGGTGAAGTGTCAATCGTGCAAATACTGATGAAACTTCTTTATTCCATACGATAGATAAGCCCCCCTTTTCAATTTGTAGGTAGCCTTTCTTGGCTGCAAGAAGGGTTCTGGGTACATATCCTATTGGTCTTTCGGATCCATCCTCCATCTTGTGTGACAATACCGCTCCCACTCCATAGGGAAACGCATCACAAGTGAGTATCAATTCCTTAGACTGGTCATAGTGCACTAGCAGACACGATGATTGTGGAAGCTACTTAACTCTAGTGAAGGCTTCCTCGTGCTTTACCTTCCAGGACCATCTGTGGTTTTTCTTCAATAATAAGTGTATAGGGGCTAACATTGTAGATGGATTAGGCAAAAATCCACTGTAATAATCTACCATATCAAAAATTGTCTTGAGCTCCGTGACATTGGTAGGAGAGGATGCTTCCTTGATTGCCCTGACTTTCTCCTCTGATGGATGCAACCCTTGGACATCCACTCGATGACCCAGATACACTACTTCCTCTGCTTGGAAGATGCTCTTTTCTTTTTTTAAACAAATGCCAGCCTCTAAAAGTCTCATCAGAACCTCTTCCAGGTTTGCCACATGCTCTGCCTCTGTGAAACCTATAATTAGGACATTGTCCAGGTACACTATAACTTGGGGAGTCCCTGTAGTCAGCTTTCCATAGTTCTCAGGAAAATCACACAGGTAGAGGACACCCCAAAAAGCAGGTGTGTATATCGGTACAGGTCCTTGTGCGTCTTTATGGTGACATATCTCATTGATGTGTTATCAAGCTTCAGTTGCTGATGCGCATGGCTCATGTCCAGTTTAGTGTAGGAAAATCCTGCTGCAAGTTTAGCGTACAGATCTTCAATCTTTGGGATTGGGTATTCGTCTAATTTTGCAGCCTTGTTTACCATTAGTTTATAATCGCTGCAGATACAAATAGTTTGATTTGGTTTTACACAGGGACTATGGATGCTGTCCATTAATTTATAATCGCTGCAGATACAAATAGTTTGATTTGGTTTTACACAGGGACTATGGATGCTGTCCATTAGTTTATAATCGCTGCAGATACAAATAGTTTGATTTGGTTTTACACAGGGACTATGGATGCTGTCCATTAATTTATAATCGCTGCAGATACAAATAGTTTGATTTGGTTTTACACAGGGACTATGGATGCTGTCCATTAATTTATAATCGCTGCAGATACAAATAGTTTGATTTGGTTTTACACAGGGACTATGGATGCTGTCCATTCTGAAAATTGACTGGCTGCATTATTGCTCATTTTTCCAAAGGACATAATTCAGCGTCAACCTTTTCTCTCAGAGTGAAAGGCATAGGTTTTGCCTTAATAAAACTGGGGTGTTATTTCAGATATTTCACATATGAGGGCACAAATTAACACATGGAAGTATGATGTACTTGCTGTCACAGAGACATGGTTGAGAGAGGAGCAGGATTGGCAGCTCAATATTCCAGGATATAGGGTCTTCGTGCAAGACAGAGAAGGAGGTAAAAGAGGAGACGGTATCGTCATATTGATCAAGGAATCAATTACAGCAGTAAGGAGAGATGACATCTTAGCAGGATCCTCAAATGAAGTCATATGGGTAGAACTTGAAAACAAAAAAGGAGCAATCACATTGCTGGGAGTGTACTATAGGCCCCCAAACAGTCAGAGAGAAATAGAAGAGCAGATATGTGGGTACATTTCAGAGAAGTGTAAAAATAATAGAGTAGTATAGTGGGGAATTTCAACTTCTTCAACATTAACTGGGCTAGTCATAATGTGATAGGCTTAGAGGGAGTGGAATTCTTAAAATGCATCCAGGAGAGCTTTTTAAGCCAGTACATAGAAAGTCCTGCAAGAGAGGGGGCAGTCTTGGACTTAATTTTAGGGAATGAAGCCAGGCAAGTGGTAGATAGGCATCAATGGGAGAGTATTTTGCAGATAGTGATCATAGCTCCTTTAGATTCAAGGTTGTTATGGAGAAGGACAAGGATGGGCCAGAAATCAGAGTTCTAAGTTGGGGGAAGGCCAATTTTAATAAGATTAGATATAATTTGGCCAGAGTGGACTGGGAGCAGCTACTTTTAGGTAAATCTGTGTCAGAGCAGCGGGACTCATTCAAGAAGGAAACAGGGAAGATAAAGTAAAGATAAAGGCTGGGACCAACAAATCCAGGGAACCCTGGATGTCGAGGGATATGCAGGATTGAATAAAGAGAAAAAGGGAGGCTTATGGCAGGTACCGAGGGCTCAAAGCAATGGAAGCCCCAGAGGAGTATAGAATGTGTAGGGGGGAACTTAAAAAGGAAATTAAGAGAGCAAAAAGGGGGCATGAAGAAAACATTGGCAGGTAAAATAAAGGAAAATCCAAAGTTATTTTACAAGTACATTAAGAGTAGGAGGATAACTAGGGAAAGAGTAGGGCCCATTGAGGACGATAGTGGTAATTTGTGTGTGGAGACGTAGGTATGGTTCTAAATGAATACTTTGTGTCAGCATTCACAAGTGAGAGGGACGACGTGGGTATGGAAATCAGGCAGAAGGACTGTGATATAATTAAAGAAATTAGCATAGAAAGGGAGGAGGTTCTAAGTGGTCTGGCAGGCTTTAAAGTAGATAAATCTCCAGGCCTGGATGAAATATATCCCAGGCTGTTGAGTGAGACAAGAGCGGAGATAGCAGGAGCGTTGGCAATAATTTTCAATACCTCCCTGGCCACAGGAGAGGTGCCAGAGGACTGGAGAACAGCCAATGTGGTACGGTTATTCAAGAAGGGAGGAAGGGATAAACCAGGGAACTACAGGCCAGTCAGTCTAACCTCAGTGGTGGGGAAACTATTGGAAGCAATCTGAGGGACAGAATTAATCCACTTGGAGAGGCAGGGATTAATCAAGGACAGTCAGCATGGTTTTGTTAAGGGGAGATCATGTCTGACCAATTTGATTGAATTTTTCAAAGAGGTGACCAGGTGTGTCATTGAGGGCAATGCATTTGATATAGTCTACTTGGACTTCAGCAAGGCTTTTGATAAGGTCCTGCATGGGAGACTGATAACGAAAGTAAGACCCCATGGGATCCAAGGCAATTTGGCAAATTGGATCCAGAATTAGCTGAGTAGCAGGAAGCAGAGGGTGATGAGCGAGGGGTGTTTTTGTGACTGGATGCCTGTGTCCAGTGGGGTTCCACAGGGATTGGTGTTGGGTCCCTTGCTATTTGTGTTATATATAAACAATTTAGACTTGAATGTAGGAGAGTTGATCGGTAAGTTCGTGGATGACACGAAAATTGGTGGGGTGGTAAATAGTGAGGAGGATAACCTTAGAATACAGGAGGATATAAATGGGCTGGTCAGATGAGCTGATCAGTGGCAAATGGAATTTAATCCAGGTAAATGTGTGGTGATGCACTTGGGCAGGACAAACAAGGCACGGGAATACACAATGAATGGTAAGACCCTGAGAAGTACCGAGGATCAGAGAGACATTGGTGTACATGTCCACCGGTCCCTTAAGGTAGCAGGACAGGTAGATAAGGTGGTTAAGAAGGCATATGGGATACTTGCCTTTATTAGCCGGGGTATAGAATATAAGAGCAAGGAGGTTATACTGGAACTGCGTAAAACGCTGGTTAGGCCACAGTTAGAGTATTGCGTGCAGTTCTGGAATCCTCATTATAGGAAGGATGTGATTGCACTAGAGAGAGTGCAGAGGAGATTTACCAGGATGTTGCCTGGGCTGGAGAGTTTTAGTTGTGAGGAGAGATTGGATAGACTGGGGTTATTTTCCCTAGAGCAGAGAAGATTGAGGGGGGTAATGATTGAGGTGTATAAAATTATGAGGGGCATAGATAGGGTAGACAGGAAGGAACTTTTCCCCTTGGTGGAGGGATCAATAACCAGGGGGCATAGATTTAAGGTAAGGGGCAGGAGGTTTAGAGGAAGAATCTTTTCACCCAGAGGGTGGTGGGAATCTGGAACTCACTGCCTGAAAGGGTGGGAGAAGCAGAAACCCTCATAACATTTAGGAAGCATTTGGATGTGCACTTACGATGCCATTGGCATACAAGGCAATGGGCCTAGCACTGGAAAATGGGATTAGTATAGTTAGGTACATGTTTGACTGGCGCAGACATGATGGGCCGAAGGGCCTTTTTCTGTGCTGTAGACCTCTATGACTCTATATATTTTATCTTGCAGGCCTTTGATTTTCCCCAATTCATCTCGGAATACTCTGTCATATATTTTTGGCAACTCTGGAATTCCTCCTGTCCTGACCTGAAAAACTTCTGACCAGTTTAATTTGATTTCTTTCAACCAATCACAGCCCAGAAGGCTAGGCCCTTCTCCAGTTACAACCATTATTGGCAGCTGAGCTGTCTGTTGCATGTATGATACAGGTACAGAGGTGATGCCTTTCACCTGATTGCTTCTCCTGTATATGGTTTTAACTGAACAGCGGTTTTCTCCAAACTCAATGGCTGACTAGCTTCTCTGAGGTATTTCAAGATGTGTTCCCCCACCACTGTGGTTGATGCCCCTGTGTCCACCTCCATGAGCAGAGGCTTTCCATTTACTTGATGCGTAACAGTGATTGGTTCAGTTTTCCTGGCCTTCAGATTATGTAGGGAATAACCGTAAGCCTCAGTAACTTCTGACTCACCTACATTGTGCACTTCATTTAACCTGACCTGCTGTCTGAATGGCTGCCTTGATTGGGCCCTGCACTTTTTAACAACATAACAACGTGCCCTTTATTGTGGTAGTGGTGGCATTCTGCCTCTCTAAATCTGCAGACTTCGGATGCATGATATCCCCCCACAATGGTAACACTATAACCTCTGGGTTACCGATGAACTGCCTCTGGCGTTTCATGAATTCTGTTAATGAAGTTACAAGAAACACACTCTGCGCTCTCCAAGTTACCAACTGGTGACGAGGGTAACAAAAGCGCAGATGCAGCCCCTCACCTCGCGACTGTGAGTATTTTCATTTTAAGGGAAGAAAAGAAATGCACTCACCAGCGATACCTCACTTTGGCAGAATTGACCCCTGCAGCGATAGCCTCCCTGATCTTCGCACCACCTCCGGCAGCAGGTTCCCACCCCAGCTGCAAAATGGCACCACGTTGCGCACTCTGCAGAGCCTGCGAGTCTCTCTCAGTGCTCCCCATTGCTAGCGCTATCTCCGTGGCGCGCTTCAGGTCTGTCTCAACTTCTGCAAGCAAATGGCTCTGGATGGTGTCATCGTTTATGCTGCAAACTAAACGATCCCACAACATGTCATTTAAAGTATCGCCGAAGTCACAGCGCTCCATTACCTGTTTTAACTTCACAATGTACGTTGCAATCAACTCTCCGGGGGTCGTTACTCGAGAATTAAACTTAAATCTTGGCATGGTCACTGGGGGTGGGGGGGGTTAGGCTGAAAATGTCCTTTCACAAGGGCAACTAGCTCGAAGAAGGATCTGGAATTTGGTGAGGTTGGAGCCGTCAAGCTATGGATTGGATTGTTGGGCTTTACTCCCGCAGACACGTGCTTTCTTTTTCTCCTCCACTGTTATTTTGTTGGCTACAAAGTAGAATCCTAATCGCTCAATGTATTGACTCCAGTCCTCGGTGGATGAGTCGTACGGGTCAATACTGCCAAAGTGAATGAATACAGATGGAGAGAGTGTTAGAAGGACGCCTGTCAGGCCAGACGATAAGTATGCCTGGCATGTGTGGGTGGTGAGTGGTGCCATGGACGGGATGAGGACACAATTCACAGGGCAGATAAAGGTGTGTGTGAGAGAGTGAATGGTGATGTCCCTTGTGCTGGCAGTGAGTGAGGTCCCTGTGGGTGTGTGATGGGTTTGTGAGTGTGTGAGTTGAGAGTGATGAGAAGAGTGACTAACCCTGCTGGAACGGAGGAGATCACTCATCCTCTTTTGGCACTGAGTGGCTGTCCTCTTTAGCAGGTTGTTGGCGCTGACTGCTGCCACCACCTCCCATGCTGGATTGGTCATCTTGCTTGCTGGCCTTTACCCAGAGTGGGGGTAGAGGACTTTATGTTGGGCTTCCACTGCGTCCAGTAGCTTTCAAGGGGGGGTCACGGTAAATCTGGGGGCAGCGAGCTTCCTCCCTTTGGCGACCATGACTTTGCAGCAGCTTCCTATCCCTTGAAGAGTGCCAGCTCTGTGCAGAGGCCGCCTCTAAATGTGGCGCCTGGTTTAGTGAAAGCCTGATGTGACGGCCGGGGCAGGTGAATGAGAGTCTGTCCTGCCAGCGACCGGCGTGTTTCTTGGGAATCCGTGATTGATGAGGCGGGGTTGGGACGGCATGGCGTGAAAAGCCGCCATTGCAGCTGGCAGGTAAAACACCCTTTTCCCCGCCCGCTATCACACTTAGGCCAGAATATAACACTGGTCAGGTGGGCACGTGCCCGGCCTGGTTGAGTGTGAAATGACGCGTGATGATGCTGGGCGAGCTTCCCAGCGTCATTGCTCACGATGTTGCACAATATTTCAGTCGGCGGGAGCACGTGAGAGCTGGCAGTGCACCCACCGACAATTAAGAGGCCCATTAAGGCCATTAAAGTTATCATTGAAAGACATTTTACGCTGACCTTTCAACCTTACGGTTGGCTAAAAGGCCAAGTAGCCTTTGCATTTTTGAGGGAACCTCTTCCACGGGCAGGATGAAGTTCCCAACAGCAAATAAAAATAAAACAATAATGTTAACATTTCATTAATAATATGTCCCTGCTCATGTGACAGGGTCACATGGGGGACATGTTTTATAATGTTATAAAAACCTTTATTTTCAATTTTTCATGTCTTCAACTCCCTGAGGCAGCTTTTCCAGCGCACACCCGTGCGTATGCGCGAACCTCTGCGTATGCGCAGACCTGTGCGTATGCGCGAACCCGTGTGTATACGCGAACCCGTGCGTATGCGCAAACCCGTGCATATGCGCGAACACGTGCGTATGCGTGGACTTGTGCGTATGTGCAAACATGTGTGTATGCGCAAACATGTGCGTATGTGTGAACCCGTGAGTATGTGCGAACCTGTGCGTATGTGCGAACCTGTGCATATGCGCAAACATGTGTGTATGCACAAACCCATGCGTATGCACGAACATGTGCGTATGCGCGAACTTGTGCTCTCTCCCTCCTGCCCCCCCCCCACTTTGGCAGCACTGCCGTGCGCGTTTCACACTGGGGTGGGCCTTAATTGGCATGAAATCGTGGATCGGCCCCGATCACAGGTGGCATCAGCTTCCCGGCCGCTCCCCGCCAAGCCTCCCTGAGGAGCGAAGATTCCTGGTCTTAGAGGAACTCTGGGAGGATTTCACCCCTGGTGGTTGTAACTACTCACAGCTCCAGGCGGGGTCTAACCAGGGGTTGGTATAACTGATTTCTGACAGGATTAGCAACAGTAGTCTTGGATTTTCTTGAACTTTTAAATCAAAAGAGATTATAGCAGATTTTGAAAAATGTAGAACAAAAATAATTGCCCTCAGGTCTGTCCTATTTTATTATTCGGGGCAATGTTATAAAAAAGTTAAAAGTCCAGAATCAGTCATTTTCATGATTCATCAGGAAAGTGACCTTTGCAGTGTTCCACACTGTTTGCTCAGGGCATGAAGAGCTTTGTTTGTTATTTATCAAACTACTGCAGCCAGCATTGACTTGTTGACAAAACAAAAACAGAATTACCTGGAAAAACTCAGCAGGTCTGGCAGCATCGGCAGAGAAGAAAAGAGTTGACGTTTCGAGTCTCATGACCCTTCAACAGAACTCTGCTGAAGGGTCATGAGGATTCGAAACGTCAACTCTTTTCTTCTCCGCCGATGCTGCCAGACCTGCTGAGTTTTTCCAGGTAATTCTGTTTTTGTTTTGGATTTCCAGCATCCGCGGTTTTTTGTTTTTATTATTTTATTGACTTGTTGACAGTTTGGTAAGGGGAGACGGTGGTGTAATGGTATTGTTGCTGGACTAGTAATCCAGAGGTCCATACTAACGTTTACTGGGAAGAGTGAAGACCATTTGATTGGTCTTCACCTGAACTGTGCTGGGACCAGTGTTCTGGTGGGCTGTATAATTAGGGCAGGAGAGAGGGTTTCACACTGAATAGTGGCGGCAAGAGGTCAAGATTGGGAAGGTGTGATAAATTAAATAGAGAAGACAAGGCAAAAGAATAAGGTAGGGATAAGGAGAATGACAATCAGAGCCTGGCAGTAAGGGACAGAGTGTTTAAACCTAAGACTGCACCAGCAAATAGGGTTAGAGGTTACAAAAAAAGTAAAAAGACAGAACTAAAGGCTCTGTACCTGAATGCATGTAGCATTTGTAACAAAACTGAAGAATTGACAGCTCAGATAGAACATAATATGTCTGATAAGCCTGGCTCACTCCCAGTCTCAGAATTCTCAGTCACCCTCACCCCCACACATCAACACATACTCCCAGCCACTCTCAGTGGGTGAGGGTGAGTGAGTAAACGCCCTGAGACTGGGACACACACTCTCACCCTCTTACAGTCCAATGGTCATTTTGGTGAATTGTTCTTTTTTTAAAACTATATCAATTTATTGCTTTGACATTGCTTTATTTTTGCTCCACTAGTTGCTTCTTTTCTTCATACTTAACTTATTTTGAAATTCATGTGTCTTTCTGGAATCTCCTCATCGGCCCCTTGAGTGAGTACAAAATGGAAATGTGGTCCCCCACACAAAGAAGTTGGACACACTGCTCTAAGGGAAGGACACACCACCCACGGCTAACTGAAGAATTTAAAGATAGTATCAAATTGAAAGAAAAAGCATATCATTCACAAAGATGAGTAGCAGGTCAGAAGATTGGACAGAATAAAAAGAACAGCAAAGAATGACTAAAAGATACATAAGGAGGGAGAAATTAGAGTACAAGAGAAAGCTAGCTAGAATGTAAAACAGATGGTTAGACTTTCTAGAGGTATTTAGAAAGGAAGAGTAAGTAAGGTGAGCGTTGGTCATCTAGAGAGTGAGACTGGGGAATTAATCATGGAAAATAGGGAAATAGCAGATGAATTAAACAGATATTTTGCATCTGTCTTCACTGTAGAGGATACAAATAACATCCCAGAGATAATTGTGAGTCAGGAGGTGAAAGGGAGGGAGGAACATAAAACAATTACAATCACCAGGGAAAGGGGAGCTGAGAAAATTATTCGAACTAAAAGTTGGCAAATCCCCCAGTCCTGATGGGTCTCAGAAGAAGCGGTGGCTGAGATTGTAGATGCATTGGTTTTAATTTTCCAAAATTCCCTGGATTCTGGAAAGGTCCCATCAGAGTGGAAAATAGCAAATGTGACTATTTGATTCAAGAAAGGAAGGAGACAGAAAACAGGAAACTACAGACGAGTTAGCTTAACATCTGTTGTAGGGAAACTGCTGGAATCTACTATTAAGCAGGTTATAGTGAGGCACTTAGAAAATCTCATTGCAATCAAGCAGATTCAACATAGTTTTGTGAAAGGGAAATCATGTTTGACTAATTTATTGGCATTCTTTGAGGAAGCAACAAGCAACATGGATAAAGGGAAACATGTGGATGTGCTGTATTTAGATTTCCAGAAGGCAGTTGACAAGGTGACATCAAAGATTACTATGCAAAATAAGAGCTCATGGTGTAGGGAGTAACATTTAGCAGAGGATAGAGAATTGATTAGCTAACAGGAAGCAGAGTGTAGGGAAAGATGGGTCTTTTTTAGTTTGGCAAGATGTGACGAGTGGAATGCCACAGGGATCAGTGTTGGGACCTCAACTATTTACAATCTACGTCAATGACTTGGATGAAGAGACTGAATGTATGGTGGCTAAATTTGTTAATGACGCAAAGGTAGGTAGGAAAGTAAATTATAAAGAGGACATAAGGAGTCTGCAAAGAGGTATAGGTAGGTTAAGTGCGTCTGTAAAAATTTGGCAGATGGAGTATAAATTGGGAAAATGTGAACTTGTCCACTTTGGCAAGAAGAACAGAAAAGCAGCAGATTATTTAAATAGTGAGAAAATGCAGAACTTTGAGGTACAGAGAGATCTGGGTGTCCTGATATATGAAACAGATGATAGGGCATTGGTGAGCCCACAGAGTGCTGTGTATGGTTTTGGTCTCCTTATTTAAGTAAGGATATAGCTGCATTGGAAGCAGTTCAGAGAAGGTTCACTTGACTGATACCAGTGATGGGGGGGGCGTTATCTTACAAGGAAGGGCTGGACAGGCTGAACTTGTATCCATTGGAGTTTATAAGACTGAGAGGTGATCTTATTGAAACATATAAGACCCTGAGGGGACTGGACAGGGGGGAAGCTGAAAGAATGTTTCCCCTTGTGGGAGAGATGAGAACCTTGGCACACAGTTTAAAGGTAAAGGGTCTCCCATTTAAGGCAGAGATGAGAAGACATTTTTTTCTCTCAGAGGGGGTAGAATTTTCCCTTTATGAAACTAAGTGCGATGGATGTCCGTTTCTGCAGTGCCCACCCCGCTGGCCAGAATAATGGGAACGCGCCCCCAATTCTGCACTTGGAGGGTCATTAGTTATGCAAAGGCGCGTATCAATCCGAATCACCTGGCGGGTCGGGAGCTGTTTCATCCACCTGCCTTCGGTGGAGGCAAAGGTCCGGGCGCCATATTTAAAAGCCAGTCCAACACACAATCTCACTCTCTCTAGCCCACCAGAGATGTCCGGCAGCCAAAAGAGGAAGGTCAAGAGCCTCAAGAAGAAGTCAGCAACCCGCTTCACCCACCAGGCCCCCCCAGGCCTTGATCAGAGGGGTGCAGGTGCACCGGCAAGTGCTCTATCCCAGGGGTGCAGGAAGCACAGCAGCCTCACCCCTCTGGCCTGGGAGGCCATCATGGAGCGGGTCAGTGTGGTTGGCAGCCACGCCCAAAATGCCACCCAGTGCAGGAAGAGGATGAATGATCCCATTCTCTCCGCCAGGGTAAGTCATCCTTCAACTCCCTTCAGTAACAAACTCTCATCATAACATCATGAACTCAAACGGCTGCTCTCTTCAGGGACCTCAAGTAACCATTAGTGGGGGGCACATATCAACACTCACATCACCACCATCCCATCTATCATGTTGTTCACACTCCATCCTCCAGCTCTTCTGGGGAGTGCTCACCACACAGGGGATACATCTCACCCAACCTCTGCTCCATCCCTTCTCATCACATGCCTTTGTTCCTCTTCATACAGGCTAAGTTAGTGCACAACTGGCATGAGAGGTCGCAGACCAGGAGAGGGACAGCCAACATCATTGCCCTCAGTGAGTTTGAGGAGGCTGCAGCCAAGCTGGCTGGGGAGAACAGGGGCCGCTCCTGTGGGGAGGGGGAGATTGGCCTCTCCCACCAACCTGGTACAAATCACAACTCCATCACCTCATCAAATCCTGACATTCGCAGTGAGTCGCATGTAGTCTCATCCAGCTCATGCTCATTAACTGAAACTCTATTTTCTATTTCCTAGCCACCAGCAAATTGAGGCCCCAAAGCCAGTCCAGCACCAGTGTGAGCCCATAGACTTCATTCAAAGTGTAAGCTCCGGAAGAGCCATTACGGCACTCATATGCACCGTCCACCAGCTCAGACATACATTTCGGAGGGGGCACAGCTGTAGATTAGGTTTGGGCTCACTTTCTGGGGAATACCTCACTGACACGTACCCGCAACAGTAGGAGGCAGGGACAGCCAGGTCTCTGGTACTCAGAGGGCTGCTGGAGACCACCCACCAACTCAGTCTGAGTCAGATGATGAGCCTCTGGAAGCGGCCGCCAAATCAATGCGATGACAGGCGGAAGAACATCAGGCAGAGATTCGACAGTCACTCGGCAGACTAGTGCGAACGATAGAGGGGTCCGTCCGCATTCTGTCTGGTGCCATGGGTCCAACATGCAAGTGCCTCAAGGTCACCCTGGGAAGGCTGGCGATCACCACGGAGACCTCGGTCCAGTGGATCTTGCCAGTTTTGTGCTCAGACCTGCACTCCATGGCCACACATCCTGGTGGGCACCAGCAAGGTGTAGGTGACATGGGGACAAGGCACCTTGACCTCCCTCCAGGTGCACCATCTCCTGCAGGTTTTGGGGCAGGGCCCTCAGGCACCCACAGGGAGGGTGAGCATCATCCAGACCCCCGGGGGGGGGGCCTCTTCTCAGGACACTCCAAGGCTGAGCAGCCGCTCACAGCCCCTTCTGCCTGTGACCCCATCCACTCCAGCTTTCAGGCCACCGAGGGAGTTTCTGCCCCGAGCAGGTGACCGTCAGCAGGTCAGGGGTCTCCAGGCCTTGGGCCACCAGAGAACGTCCATCATCGCAGACATCAGGTTGTAGCAGGCAGCAGGCAGCCTCCACCTCTGCTGTGGATGTCGGGGTTGCACCCAGGCGTAACGATAGAGTTAGGAAAAATTGATGTCACTTTTGAGTCATGGGTGTGCTTATACATGTAAATACATTGCACTTTTGCTAATACATTTGATGGCTATGTGAATGTTCCTGTCAACTGAAGGCATTATGATTTTGAACTTTGGAATCCTCTTATTTCGAGATTTAGCCTTCTTCCTGCTCAGTGATAGTGTCCCACTGTGAGATTCACATTCCTGTGATGTAAACCTCAGCTGCAGCCCTTGTGTGATGTCAGAGAGACGCGTTCAAATCTTTATTGGAAATGTGCGATGAAAGTGTTTCTAACCCTTCTTCCTCAAGGAACACCATTGAATGAGGGCAGCTCATCAGCAATCAATGGCATTTATGTCTCCTCAGTGGTAGTAGCAGAAGAAAAGACATGCACAGGAGGAGGAGATTTCTAGGCATGTCCACATCTCAGTCGCAGCAATGTTCGCATCATTAGATGGCAGTGAAGGCTTCAAGTCTTCTCTTGCATTGCTCTTGTTCCAAAATGGACTCTCAGTTCCCAGAGTGAGCTAACAGGGCCCCACAGATCAAAGTAAAGACCATGGTCTGGCGATTCATGAGGCCAGAACATGCAAATGTGAATGCGGGACTCGTTCTCTCTGCAGGTGGGTGGACATCCCTGAGATGAAAGAAAGTGGCATTGAGGGCTCGGAGAGATGTGGCCATATTCCCTCACTTAACTTTACTCTTTCTGGAACCTGTCAGCAATTAATGTCTCATGGGCATGTCTCACACGTCTTCCTTCCTCCATGGCGTGATCACGCACATACTGACCTTCAGCCGCCTCCTGAGATTCCTGGGCCTCTGGATCTTCATCCTCCGATGAGCTCTCATCCTCCTCCAGCTCATCCTCTGGCAGGGGTTCACCACTTTGCATTTCCAGATTGCGAGGAGCGCAACACACTGCGATGATGCGGGAAACTCTGTCAGGAGACTATTGGAGTGAGCCACCTGAGAGGTCCAAGCATCTGAAACGCATCTTCAGAAGCCCTATAGTCTTCTCTATAAAGGCACATGTGGAGCTGTGAGCAGCGTTGTACCTCTCCTTGGAATGACTCTGAGGGCGACACACCGGTGTCATCAGCAAGCATTTCAGTGGGTACCCCTTATCCCTAAGCAGCCATCCCTGCAGATGTAATAGTCCCTCAAAAATCTCAGGCACCCGAGAGTGACTCAGGATGTAGGAGTCATTGGCAACTCCCAGGTACCGTGCACAAACGTACAGTATGTGCTTTCGGTGATCACACACCAGTTGATGGAATGATAGTCCTTGTGGTTTATAAACATTAGGGGCTGCTGCCATGGAGCCCGTATAGCCACATGGGTGCAGTCTGTTGCTCCCTGCACACTTGGGAAGCCTGAGATGGTGGCGAAGCCGGTGAATCTCGCAGCCTGGCTATCTTCATCTAGAGTAAACTTGACATATTGTGAAGGGCATCTGTGACGTCCTTTATGCATCGGTGTGTTGAGGACTAAGAGATGCCACACAGATCCCCTGTTGATCCTCGGAAAGAACCAGAGGCCGAGAAATGGAGTGCTGCGGTCACTACAAAGCCACTGACAGGGGACACTTTCCAACTCCACCAGGTGTCAGGTCTTCATGAAGAATGTGGCATATGTGATGTACCAGAGCTCAGGACAAGCGCATATGTACACAGCATTGCCTCTCACTCATTTGTAAATAAGAGACTCTTGGACGATAAACCCCAGGTCTGGCGAGTCATCTCCGTTATCTGGGTCTCTCCTCCTGAGCCTCTTGTTCATGGTCTGGCTCTGCTTGACCATGTTCCTCCTGCTGCAGCTGTGTACAGAGTCACCTTTCCCTCCTTTGCCTCTTGCATTGCATTAGGACCCTGACAAAGGCAGCATTGAGCCCTGGATCCATATCTGCTTTTGCCTTCTCTCAGAAAGGAAACATTAAAGACATTAATGATGCAAGGGACAAGGAAGTGAAGCTCAGTAGATGACACATTTGGAAACTGTAAGGATCCATAGATATTCCTGTCCTACTTGCATGGTGGCCCATGCCACCTTGTCCCTGAGACACTAGTTCACACATCGAGGTGACCAAGATGGCATCGCAGATATGTAACATCTTGAGACCTGTGTGGGGATGCTAAAGTTTAAGTGAGATAAATGACCCAACTTAGCTCTGTGCTCCAATCGCTGATGTGGCATATTAATGACCAATCAGTTGCTCATGGTCAATGAGTGGATGCCCTTTGGCCCATTAGGAATGTCAAATCTGGTGAACACATGACAGGCCTTCATTGATGGAATGCCACATATGATACAGCTATACCTCCTTCACTATTGCCTGCATTCCCAAATTCTACATTCCTATGTGTGACTCTTCCGATGCAGCGAATGTGATGTGAAGCCACTGAGTTCTGAGTAGCCCTTTACCAGTGCTAATGAAGCCATTGGCTTTCATCACAAGGATGTCTTCCTCCTTTCTTTCCAAGCAGATTCCTGCTCACTTCTGCGGCAACAAGAAGTTAGAAGGCAACCCCAGAAACACCCCCTCATGTTCACCCTTCTCCCAACTGCCATTCCACAGCCTTCTCTCCCCGTTTCCCACCTTGTGTTCATCAACCCCACCCTTGCCTCACAGCCCACCCCTGGGTTGAAGTGCTGGTTTCTGAAAGTGGAGGCCTGCCACAGCACGGTGTCGTTCTTCAGGACAACGTAGGTGAAAAGCAGGAGCAGACAAACCCTCCAGCCCGAGCAGCGTGGCGCAACAAGTCTGGCGCAGCGCTGAGATAGATGGGCTACGTATGTTCCACTCACCACGAAGTTACTCGAAGCGCACTGAGGTCCGACTTGTGCCCTCCAACCCCCTTTTCAAACAGGTTTGAGGCCAACATCATTCCCCACTGACTGGAAGTCGCGACAAGATTCCGGCAAGCAGCTGTTTTAATGAGCATTCATGACATGTTAATGAATGCAAATGAATGCAAATGGAATTCACGCCAATTGTCGGCAGGATAACCGACACGCCATAAACCCCGCAGCGGGAAAATTGCGAGCTGTTTTTATGATGGCGGATTTGCGACTTTTTGCCAGCCGCTGGATTCTTTGCTCCTGCCGGACACGAAACTTGCCGCGGGCTGGATGGGAAAATTCCGCCCAGAGCTGTGAATCTTTGGACACTCTCTTCTCCAGAGAGCGTTGGAAGCAGGGTCAATGAATATTTTTTAAGGCAGGGGTGGATAGATTCTTGACTAATAAGGAAGTCAAAGATTATCAGTGGTAAGCGGAATGTGGAGCTGGGGCCACAATCAGATCAGCCACAATCTTATCGAATGGCGGAGCAGGCTCGAGGGGCCGAGTGGCCTATTCCTGCTCCTAATTCGTTTGTTTGTATGTTCATATGTTAGTCAAAGTTGTTTTGCTGTTTAATGCCACATTAGTTATAATTCTTGACTGTAAAATTCAGCAAAGAAATAGTTTCAAAATATTTTAAAATCCATTACTCTGAGAAACATATAAGGGCTGATCATATGATGCCAAGTGCTTGTTGTGATCCTTGGAAAACTGGATGTGAAGCCCACAATATGCTCAAGGCATTCAGCCCACTCCGGGCTGGAAGCCAGCACACAAGTTGTTTGCTAGAGTTATTAAAACCATAAATTGTATTCAAATGAGGCAAGCGCTCCATAATATTGTTAAAGTGCCTTTTGGAATGAATGCTGAAGAGGCAGCCCTCTTTAAAATTTAAAATAATTGTATACACCTCTGCCCTGGCCTTGATGGATCCCCATGTCCAGAGGCCCCAGTGTGGCATCCCTTCAACAAACAAAAGGTGTCCAACTTAGAGTCAGCTGCCAGTATCATTTCGCTCACCATTTTCAGCCCAAAGACACAGTCCTGGGACTCTTGGGGTGGCAGCAGACTCTTAATCAGAAAGCCATAAGATTTAAGCTTGTGTCCAATGTCTTTGGAAAACTGCTGTGGGAGTGAAGTGATCAGTGTAAAGCCTATCTCAACAGTTGAAACAGATCTCAGAGCCAGGCATTGTGGCACACTGTTGACCTTATCTGAGCTATCACTGTGGAGGTGGAAACATGTTGTTTCACACCCTTTAAAAGGAGATTGAAGAAGACCAAAGCCTGACTCTAGATCATTGATCCCTGCAGAAAGAAATTATTCACAAACTGAAAAGTGGAGCACCATCTTATGGAAAGGACAGAATGCCTATTTTAATGCCAGACCATAATATTTGATGCGTGAAATAAAAGAGTGTCCAATTCTGGTAGCTTTTGTATAACAAAGGTGGGCTAACATTTCTTAACTGATCACATTGACATTAAGTAAAGACCAAGCAAGGAAAATCCTAAATATGCCCCTTATTCGTTCAAACCTGTGCACATTCCCGCCCCATTGTTATGGTTTAGTTTGAAGATTGGTGTCAAATGTATTTTGGAAATAAGGCTGTATTAACATTGACGTAACAGTCAGCTTGTACCACCACTATCTAAAAAATGTTCTCCCCCACCCCCCCCCCCCCAACCCCCGAGCCATTTTGGTTTCTGTCCACAAAATTATTAACCTACATGTATTCCTTATAAATAACTGATTTTAACATCTAACCAATTCTGATGTCAAGTTAATGAACCTGTACTCTCCTGGCTCTATTTCAATGCACTGTAGTCTCCAAAAGGATATTGCAAGAGGAAGCATTGGAGAACATTTTCCTAGGATTATACCAGAGTTAAGAGGTTATGCCTATAAGGAAAGATTGAACAGGCTGAGGATTTTTCCTTTAGAAAACAGAAGACTGAGGATGACCTGATGGAGGTCCTTAAGATTATGAAAAGATTTGACAGGGCCAATGTAGAAATGATGTTTCCACTCATGAGCAAGACCAAAACTAGGGGCCATAAGTTGAAAATAGTCACTAATTAACCCAATACGAAATTCAGGAGAAACTTCTTTCTCCAGGGAGTGATTAGAAATTGGAACCTGCTCTCACAAAGACTAGTTGAGGTCAATAGCATAGGCACGTGTAAGGGGAAGCTGGATAGACATGAGGAAGAAAGGAATAGAGGGTTATGCTGTTGAGTTAGATGAAGAGGGTGGGTGAGGCTTTTATGGGGCATAAACACCAGCATGAATCTGTTGAGCCAAATGGTCTCTTTCTATGCTGTACATTCCATGTAACTCTGTTTTCTTAGCCTTTGAAGATGGGCACTGCAATACCCTGCTTCCAATCTAATGAGAGTTTCTTAATGTGCATCAACACTCCAATAATGACTATGAAAGCCTCACAAATCTTCATCCCTTGTCTCGCATACTACTCATAGATAAATACCAACATTGCTGGGGATTTGTTTTTAATGTTTTTAATGTGTACAGGACCTCCATCTTATTTAATTTTAAACTTTTTAAATTTTACTTGAAATGCAGAAAAACTAAGTATGCAAATCATTCCGCTCCTATCTTTTTCAGTAAATGATAGGAGGAAATAATCATTGAGCTTATTAACTACTCTATGCTTTTTTTAGCTTTGAACCTGTAGCACCTTTTATGGTTCTCTGAACTTTTAAGGTACTAAAAATAAACTCTTATTATGTTTTGTGTCATAGTTACATACTCCAAAAAGTCTCCCTTCTCTCCTTTAATCCATTTTAAATTATGTCTCCATATTTTTATATTCATCCTTCACCTTTCTTCCTGTAGAACCTTAGTGATTGTTTCCTCAGTACTTCATTCTAATTGAGATGTTTATCCATTTAAGGTCACATTTGTTTAGTCTGCACTTACTAATCCTAGATACATATTCACCCTGCACAGTCTACATTATGCCTTAAAGGTGGTCCATTTGTTCTCTGTTGAAGTGTCGTTCACCACCCCAACCTCCATTCAAATTGTATAAACTCTTCCTTCATTTCTTGAAATTATCCTTTCACCAAACTTTGGAGTAGAGTTTCCACCTCAGGCACAATTGCCACGTGGGCACAAGTTGCTCTTGAAATTTGGCTCTTTTTCCAAAGTGAAGTTATGGTTCAAGTTTCTGCCCCAACTCATTTGCAAGTTACTGAACATTAAATCTTTCATGGGCAAAGCGTTCAATTTGGATAGCGTGATAGAGAACGATCTTTTAGTCTTTTCCTTGGCATGACAAAATGTTCCTTGATGTATTTAAGAGTGATAACCTGGTGCAGCTTTAATAATACAGCTGAAGGTGGATTTATCACAAAGTAAAAGCATTTTTAATGAGCATCTCGTCCTCCATCTGTGAGGAACCTAATTTTAAATAATTGAAAACAGCTTAAAAAAAACTATTCTAGTTTCTTTGGCATACACCAGTCAGTTTCTTATTAGTGTTTTTGTGCATAAAAATGAGCACAATTTAAATACCCTCCGCCATCGGCAGAAACTTGCCATGCTCATTATCTCGATCTGGGGGTATTGTCAGTTATGAGGGCAGAGCCAGCTTCTAATGCAGTGAGATATTGTAATGACCAATTGAAATATTTTAGCAGGGTTAGTTGAGGGCCAAATCTTGACCTGGATATCGAAGGAACTCCCCTCAGTCCTGCACTGGGCTGTCAGCTGAGGTTATGTACTCAAGTCCTGGAGTGGAGCTTGTACCATAACTTTCTGACTCCAAGGAAAGTATGTTACCACTGAGGTTAGGATAAAACCTTAACGTCTCCATGAATGTACTAACATTTCAGTTTTTACATACCTTCATCTCTTCAGCCTTATTCTGAACTTGTGTTTGCACAGTCAGTACTGATGGAGAAGGACTAGTAATTGGAAAATGGAGGCTTCTATCTGCTTGACACAAGAAGACCTGTTTATAGTTGCATATGTTTCTAGCAACACTGGGTAAATCCATCAAATTATGCTTAGACAGGGTTCAGTCACAAATCATAGATGTTACTCTACAACACTAGCCTGGTGAGAATAATGTGATTGTACAGATGAAACACTTACACAAAGAAAAAAAAAAGGTGAAGTGCTGTCTATCGTGGATTATTTGGGATAGCTGCCAGTTTAGTATCAATGTGGAGGTCTTGCATATTTATATAAATTCCATCCTGTTATGATATGCATGAAAGCCTTGGCAGAAATGCACGTCCAGTGACTAAGTTTGAATTCTGATGTTGACCAGATGATCTGAGTTTTCCCCTCTCATCATAACTATTACTAGTCCAGCTAACCCCTTCAGGATTTGGCCTTTTAGATTATGGTAATGGGCCCATTAACTTTGCTAGCCCACTTATTCCTTATTTGTTGGACATTAAATATAATTGGTCTGAAGTCACTGTACACCATCCAAAATCACCATTGAATTTCATCTCAGTTTACTCATCAAACTAATTTCAGGAAATGGTGCTCAGGTTACAGTCCAAGAATTTGCAAATGTTTAATGTGTATTCGAATAAAACCCAACTTATTCAAACATTATTATCTCAGTTTGAATGAAATGACAGGAATATTTGTTAGAGTTTCCAAATGTAGTTGATGAAATTAGGCATTGATGAAATTGGTCTAAGCCAGAGAGGAAAATGAACTCATCAGTAAATCAGCAGCTCATATTGGACTGTGCCGAATTTGCTTTTCCATTGACTTCAATGGTGAAGAACAATTTCATCCCTTATTGAGGCAAAGGTCCATTATCAAGCTTGACCAAATGCATGCTCACTGAACTATTGAGGGTGGACAGCTTCATTCTTAGTTAGATTATAACGATGGCCAACCGGAGAGGTACAGTTCAAAATCAGACAACAAAAAATACATTGTCTGTAAATTGGAAGTTTAGTTTTGATTATGATCCTTGCCTTTATTACATACAAGTTGGTTACTTAATTTGCAAAAGACATAGACGTGATGTTGTTCCAATTAGAATGAGACTTTTAGATTACTGAGGGGTGTTGCCTTCTTATTAAACTAGGAAAAATATCCATGGAACTTCAAATTCAGTGGAAGAATCAGGTGAAGAATTAGAAGTCATAAATATAAGATAGTCACTAATGAATCAAATAAGGCTTCTTTATCCAGAAACTGGGTAGAATGTGGAACTCAATAGCACCAGAGTTTAGCCTGGTGTTTAGAAGAATGAGAGGTGAATTCATTTAAACATGTAAGATTCTGAAGGGGCTTGACAGGGTCGACACTGAGAAGTTCATTCTCTGGTCGGGGAATCTAGAACACGGGAATCTAGAACAGGGGAAACTAGAACACGGTCTCAGGAAAAGGGGCTGATTGTTTAGGACTGAGATGAGAATCTTTTCACTTAAAAGGTTGCAAATCTTGGGATTCTCTACCCCAGAAAGCTGTGGGTGCTCCATTGTTGCACATATTTAAGGCTGAAATAGACAGATTTTCAGGGAGTCCAGGGATATGAGGAGTGAGTGGGAAAGTGGATTGAAGCGGGAGGTCAGCCATGATCATATTGAATGGTGGAGCAGGTTCGACAGACTGTATGGTTTACTCCTGCTTCTATTCCTTATGATCTTATGTTCACCAGGAGTATTTGCACTGATAGCACAGGTCTATTTAAGGGAAATCTGGATAAGCAGAGGAGGTAAAAAGGACTAGTAAAATATATTAATGAGGTTAGATGAGGAAGGGTAAGAAAGGCTTCTCTTTTATTCTTTCATGGGATATGGGCATCACTGGCAAGGCCTGTCCATCCCTAATTTCCCTTGAACTGAGTGGCTTGCTCAGCTATTTCAAACAGCAGTTAAGAGTCGACCACATTGTTGTGGGTCTAAAATACATAGGCCAGACCAGCAGATTTCTTTACCCATTAATGAACCAAATTGGCTTTGACAACAATCAGTGATAGCTTTATGGTCATCATTATATGACACTAGTTTTTAATTCCAGATTTATTAATTGAGTCTAAATTCCACTAGCTGCTATGGTGAGATTTGAACTCCATATCCCTAGAGAATTAGCCTGGGCTTCAGGATTATTAGGCCATGACATTACCACTATGCCACCATCACCCCATTAACCCTGACATAGACCTGTTGGGCCCAATGATCTGTCTCTGTGCAGCAAATACTTTGTAATAGCTATGCCAAAAACTGAGGCCATAAAGAAGTTCAGCTTTCATTAGTGACGGGGTCTGAAGTAAACACACTTAAAGATCTAAAAGAAGGGCAATGTCCTTAGCGACACAAATGTAAACATGTGAGGCGCATTGAATGCCTGTAGACATGCATTATTTATCATGTGTGCTGTGCTATACTTCATGCTGATGCAATTACTGTATGTTTAGCAAAGTAAGTATTTAACAGTTGTGAGGTGGTTTTGTAACTCTTTTGGTATTGGTCTTGAGGGAACTAAATAATCAGTTTATATTAATTCAACTTGAGCAGGGAGGACATGTTATGGTTTTAAAGGATGTTTAGCTAAGCTTTATGCTGGTGCCAGAGGAGGCGGTGAACTTGGCTTAGCTTTGTATGTGGCAGGCTTCGTGCCTTTGTTGTGTAGTCTTTATGACTAAATGATTTTGGAAGTTAGGAAAATTGACTGTTGTATGAAGAGCCTGTGTGGAATGTGCCGTCTCCAAAATAATTTTTTAAAACACTTCGCAGTTCCAGCTCTAACTTGCTATCAATGGCTCATGTTGGAAAACATTGATGATGGAGTTTGACTAAGACATTCGCTCCACCACCACCCCCAACTTCACTGCTCCCATGTTTGGAGTACTTGTCAGCACTTGTCCTCTGGGCTCACTTGGAGGTGGTACAAACGTACAGATCAGGAGCAGGAATAGGCCATTCAGCCCCTCGATCCTGCTCCACCAATCAATGGCTGATCTGACTATGGCCTCAACTCCACATTCCTGCTTACCCCCAATATCCTTTGGCACTTTTGTTAGTCAATGTTGTGGTCACTTTGACAAACGGACCACAGAAGTCTCAGGTTCAGGTCACAATCGTTTATTCGAGCAATTGCAAGAGGAGAACCATCTCAATGCAGCTTGAGATAGCACTCTGCTAAATTACAAGTGTTCAACATATTTATACATTATTGGTAACGTACAAGAACAGTTTCCAGATATATAGGTTTACATTAAATAGACATCTCTGGTAACAGGTACATGCATTGTGTGTCCCTATTTTCACTCAGGCAGAGACCTTCCCTCCTACCTAAACCAGGACCATCTGTTCTTTCCCTGTCTGCTGTAAACAGGCTCAATCTTAGTTGTTTTTTACAACCTAAGTCTCCAGTCTGACTCCCAGGGCCTTGCTGGTGATTGCAAACCCTGAGTGTGTACAAAGTTCGAGAGTGTATAAGGTTCATCTGGTGCTTTTTCACTGTTTATGTACTTGCAGGCACTGCCTGCTTGGAGATTCCAACGGTATCATTCCCTTACAATGAATTCTCCCTTACCATAAATTCTCATTTACTTTCTTCCCCATAACAGTCCCCCCTTTTGGCCCTTGGCCTAGCCCAAGGTAGCCAACTACAGTGCTGTCCGCTCCCCACCCCCCTCCACCCTTTACGCACCACCACCAATTGATGCTGGCCAGTCATCCAGCTTTGGGTTGTAAAAGGTACCATCAGACCATCTGTATCATCTGGCCCTTCAATTCAGGCCTCAAGCTTACTAAATTCCTTCGCCAGCTGTTAAAACTCCCCCAGTGTCACCTTTTTTTGTGACTTCCGGGTGCGATGAATCAGGTATGTTAGATATATAATCAATATCAGTTGAAGTATAAGTAGAGAATGGGAGATAATCCGAATCCAGGGGTGTATCTGTACGTTTGAGCCCTAGTTCCACAGGTCCTCCCACCATGTGGAAGAATCTATTTGTTCAATATCCTCCTTTAAGGCTCTAACCTGTTGCTGCAGTGTATAGTAAGTTCTGTATATCTGCTGAGCCTGACTCGGAATCGTGGTTAGGTGCTCTGGTAATAGGGGAATTTCATAGGAGAACTGGTTCAAATATTGTGTCAGGTCATCCTTAAGGCTTTCCTTGACTTAAATAGTGGTCATTCCTCTCTTGTATATTTCAACCAGTTCCACCTTCCTTATCCTTGCTGGCACCTGTAGGTGTGGGCACACTGAACGATTATGGTTGGGGCATATCCGGTTGTTCCCGTATTGAATCTTCTGCTGCCACTTGGTAATACAATATCTCCCATTCCCTGTATATGCAACATGGGTCGGTTCTTTTGCAGCCTATGTAGTTTCCATTGTACAACTTGTTGCTGCTTTAAATCCACTGAGCTTCATCTGTCTCATATATTGGGTGTGCACATACTACTGCGATGGCCTCTATCCTACACTCTTCTAATGTGGTGCTAACTATATTCCCTTCTATGTCTACTGCATATGGTGGAATGTCATGATACCTAATATAGTAATTCTCCTGTATAACCCCAATATTTTCTACTCTATAATTTTCCTGCCGGGTGTAGACATAGGTATGACAGGTATTACTAATACAATGCCTATTGGCATATTACTATTCACTATATATTCAACATTCATTCTATATAGGTGTGTTAAACCTCTGAGCTGGCAACCGGTCAAGTCTTGATCCTTGTGTCATGAAAGATTAAATAAATGCTCATTAGTTACCCATAAAGGAACTACCCCTTCATTAATCTGTCTTAAATTCTCTCGGGCTTGTTCCAGTGTCCAAGATCCATGGGCGCTGCAAACATCATTTCTGCTCGCTTTGTCTGAAATATTTTTCCCTATTTCAATCAGTTTGTTGATAGTCCCCACATGTCTTTCGAACACAGTAGCCAGGTTTTAGATTAATCTTGTCATGTCCTGGTCTGTGTTTAATTGGGTGTTATGAATTCCCTGTCCCCAGTCTAGAATCTCCTTAAGCTTAAAGCTCAGGGTCTGGACCTTCTGGTCAACAGTTGCCAAGTTCTGAATTAACCACTGATGTCCCTATATTGAATATCGTAGTGGCATCATTTATCAGGCTGCGCTTAACACAGTTCCCTCCCAAACCTGATCGCATCTCACCGTTGAACTGAGATGCTTCAGTCATCAGCTGGCCCATTCCAGCCGTATATGGTGCTCGAATATGGGTTAAGCACCACTGGGGAGGGGCAATTCCAGATACATTCAAGACCACGGGTACCAGCTCGTGGTGCACATTATCATACAAAACTTCTGATTAACCAGTACCAAACCATTCGTTGGTCCTGGTTGCATAGTCGGACAAGATGGGTCAGTCGGTGGGGTTTGAGGGGCTTCAATTATCTCTATTCGGACTGTGGAAGTAGATGTGGAAGGTGGCTGGATAGTGACGGATCTCCCACACCCGATCTGAAGCAAACCCTTACTACAATTCGAAAGCACTTATTCTCCTACTGTTACATTTATCATTCCCCGTTGCGTGTCGCATTCAGCACTGTCCGCGCTGTACCAAAGTTCTTCCTGCGGCACAGGATGAGCAGTGATGATCCCCGACCTTGTTGCCAGTACTGATATGCCCACAACCAGGACTGTAGATCTGTGGAGACATTAACATCGGCTCCCATTCTCCGGGTTACCGCTTGGTCAATTGCCATGTATCTTTAACTGTGTGTAATGCCTCCATTTACTTCCCGTTCACATATCTACAAGTGCGCATGTATTACTTGTCATAATTACCTCGTATGGTCCATGCCTGTTCGCTCCGGGCTCACCTTGACCATCACCTTATTCCCCATTTGGTCCATTGTTGACTACGGGTACCAGCTTGTAGTGTACATTATCATGCAATCAGTAATACACCTATTTAGCCTTTTTCCAGCTTTCCCTTTACCTGTATCCATCTTGTGGTAAATTGTTGTTAAGTATTATTTCTCCTTACATTTCAATTCCTGAACTACAGATTCCACATAGTTTTACCTCTAAGTTTTTTTTTTCCCGTGAGCATGATCATCCTAAGGTTCTCTTGATGTCAGTTTCTCTATTGTCTTGATCGTTTATAATGTTTCCTTGCTCTTTAGGCCGTATTAACTATTCCATGTCAATGAGGATCTCTGTCTCTAGATCCTTGCTTATCTCCCCCTGTGCATTTCCAATGTCTCAGCTGATGGCCAGATTATCAAATTCACTTCCCTTAAAAAAGTTTACATATTGTGTCCTCTTTCCCTAGCTCTTTCTCCTACTTGCCTCATAACATTTTACACATGCAACAGCTACCATCTTATCTTATTCAGGTTGCCTGGAGAGACTTTAAAATAAATAAAGTATTCTCATAACAGTTTTAAAACAGAAATCAGGCATTGACATGTTTGGCTTCCTTATCTTCTTCTCAAACAACATTTTATTGTCTCAAAAGTAACCCATTAAATTGTGTCTGATCCATTTCTTTTAGAATTATCCCAGATTCTTTAACTCGGCCAAAAATTGGATTTCTGCCAAACTTTGTCAAGGTCTTGAGTTTAACTTCATATTTTGTGAACAGACTTACAAATACAAAAGCTTGCAGCATTTGAATTAGTGCCAATTGTTGTCAAAAACCCTTTAAAATGAAAATTCCCTTTTGAGAACTTTATCAAGGACCAAACCTCAAAATTTTAAACTTTGTAAGAAATGTACACTATCAAAATTAAAACCACCTTTTGTTGATTTGTATCCAAGTTATAATTCCCATATGTTTATCAACATATTCTTTATCTTAGATAGCATCCTAGTGATTCAAAAGTAATCTTTTAAACTACACTGCACTTTACACCTCGAGCCTTGCCCCGACTTCAAATAACAGTGCTGTTGGGATGCAGATTTCCTTTCATATTTAATTCATCTCTTCAAAAGAAACCCCCATTTATCCATTGGAACCACCTAGACCATGTGCTTATGTCTTTTAGTTTTCCTAGAATCCTTTTGAATTTCAGGTCATTTTTTTTTCCTCAGAATTTTAGAATACTAACTCGTACCATTTAATGTAACCCGTATGTATCAATCCCAATCAGCTTGGAAGTTGGTGATACCAGTCTGCAAGGGGGTGGTACAAAGGTTGGTTCATCTAACCCTGTTTAGCTTTATGATACCTTCAAATTGTGATTTTTGCCAGAAATCTCAACTCAAACTTTATACTCAAAACTTTGGAATGTTTTAGTATTTAATCTAACATGGGGCTTTCAACCCTAAAGCTGATCTACACACACAAATGACAATTTACGGAAGAAAACACATTAAAGCTCACATACAAATGCTTCCTTGCACACAAACAAACATACAGTTAGAGGTACGTATTTATATTCCTGTATCTTAACGACTTAAAACTCTCATATTCGAAACGAAACTTCAACTAACAGTGGAGGAAATAAAGGGATCTTTTGAAGGCTCCACCTATAAGGGCCATCAAACTGATGAAAGCTCACATTTCCCCTGCTACTGCCTGTCAGTGCTTATTAACACCCTGGGGTACCCCCCTTTTCTCTCCTCTCTCTCTTCAGCACAAGCAGCTCTTGTAGCTTAGATCAATTCATTTTTTTAAGTTACAGAAAATTCAGTAGTGGACCTTTCGTGTCCCAATCATCTTTCCACATTTTCAGGAAAATCTTGTCACCCTGCATGGGATGCAGTTGTCCTGAAAACTGTACAAACATCTCCCACTTCCACTCTGCATAGACCATTATGGACTCACCCTTCTGTACTACGGACGTTATACACCCCCAATTCCTCTCTCCCTCCCCCAAGACTTCCTTACCTGCCTCCTCAAAGTCCCTGTGCAGGGCTGTCACCTTCTCCCGATCTGGGACGTCCCCAAGTTTCGACCAGTCACCACTTCTAAACTGGAGGGGCAATCTTCCCCAAATATCCCCTGGGCACTTCACCTTCACCAGTATGTGAATATCAAGGGGGTGCATTGCATGGAAATCTTGCATTTCCTGCAGTTTGGTCCAAAAAAACCTGGGTTGCCATGCCGGGTTTTAAGTCTCAGCAGTTCTTTAAGCAAAACCTCCTTCTCCCCCAGGCTGAATGGTGCCTGCTTAACTTTCTCTGTAACCCTCTCAATCTCTTCATCGTCTCCCTATTCCTCAGCCCCCCCTTTCTCCCTTTGGTTTTTAATTCGCCTGTCCTGACTTTACTTTTCCTAACAGTTATTGCCATAGGGGCCATGGGATTCAACGGGCACAGTGGGGGTGTTGGTTCGTATGAGAGCGATTTTGTCCCAACTCCATCATAGGTTTCTCCTTCGCAGCTCTTCTCCTCTTGATCAGTATCACTACAGGCTGCTGCCGCCACTGCTCTGATCTGTCCTGGATCTGACTTTGTCTCTGTCTCTAATCAACTGGAACTTAGTATTAATCCATCTACATAACTGCAGGTACAAGATAATAATAACCATCATCCCTTTCTTTTCCTTATCCTTTTTCTGCTCTATCCACCACTGTTTTTGTTCTCCGGGGGTTCCCTGTGGGTTCCACCCCTCCTTCTGCATTTTTGTGATTAGCCTTGACTGTTGTTCCGCTATGAACCTCGTAATGGAGTCCGCAGTTTCCCAGTCGAGTTCCATAGCGCTATTCTGTTTCCCTGGCGACAATCTGTTCTTATTCCCGTCAATCTCTGCGCAGTACGTTCGCGCGACCCTAACAACTTAGCTTCTTACGGTATGTACGGTTTCACTTATTTCACTGGGGTCTGGCCTCCCTGCACAGCTTCGGTTATGGTTATATTTCAAACCGTAACCCGCCAGCACGGCTCCACCTCTTAACTGGGTTCCGGCCTCCCTGAGCGGCTTCGGCTAAGGTTATATTTCAAACCGTAACCCGCCAGCACAGATCAGCCTCTTTTTAGTAGTGGTCTGGCCTTCCTGTGTGACTTTGTCCCCGCTAGCCTTGCCTACACAGCTCCGCCTCCTACCCTGGCACCTTCTATCTCCTCTCCTGAGTCCTCCTCCCGATTCTTTGACACTTGACTGGACCGTTCTCGGGTAGGCTTACTGCACTAACTGGTAAATAAATATACTCACCCACTTTGCAGAGCTGTCCCAAGGATTCGATCCAATTATCCTGCCGACTACGCCAAACTGATGTGGTCACTTTGACAAACGGACCACAGGAGTCTCAGGTACAGGTCACGATGGTTTATTCGAGCAATTGCAAGGGGAGAACCATCTCAATACAGCTTGAGATAGTATTCTGCTAAATTACAAGTGTTCAACATATTTATACATTATTGGTCACGTACAAGAACAGTTTCCAGATTCCGATCTCGTCAACATATAGGTTTACATTAAACAGACATCTCTGGTAACAGGTACATGCATTGTGTGTCCCTATTTTCACCCAGGCAGAGACCTTCCCTCCTACCTAAACCAGGACCATCTGTTCTTTCCCTATCTGCTGTAAACAGGCTCAATCTTAGTTGTTTTTTACAGCCTAAGTCTCCAGTCTGACTCCGAGGGCCTTGCTGGTGATTGCAAACCCTGAGGGTGTACAAAGTTCGAGAGTGTATAAGGTTCATCTGGTGCTTTTTCACTGTTTATGTACTTGCAGGCACTGCCTGCTTGGAGATTCCAACAGTATCATTCCCTTACAATGAATTCTCCCTTACCATAAATTCTCATTTACTTTCTTCCCCCTCAACAGTCAAGAATCTATCTACCTCTGCTTAAAATGACCCTGCCTCCCCTGCTCTCCAGGGAAGAGAGTTCCAAAAACTAATGATCCTCTTAGAGGGGTACTAGAGAAAGGGAGAGAAGAAACAAGTGAGTGCTTTTAAAACAAAAGGGAAACGTGGAATAATACTCCTGCCGCTTGCAGAGCTTTTAGTTTTCACTGAAGGGGTGGGAGCAGGAGCTGGGCAAGGCGGCAAGATGATGAGCAGAACAGGGAGGCCCTGAAGCCTGAGTCCATTTCCCTAGTTGCGGTGTCGCAGTGTTAAATCTCACGGTGCCATTTCATTTGTGACTCCAGCTCAGGGGAAATGGAATGCTTTCTCCATAATAATAGAACGTTTAAGGTTTGTGGTTTAAAAGAGGTTACAAGTGCGCGGAATGAGGACTTATTTAACTTTTCCAAAAGAAATATTGAATTAAAACTCGCAAAGAATGTACTGGGCGGGTTTTCCTGGTGCTGCACTTGGTCATGAAGGGTGACACGTAGACAAATTTCAGATGGGTTCTGCTACACCCAAGTGGCCTATTCTGCCCAATTTTCCTCCATGTTCTGTACCCATCGATTGCACACAAGTGCACTAAGAGGAAAATCTGCAAAACATTTCTTCTGGTTCTGTTTTCAGATTGCAAACTGATTTGTTAATGTGTAAAAGGATTCACAGTATGACCATCAGACTTTTTTTTTAGTGATACATAAACCCCAGACAGTTACAGAGAGGTTTCAGCTGTGCACATAAATGGATTTTTAGATTTTGGGCAGGCTAAAGGTTATTTGAAACCAATCTTGAGCATGCTTTTTATGGCTGGGTGATAGCCCAATAACATCCATTCACCTAAGTTGCTATCAGAAGGTCACACTGATATGAGCATTTACAAGGTAATTTCAAAGGATTGCAGTCAAGACTATCTTTTTACAGCTTGTTCATAGATTGGAGACCGATAAATCTAAGCAAAGAATACTTATAAGAAGGAAAATGTTTAAATAGAATCAAAACAGTGAAGGAGAATAGAAAAACAAAAGCTTTTTGCAAGGGCAACAGTTCCTTTCCGTTATAGCAACAACTTGCTTTTATATAGTTCCTTTAGCATAGTAAAACATCCCAAGCTGCTTCACAGGAGCATAACCAGCTGCCAAGCCCAGGGAGAATCAGGACAGAGGACCAACCGCTTGGTCAAGGAGATTGACTTTAAGCAGCGTAAGAGGAGAGAGAGGGAGAGGGGAAGAGAAAGAATTCTAGCCTAGGGCTGAGAATTCCAATGGTGGGGCAAAGGAAATGGGGGGTGGGCAAAAGGCCAAAATTGGAAGAATAGCAAAGTGCTAAGATTGTCATGTGGTTGGAGAAGGTTGCAGAAATACCAAGGAGCAAGGTTGTGGAGGGATTTGAACATGAGGGTGAGAATTTTAAAATCTAGACATTAGTTTATGAAGCACAGGGATGATGGATAAACAGGACTTGGTGTGAGTTAGGAGTTGAAGTTTATGAAGAACGGAAGAAGGGAGGCCAGTCAGGACAGAATTGGAATACTTGAGCCTTGAGGTAACAGAAAACTAGATAACAGTTTCAGCAGCAGCTGGACTGAACCAAGGGTGGGGATGAGTGATATCACAGAGATGAGTGGAGTAGCCTATGTGATGCAGAGGACATGGGTGCAAAGTTCCGCTCGGGATTAAGTAGGACACCAAGATTGCGAACAATCTGGTTCAGCCTGAGACCATGGCCAATGTGGGGTGTGGAGTTGTTGGCTAAGCCACAGAGTTTGTGACACAGGCTGTAGCCAACTGTTTCGGCCCCTCCCAATGTGTAATTGGGCAAAATTTCAGATCATCCAAAACTGAATGTCAGGCCAGCAGTCTGACAACACTGAGGCAGGAGAATAATTGGGAAAGGTGTCTCTTCAGCATTTGTGTGTGATCTGATGTTGTACCTTTGGATGATGTTGTTGAGGGGCAGCTTAAATAAGAGACGGTCAAGGATGGATCCTTAAGGGAACTTGAGATGTAATGGTAAAGGTGCTAGGGAGAGAAGCAGGAGATTGACTGGCTATGACTGGATAGATCAGAGCGGAACTAGGCAAGGGCAAATCCATCCTGCAGGGCAGGAGAGGCATTGGAGGACGCTAGGGTCAACCATGTCAAAGTTCTGCAGGCAGGTCAAGAAGGATGAGGAGGGAAAGTTCCCCGTGATCACAATCACAGAGGATATCATTTGTGACTTTGATTAGGCTGTTTCAGTGCCTTAGCAGGCTGGAAACCAAATTGAGAGCTTCAAGCATTGAATTGAGAGAAAAGCAGGCAACAAGGGCTTTGGAGAGGAAAGGGAGTTAGAGATGGAGTAGCATTTTGCAAGGACAAACAAGGAGGCAGGGGTGTGAGATGATGGCAGATTTGAAAGGGAGTAGATAGTGTCTGAGGAAAGGAAGCCATTTGCAATAGAAGCTAACATGGGGGCCAGGAAGGGAAGTTGAGAGGTCAGCAATTTAGCAGGAATAGGGTTAAGAGAGCAGGAGGTAGATCTCATGGACAAGGTAACTTGGAGAGGGCATGAGGAAAGATAAGAGATTAATTTCTTATGAAGTGTTTAAAGCAGAGCTGTCAACTAATTGGCTTCATTTCTGCGATTAATCCTTTCTGTCAACTTAATCTCTTCAACATATTAATCGCATAAGTTATGGCACAAAGCCTATGGTTGGCACACAGGTCCGCAGGGAGGTGGAGAGGCTCAACGATAGTACAGGTGATGCAGTCAATGGAGCCTGGTGAGTTTGTTTTATTCAGGGCAATTGTCTAAGTGGAGAATGGGCAGAGTGACAAACTCCACTGATTTAACTATTACCTTTGCACTGCTTCAGATCCAGAACCAGTTTGGACGCACCCTTTTATAGAATTTTTAAACGATAAGTCAAAAATAAACAACCATAACCATAAACAAATAAACAAAATAAACAACGATTGTGAATATATCTAGTTCTCATGTCGCAAAAGTCGTCAGCTCGATGATTATTAAGTTGGGAGGGAGCTGCCAAAGCTGGAGAGATGCTTGGAATATCTTAGGTTGTGCAGATGGTCCTTGCAGATTGTTGGTTCCTTCACTGTGTGCCTGCTCTTCGCAATAACCTAGGGCAGGATTTTCAGCTCAGTGTGTGGGCGCGGGCCCGACACACACCAGCGTGAAATAGCGCCCGATGATGTCGGCCGAGCGTTCCGACGTCATTGGGCACTGGCGTGATATTTCGGCTGGAGGGGTGCCCGCCGACAATTAAGAGGTTCTATTCAGCCCATTAATAAATGAATTAAATTGCATTTTCCGCTGGCTGCCCAGCCTTGCGGTCGGCGGGCGGGCGAATAGACCAGGCGGCATTTTTTGGGAAACCTCATCCACGGGCGGGGGTGAGGTTTCCAGCAGCAGCTAAAATAAAAAAAAGAAATTTTAAGACTCATTTTTCACATGTCCCTGTTCAAGTGACAGAGTCACGTGAGGGGACATGTTTTCCTTATTTGTAAAATCTCGATTTTTGATGTTAAAAATCTTCAGCTCCCTCAGGCAGCTCTGTACCTCCCGGGAGTTTCCACTCAGGGCAGTGCTGTCGTGTGCACATTTCAGCACCCCTACTCCTCTCGCCACCGGCCCCCCCCCCCCCCCCCCCCCCCCCCACCCCCACCCACCCCCCCACCCACCCCCCCACCCCCCCCCCCCCCCCCCCCCCCCCACCACAACCCCGGCAGCTCCGAGGTAATCAGCGCCCGTTTCACGTTGGTTGGCCGTTAAATGGTCCAGCCGGCGTGAGATCCCGGCCAAGGCCTGATCGTGGGCGCCGGACCTTTTCACAGCCGCTGCTGGACCTGCCCAACAAGGCCTGTCCGTGGTATCTTGCTCTTTAAGAGATTGCACATTAAGATACGGTTCAGACTCTTCCGATCCTGACAGCAGCGGGAGTCGTGGTGGGTGGGAACACTTAATTTGACGGGAAGCAAAAAAATCTGTTTCCCGACGGTGGGATCAACTGTTTGAATTTTGTTCTCCCAACTTTCAAGGTGGGTCAAGAAGCTTCCCAACAAACAAGGTCAGGAACCCCATTTGGATGCATTAACATCTTATGTGTGCTCATTAAAAGGCCACCTTGTCAGAATTAAGTTTGCCCTGCAAATTAAGTTCCCTGTCGGCGAGGATTTAGAAAGTTGCTTTTTACCACCGTGTGTGAACGGTGTGCACCTGGCGAGCTTTATCTCCTGCGCGATTTTGAGTTCAGCAGACGCTGCTTTCACCGTACTCGGGACTGCTTGCAACCTGACGTGTGCCTGAAGCAAAAGCCGCTCCGAGGTTGGACACGGGAAGCAGGCTAATCGGGGAAGTTGGGGGTGGGGAGGAGAGTGTCCGGGGAAGGGGAGAGCAGAGTGCCTTAGAGGGCGAGTCAGTGGTGTCGACAGTGGGGTGGTGCAGTTAGGGTGCTGGTGGTAGGAGGGAACAGTTACAGTCAGAGGGGGGAGTGGGATGTGGTAGGGTGGCAGGTCGAGGGTGGGAGTCTGGTGGGTGAAGGCCTCATGGGCACAATCACCGAAGGGGACTAGACGGGTGGCTCGGATAATGGGAGGGGGCAGGGTCAGGGTGGGCATGGGGACAGTAACGGGTGTCGGCTCTGCTGGGTGGAGGAGGGCATGTGCAACTGGATCATGACAGGGTCCAGGATAACAGTGGGGGGAGGTTCACAGCTGACAGAGAGGAGAGGAATGGTGATTTTGAGTGGGTCAAGGGTGATGGGGGAAGGTCGTGGGTGCAGGGGGAAGGTAGAAGGTGATGGACCAAGTCTGGAAGGTGACACGCACCCTTTCTCAAATCTGACCTTGACCACGCAGTCAGTCGGTCAGTGAGATCCCTCAAAGTGGGAGGCGGGTTTTTTCAGGTGGGTGGGGCTTAAGGTCAGCTCAAGTGGCCGACAGAAGGGACCCTCTAATAATTAAGAGGCAACCGTATATCCACCATGCTCAGTTGCGTTCTCCTCTCTAAGGTGAAGCCCACGTGGCAGTAGCTTTGTTCCTGACTCGTGGGGGTCATAACATGAGGTCCCAGCAAGATGCAGAACTGCCGTTCATTCTGTGCCATTTGCCAGAGGCAGGGATGAAAGAGGGAGGGAGAAAGAGGGAGGGAGGTGGATGCCTCCATGGGGCACAGCTGGTGGAGGGCAGCCAACTCACGACACCAAACCTCCATCCTCTCAGGTGAATGGTCATAACTGACAGGGGATCATGCAGTTAGCCTTTTGATACTGCTAAGGTAATGGTCTCCCTATAGAGTCTCAAGAGTAGTAGAGGCAAGCAGAATAGGGTCTGAGGGAGTCTTCCTGTACATGGAGGGAGGGAGAAGGAGGGCCCATGGCAGCTTGGTACAGGGCCAGGGGGAGCAGGGGCCTGAGAAGCAAGAAGGTCTAGGCGCTGGCAGACATGGATCATTGCAATGGTCAGCATTGACCTGACCATAGGTGAATCATTGGTGGTGTTTTTATCTAGAAATGAGTGAAAGGCAACGATGGAGGCACCTTCATGTATCCCGGGGCATAGTTGCTCACATCTGCGGGTTTCTCCAGTACGAGCTGTGGCTGCAAGGACTCTGGAGGAGTAATGTGGAGTTCCTGGCCTACAGTGAGTGAATGGCTGTCCGGCTGCCATTTAAATATGGTGTCAGGACCTCCGACAGTCGGGTCCTGGGGCATGAGCTCAGGGTAATGGTGGTAGGGGGCAACACTCTCAGTCAGAGGGGGGAGTGGGATGTGGTAGGGTGGCAGGTCCAGGGTGGGAGTCTGGTAGGTGAAGGCCTCATGGGGGGAAATTAAGCAGGAGGGCCCATGACAGCTTGGCACACGGCCAGGAGGAGCAAGAAGGCCAAGGTGCTGGCGAACGTTCCCGACACTCCAATTCCATTGAACCTTCGACCCCGTGAGGCAACTTCCTGCCGGCCCCATAAGGAGGATTTGCCGAGCTCCTCCCAGATGCATAATTAATGAGCTGAACATCAGAGGATTGTGTGTGTTCGGCTGTACCACAGCCCAGCAAGAATCACGCCGACTATCCTGCCCACCCCTGGACTTACACTCCAGACAGAAGATTCCACCCTGAGCCATCCCACTTCATCACTTTTATTTCAGCTTGGCCGAGATTTGAAGATATTGGCCGGTATTTAATCTAGTCCATTGTGGAGGGAACCCAGGCAACCAGGCCCAACCAATCATGGGAGAGGGCCTATATCAGGTTCCCAGCGGCAGCAAAGCCTCCCCCACCCACCCCGCCCCAGTGCAATTAAGTCAGGGAACAGAAAGGGCTGACATGGGATTCCCAGCCACCAGCAGTGGGGTGTTCAGTTGGCTCATTAATGACCCTAATTGACACCCATTATCCCTGAGCCCAACACAATCTAGTGGTGGCACAGGGACTAAATAGAAGCCGTATGCCTCCACACACCTCCCAAAGGCTGCCCAGCAAATCCTGGCAGGTTGGCTAGTGGCCTCATGGGGCAGTCCCTTGATGTCAGGCATTCAATGCCTGATTCGAGAGACCTGGCATTGGGAGACGGGGGGGGAGCTGTTAAAGCCACTTACTGCCCTTGCCTCCGACCTCCCTGTCCCCTATCCTGCAACCCTCTCCCAGGGACAACCAATCCCGCCCTCATTCATCTCTGGCCTGGGGTCCCTTGTTCATCCTGGGCCTCTAGTGGGTGCATTACCATGTGCTGATGGCAATGAGGAGCTATTGGCCTCAGATTGACCGGCAACTCTCGGCAGGCAGGACTTTCTTCGCTGGGGTCCTTTATCCTGCAGAATGTCCAATGCTGGCCACTTAAGTACCTGAGGCTGGGCCTCTCCTATTAAACTGAGGGGTTTCCCCGCTGGTTCTCTGACCAGTGGGCAAGACCCCAGGTGGGCTGATTAATTCCCACCCATTATTTGCTGATCTGATTGAATAAATGCTCCGAATGAATCTATCTGCTATGTATGTGTGCTAAGAATTACGCTGACAACCGATTTAAATGGTCAGTTGGGCTCACAGTGTGGTGCATTTGCATGTACTGGAAGCCAAATATATTAATACACAGGGCTCTGTTCTTTGCAGACAGAAAGTACATGTACGCACATTGCGCCTGTTTCAGCCAAACAAAATAAGTGACAGCCATTCGCTAGCTCATTCCTCAGGGCAATGTCTTGGCCAATCAGGATCAAGCTGCCTGGTTTAAGTTTCAAACAATGCTTTGCAGTTAATTGTCAGTCATCATCACTGGTGCATTCTCCATGACAACACTCTTCCAATCAGAGTCCACTTGCCAACCAAATAGCACTCTCCTCATACACAGTATAAATTGTTGTTCTCTCCTTATGTTGGTATTCTTGTGACGTGTCCTGATGAATGCAAGACAAAAAACTTTAACATGTCTCCTTTTTCAGCAATTTCTCCTGATTGTTAATATAGGCACTCTGCAACCTGATCAAAGGTTGTAGCATCTAAGATTTGGTACCTTGGAGACTATCAGAATATTTCAGGCTGCTGCAGACACTTTAGATAAACTAATTCCACAGCGGAGCCTTGTAGTATTAAGGAGCATTTGGCTAAAATTTGAAGCTCTCCCCGAGAAAACACAACTGATTGAATTTAGGGTGTGGATACCAATGTTCCCCATCTTGTGTGAAGACTTCTATTGGACAGCAGTAATGAAATGGATGCAGTAACTGTGTCAATTAAAATATGATTACCATTAAGATTAGCTAACATTAATCACAGTATTAATTGTGACCATTTTGTTTAGTTGCTTGACAGACCTAATTCGAAGAATTCCACCTGGGTAAGATACCAACTTAAAACGTTTCAAAGACTTGACAGATAATGTCTGGCCTCCTGGAAAGAGCTGCCACTTTCATGGTGTTTGCAGAGCTGGATATGGAAATAAATAGTTAGATACTTTGCCCAGTGCATCTTATGGAGCCCATTGATAACAATGGAGCAGAGAGTGAGCATGAAGGCTGCAGAGTTAAGCAACAAAACATTGGGGACGAATTTTATCTAAATCCTGCTAATCCCCAAAAATCATCCTGCCCACTGCTACCCCCTTTGTGGACTTCTAGCCCCACTATCATCTACTCCCCCCTTTAAGGTCCCCGCCGGCTGAGCCCCACAGAGCAGCCATTGGATTTCCTTTGATCCCAGTCAGCGAGCTGCCAGTGCTAAATAGTAAGGCCTGATCATCAAAACCTCCCACTGCTCACTCAAAGGTCGCCCATTGTGATTTCGTTTCTGGCCAGAGCAAAGATTAATGTCCCCAGTCAGGAGCACAATTAATTTTTAAGGCCTTTTTATTTAAACCTAGAAATATATTTCTAGCTCTCTGTCATTTACCAGATAAATGTCCCATCCAGTATAGTCCTGAGCCACCCAGAGAATGAACTCTGCAGGTTTGATTGGCTGGCATTGTGAGCCAACTCAGGCAGCAAAAAATGGTCCTCCATTGGCCTCAGCATTCATTGACCAGAGGTGAGGGTGTCAAAGAATCTTCTAGTGTTCCTATTCCTGATCACGGTCCTGTGACTTCTTCGAGAAAATGTTAGCATATATATATAAATAAATAATATACATATAAAAACTGGAGACAGGATTTAATGCAGACTTAACATCCTCCATTGTCAAGAAGTTAGCTGATATTCTGTGCGGATATCAGATGAATGATAGTTAATTGGTGAGACGTTGAATTCCTGGGGAACCTTAACTGAGAATGAATCAGTGCAGAGAAGAATATGGAGACAAAATAAACAATTTTATACGAATTTTGAATATAGTGGAAGGACATCTTTTCCACAAATGCTAAATAAGGTTATTGTAGGGAGTTATCCTGGGATGTGCCTTTATTATTGAGATAGATAAGAGACTTCAGGTATTTAGGCTAAAAATGTTAAATATGATCGCACAACAAAGGTGAGATCATGGAATAACGTCCATCAGGAAGAATTCTAGGCATAGAAACAGATTTTTAAAAATGTAAGTGTCACTGAAGTATTTGGCAGCATTTAATGAGGATAAAATACTGGAGTAAACCTGTACCTGTGGTTTCACTGATTGTAAGTTGAAGCATTTGAAACTGACACTCTTATCAATTATTAGTGAAATCACGAGTAAGGGTTTGATTTATTCTTAGTGTACTGAGCGCCTGTTTTACTGTGGTCCTGTTTCCAGTCTCAGTTCAGCTCAGTTTAGTGATGCTGTGGCTGGGTTGGTAGCGCTCTTGCCTCTGAGTCCCAAGCTTCTGGATTCAAGTCTCCCTCCAGGGCTTGAGTACAAAGATCCACACTGACACTCCAGTGTTGCACTCACAGAGTGCTGTGCTGTATTTCAGATGAGAGGTTAAACTGAGACCCCAAATGCCTACTTTGGTGGATGCAAAAGATCCTATGGCATTATCTTGAAGAAGAGGAGGGGAGCTATCTCCAGTGTTCTGACCAATGTTCATCCCTCAACCAACATCACAAATTATCTGGTCATTATCACATTGCTGTTTGTGGGAGATTGCTGCGCACAAAAAATGGCTTCTGTATTTCCTACATTACAAACAGTGATTACACTTAAAAAAAAAATACTTCTTTGGCCAGCAGTCATGAAAGGTGCTATATAAATGCAAGCCCTTCTTTCTCTTTGTCTGCTATCCCACCTCCTTTATCAATCTCCAGCTTTCGACACAGTGGATTACTCAATCCTCCATCACTGCGGCCCATCCCTCTGGCATCATCCAGCCAGCGTTCCACTATTCTCTGTCCTTCAATGCTCAATCCCCCAATTACAGTTCCACTATTCTCTGTCCCTCAATGCCCAATCCCCCTGTTACGGTTCCACTATTCTCTGTCCCTCAATGCCCAATCCCCCAGTTACGGTTCCATTATTCTCTGTCCCTCAATGCCCAATCCCCCAGTTACGGTTCCACTATTCTCTGTCCCTCAATGCCCAATCCCCCTGTTACGGTTCCACTATTCTCTGTCCCTCAATGCCCAATCCCCCAGTTACGGTTCCACTATTCTCTGTCCCTCAATGCCCAATCCCCCAGTTACGGTTCCACTATTCTCTGGCTGATCATAGTTAACGTATATTCTGCAGTGGCTTCTCAACCATTCCTGTGCTCCCGACGGAATCAAGATTCAGCCCTATTCTCCTTTGAGTACTTCAGCTGAATCATTTTCCACTGCAGCAGGTAGCATTCGTGTGATATAGTCAACAGCAAATTGACAACTTATATTTATATAGTACTTTTAACGTAATGAAACACGCGAGGTGCTTCACAGGAGCATTATAAATTAAAGTATGACACTGAGCAACATCAGGAGATATTAAGTCAGATGACCAAAAGCAAAGAGCTAGGTTTTAAGTAATGTCCTAAAAGAGGAACGCAAGGCAGAGAGGAGTAGGGAGGGAATTCCAGAGCTCAGGGCCCAGGCAACGGAAGTCAAAGCTTCCGGTGTTGGAGCAATTATAACTGAGAATGCACAAGAGGCCAGGATTGGAAGAGCACAGATATCTCAGAAGCCTGTGGACCTAGAGGATATTACAGAGATCGGGAGGGGGCGAGGCCATGGAGGGATTTGCAAATAAGGATGAGAATTTTAAAATCGAGACATTGCGTGACCAGGATCCAAGGAGTGATAAGGGAACAGGAATTGCTGAGAGTTAAGACACTGTCAGCAGAGTTCTCAATGGCCTCAAGTTTACAGAGGGTAGAATGTGGGAAACCAGCCAGGAGTGTGTTGGAATAACCCCGGAATCAGGCAATGACGTTGTATCCATTTTTAACATGTTTGTATTAAATAACTAATCCGACTCTCCCAACAGGGATTGGCTGTAGCGAACAATGCCGCTGTGAGAACAGGCCTATAGGTCAGGATTTTCCATCAGTTTGAATGGAGAATCACAGGCTCTGCATTTACAACCTCTTGTGCATGTGCTCCCTGTGCATGCCATTTCCAAGGGCAGTTGGAGTTAGCTCCCAGATTTAAAAGAAGCATTTACTTATTTATTTAAATAGTGAATATAAATACTTTAAGAGTACATATGATAGTATTGCTGACAGCAAGTCACAGGTTAACGGAACAAGGCAAATAGTTCCCTAAGCTTTTTCTCCAGTGAAAAGATATATTTCTACATATAAATGGCCTGGTCTTTTATATACTGATCTTAAAGAACTCTGGAGCAATATTAGCCTGGTACTGCCACTGAGGGTCAAGGTCTGCAGAAATTAGAGTACAGCAGACTTTGGATTATGGGATCCAGACAAATTGAACTAAAGCAGGAGAAAAGTGCAGTGAATTTTAATCCCCCACACTGAAATTCCCTGGAGATGAGCATCAGAGGCCACAGGCAGACATGTGCCATTTTAGGGTCACATCTTTGTCAACAAATCCCTCCATGGCCTCTTCCCTCCTTATCTCTGTGACCTCCTCCAGACCCGCAGAGGAGAGTGAGATCTCTCGCTCCTCTAATTTGGGCCTCTTGCATATCCTCAGTTTTCACAGCTCCCCAGTGACAGCTGTCCCTTCAGCTGCTTGGACTCTTGGTTGTGGAATCCCCTCCCTAACTCTCTCCCCTCCTTTAAGTCATTCCTTTAAACCAACTTCTGTTCTAATGTCTCCTTATGTAGCTCAATGTCAATTTTTTGTTTTGATAAAGCTCCTGTGAAGTGAATTGAGGCATGTTACCATTTTATTTGCGTAATATTAAGGCAAGTTGCTGTTGCTAAACTACTGTAAACCCCTTGGGAGGGGTACCTTCCATACATTTGTTGCAATATTGTTTTAATGACTATAGACTACATGTTCCATTGTGAAGCAGATGGTTTCCTTTTTGGAGCAGGAACTTTTATATATTTTGACATCTTATGTTGTGGTTAATTAGCAGACACAGAGAGTGTCGTAGCACATGAGGCAATATCTGTCCCCACCTCAACATTGCAAGTCTGTGGGTTCAAATCCAATTAAAACACTGAGAATTATCAGCTTCAATCCCAATATGATCTTATACAAAAGTCAAAGAAGCTTTAGCCACATCCTGGTTTATTTCCAGTGTGAAGACGTTCAGCCACAGAGGACAAAAGGCAATGCTCTTTAACACATTACACCATAGAGTCCCCTGAATCCCAAAGTCCAAAATGCTTAGATGCTGCTAAAACTTGCTCTGATTAACTGTCTTTAACATGGCAAAATGTCCCCATTGAGGCACTTCACATAATGGAAAGTGGAATAGATATAGGATAGGCATTGGAAATAAGAGTTAGGAGAGCTAACTGAGAACAATGTTGAATGGTTTTGCCTCCTACGGGGTATTTGAAGGGAGGGACAGTCTTGGCAAATGAGTGTGGAGGGGATGGACTTTGATAGCTCAAGTACTGTTACCCATGCCTGAGTTGCAGCAACACGCATAGGTCAGAGACAAAAAAATCAGAGAGCAAAACCCAGGAGTTAGACATTTAATGGGTACTTATAAAACTAAGGATAAGATTTTAAGGAACTGAACTTTATCTAATTTTCCCTTCCACAGCCGATATTTGTCATTTCAGATACAACCCAGCCCAGACATAACAGGATAGAAATCAATCCTTGTGGAAAACTTGGACAAAAGAATACCAATTTTGCGGAGGTGTATCTTGTGCCCCAAGGACACTTCAAGTACCTCTATTCCATATTGGGTCAAAGGATTTCTTTTTACAGGCATACCAGGTGGCTGCCTAAAACAGGCACTAAGCCTTATGATATGCTATTGAGGGTACTAGCACCATTCTAAGACCCCTCTTCCAAACTGGGATGTCCTCAAATGGACCATAGTATACCCAATTAGCACCCCAACCTATCCAAATCTGCGGAGAAGCTGGCTTCACCTGTTGCAGACAGATATTGCCTTGGGTTAAATTTAATCTTCAAACTTTAGCCCCGGTTCCATCTTGTGGAGTGAGTTGCAGCATTTGAAAACCATGGTGAATGAGAAACTTCTCAGGCAGGTAAAGGCATGAGACCTAAGCCATTTGAACTCCAGGCTAAGTTACCAGAATTGGGAGGGTTGACTCTCGTTCACTAGGTGAGGGCACCAGCAAGTGAGAGTGGGAGTTTGCAGTGGGGACAGTGACATCAAACCATGACCTTTATATTTTAATGAGTTCCATGCCTGTGACTGATGCCTTTTATGGCACTAAAATTGGGGCTGTTGGCGACATGCAGAAATGTATTGGGAATTCACCAGGAAGTGCTAGAGAAGGTGGACAGGGCAAGGTTAAATATGGCCTTTTTTGTTTATATTAAGTGAGATTCAGTTTAATGAGGAGGTGATGAATGGGCTGGAGAAAGAGTTAAGTTCAGAGACTGAGGGTACCCATTCTGTGATGGGATTTGGTGTTCCAATGAGCGAACTGGACAGACTCCTAAGGTCAGGAGCAACACCTTGTATCTCTGCTTCATTCCACTAGCTTTTACACCCAGCAGCTGGTAGCACTGGTGGGCTGTGTTGAATCCTCAGCCATTACCAATGACTAATCCAGCAGGTGGTATTGCCTGGACAACATGGAGGGGATGACATATCAGAGGGAATTCAATGGTTACATTACAGACATGAGCAGGAGTGTGGGGGAACGCAAAAGTGAGTGTGACAGAGAGAATAAATAGAAAGTGTAGTGGAAAAATAATAAAGAAGAGAACTAATGGGTGTGTGTGTGTGTGTGTGTGTGTGTGTGTGTGTGTGTGTGCGTGTGTGTATGTAGGTGGGGTGGGGAGTGGGGGAGGGAAAAATATATTTCTCTCTGGATATAATGAAGCCCCAGGGGGTTGGTTGTAGGCTTGTTCTTATCCTGAATGAAAAGTTAGTGGTAGATTCCATTGAATCTACGTCCTTTAAATGAATTATCTTCTCCGGTTAAAATTCAGTCCCGGACTCTTCCAGACAATGCCATGCTGTTTAATTGCACTGTTTGGCTAAGTTGAGCTCAAAATTCCAACTTTGGAACTCCTTTAATTAGAAGCTTTCGCCATCATTCAGGTGGAGGGCATTATTGGTGCTGTCAGAGCTGGGAATATATGAGCAAACCCCAGTCGGAGAGTCGGAATCCTCTTTTCCCACGAGTCAAGCAAGCTCAGCTAAGCACTTAGCACCTCTCCCCAGTCCTGTGGGATCATTAACTTGATTTGCCAGAGATTCCATATTCATCTTGTGTGCGAGATTTCTTTTCCCCACAAGGAGCTGAGTAACATTTACATACAGAGTGTGACTGCAGCAGAGACAGAATGAAATGCTATTTTAAATGGACGCACAGTGTTTTAATTTTAGCACTGACAGTTTGGACTGCTCTCTTTTTAACTTTGAACTTTCCACTTGCACTGAAAAGATGTTAAATAGAATCTATAAGAGCACTATTTAATGTACAGTATTTGGGCTTTAATCCTTTTAACTCATTTGGAATATAAATGATCTGCTATGGTCATTGCCTACCTACCTTAAATTGAGGCCCACATTTCTGTTCCTGGCTCAGTCACCACTAGGAGAGACAAAACAGCTTGAGGGTAATGCTGTAGTAATGTGTTGAAATATTTCCATGGTAAAAATTAACAGTGTACAGAATTTTTTTTAACTGAAGATGTGCTGCCCTTTAATGATTGTGAGCCCTCTCCTATGTCCATGGTCCCTCCCTTTTCCTCAGAGGCTTTACAGGAGGCAAGTAAGAATGGTTTGTTGGAAACAACTCACCACAGAGATTCGGGGCAGAATTTTAGGTCCTGTGGGTGGGTGGGTGGGCGTGCGCCCGATCCGGTGGGGCGTAAAATCGCGCAAGAAGACGTTGGGCAGGTGGCCCCAATGTCATCCTGCGCTCGCGCGATATGTTACTCGGCAGGTGCGTGCAAAAGTTGGAAGTGCGCCCATCGAAAAGTAAGAGGGGCAACTAAGTCCATTAAGAGCGCAGTCGTCTCTGGCGTTTTTGAGGCCCGTCCCACCTCACGGTTGGTGGATGGACGAATGAGCCGGGCGGAGTTTGCATTTTCCATCAAATCCCACCCAAGGGCAGGACGAGGTCTCTGCCGTTAAATCAAATAAAAATAAAAATCTGCAGGCAGCATTTTCATCGTCTGTATGTTCAGGTGCCCGATTGTGACGCCGGGACATTTTGTTCCTGATTTTTGAAACTGCGTATCGTGGTTTCCGGGTCTCCAGCTCCCTGAGGCAGGCCTGTGCCTTCAGGGAGATTTCTCGCAGCGCTCGCCCGCACCCCTTGGAAACGTCATCGCACCTCCCCACCCCCCCCCCACCCCAGCGGCAGCGCTGGCCTGCCGTTAATCGGGGGATGATCACAGTCAGCGTTCCATTTCCCGACCGCTCTCGGACCGGCCGATCCCGCCAAGCCGAAAATTCAGGCCTTGAGCACATCGTCTAGGCTGACACGCGGAATTCAGGCAAGTGTCGCACTGTCATAGACACTGGCCTAAATTCTGCAGCCCCCACACGCCAGGGGGAACACAATGGAAAATTTAGCGGGAACAGGAATTCCTGATCCCTCAGCAGGCGAGACCCAAAAATCCTGCCACCTGTCCTTTGGACAGATGTTAAACCGAGGGCCTGTCTGCCCTCTCAGGTGAATGGACAAGATCTCAGGGCATAATTCAAAGAAAAGCAGGAGCGCTTGGGTGTCCTGGCCAATATTTATACCTCAGCTAACATCATGAGGAAGAAAAAAATTATCTGATCGCTATATCATTGTTGTCTGAGGGACCTTGCTGTGTGCAAATTGGCTCCACTATTTCCCTCCATTCCCTATCATGACTATGGCCAGAACTTTACCGGCATTTTACAGGATGATATAGATGGGCTGGTCAGATGGGCAGAGCAGTGACAAATGGAATTTAATCCTGAGAAGTGTGAGGTGATGCATTTTGGGAGGACTAACACAAAGGAATACGCAATAAATGGTAGGACCCTAGGGAGTACAGAAGATCAGAGGGACCTTGGTGTGCGTGTCCATAGATCCCTGAAGGCAGCAGCACAGGTAGATAAAGTGGTTAAGAAGGCACATTGGATACTTGCCTTTAGTAGCCAAGGCATAGAATATAAGAGCAGGGAGGTTGTGTTGGAGCTGTATAAAACACTAGTTAAGCCACAGCTGGAGTACTGTGTGCAGTTCTGGTTGCCACACTATAGGAAGGATGTGATTACACTAGTGAGGGTGCAGAGGAGATTCACCAGGATGTTGCCTGGGCTGGAGCGTTTCAGCTATGGAGAGACTGGATAGGCTGGAGTTGTTTTCCTTGGAGCAGGGAAGGCTGAGGGGAGACTTGAAAGAAGTGTACAAAATTATGAGGGGCATGGATAGGGTAGACAGGAAGAAACTTTTTCCCCTTAGCAGAAGTTTCAATATCCTGGGGGCATAGATTTAAGGTAAGGGGCAGGAGAATTAGAGGGGATTTGAGGAAGAATGTTTTCACCCAGAGGGTGGTTGGAATCGGGAACACACTGCCTGAGGGGGTGGTAGAGGCAGGAACCCTCACAACATTTAGGAAGTATTCAGATGAGCACTTGAAATGCCACAGCGTACAGGGCCAAAGGCCAAGTGCTGGAAAATGGGATTAGAATAGATAGGTGCTTGCTGGCTGGCATGGACACGATGGGCCAAAGGGCCTGTTTCTGTGCTGTATAACTCTATGACTCTATGCTGTGGGTCCTGCCACCAGGTCCTAAGCTCGCACAGGCAAACAGTGGGACCACGGAGGGAATGTTACTGGCAGTGGTCAGTTAAGGGACTGCCGCCAGGGCCACCATCCAAATAAGGATGGGAATCTCCGTCTCTCAGCAGGCAGCCCAATCAGAGGTGTAGATAGAGGTGGCCACTGCTGAGGGAAGGAGGGGGCACTTCCATGTTGAAGAGTTCTCAAAGGGCTGGTGAGATATGTTATTGATATTCCAGGCAGGCAATGCCCTGACTTACTGGCCAGGCCAGTATTTATAATCCATCCCTAACATGCCCTTCAGAAGATGGCAGTGAGCTGCCTTCTTAAACTGCCGTCGTCCATGTGGTGTAGGTACACCCACCGTGCTACTAGGGAGGGAGTGCCAGGATATTGACCCAGCAACAGTGAAGGAACAGAGATATAGTTCCAAGTCAGGCTGGTGAGTGGTTGGAAGGGAACTTCAAGGTGGTGATGTTCCCATGTGTTAGCTGCACTTGTCCTTCTAGGTAGTAGAGGTCATGGGTTTGGAAGGTGCTGTCAAAGGAGTCTTGGTGAGTTGCTGCAGTACATCTTGCAGATGGTGCACACTGCTGTCACTGTGCATTGGTGGTGAAGGGAGTGAGTATTGAAGGTGATGGATGGGGTGCCAATCAAGTGGGCTGCTTTGTCCTAGAAGGTGTTTAGTTTCTTAAGTGTTGCTGGAAACGCATTCATCCAAGCAAGTGGTGAGTATTCTATCACACTCCTGACTTGTGCCTTGGAAATGGTGGACAGGCTTTGGGGACACTGGAGATGAGTTACTGTCTGCAGAATCCCCAGCCTCTGACTTGCTCTTGTAGCCACAGTATTTATATGTAACATTCTCTTCGGTTCCTGATCAATGGTAACCCCCCAGGATGTTGATAGAGTGGGATTCAGGGATGGTAATTCCATTGAATGTCTAAGGGAGATGGTTGGATTCTCTCTTGTTGGAGATGGTCATTGCCTGGCACTTGGGTGGCGTGAATATTACCTGCCAAGTAGCAGTCCAAGCCTGAATATTGTCCAGGTCTTGCTGCATTTGGACATGAACTGCTTCAGTCTCTGAGGAGTCGTGAATAGTGCTGAAATTTATACAATCATACCTGAACATCGCCACCTCTACCCTTATGATGATGTGGTGCTCGATGCGATGAAGTGGTGAGGCATTGGCATGGTGGGCAAATGAGAGGGAAGATCATTGATGAAGCAGCTAAAGATAGTTGGGCCTAGGACACTACCCTGAGGAACTCCTGCAGTAATGTCCCGGGATTGAGATTGACCTCCAACAACCACAGCCATCTTCCTTTGTGCTAGGGATGACTCCAAGCAGCAGAGAGTTTTCCCCCCGATTCCCATTGACTGCAGTTTTGCTAGGGCTCCTTGATGCCACACTCGGTCAAATGCTGCCTTGATGTCAAGGGCAGTCACTGTCACCTCACCTCAGGAGTTCAGCTCTTTTGTCCATGTTTGGACCAAGGCTGTAATGAGATCAGCTGAGCTGAGCGGCCCTGGCGGAACCCAAACTGAGCTTCAGCGACTACCAGAGGGGAAACAGTGCAGCGGCAGCAGGGAAGTCGCCATTGCTGTTGGGGCCCTCCATGGGATATGGAGCCTAAGGGAAGCAAGGAACGCCCTGGAAAGCCACCAAGAGGCCATATTGATGGACCTGGCAGTCTCCCCATGCAGCTAAGGTCCACTCCCATGTTGTTAAAATGCTGGCAATGTGTAAAATGGCTATCAATAGGCCAATCAATTGGATTAATTGGCCACCCAACACTAGCTAGCGCAGTAAACCGCTGGCATTCCCAGCACTCGAAAGGTCCCATGGCTTCCCTCCTGATGCCTGCCTCTGTCATTTTACCAACCCTCGCCACTCTTAACCCATCTCCTGTTCCGTGTTTCGAAATTACTTCATTGGCTGTGAAGCACTCTGGGTAATCCTGAGGTCATGAAAGATGCTGTATAAATGGACATCCTTTCTTTCTTTGGATTAGTTCCTCATCTTGCTGGAATTATATGGATATGTTTCATGAAACACAATTGGGGCTGAGAACTCAGTGGAACAGTGTTTAAGCTGCAACCCACACTCCATGGTATGGTTCAGTTTGGTGTCCACTCACTATTAATTCACAACAAGCATTTAGATATAAAACACATTGGGTGGAATCGCCCAGATTTGCACCAAGTGCAGTAGCAGGCCGCAGTTGTGGCTTTTCATGCCGTATCATCCCAAACCCACCACATCAATCATGCGTCCCCAGGAAAAACACCATTTCCATGGTGGGTGGACTCTCATCCGCCCACCATGCCATTGCCTCACCGCTTCATCATGTCAAGCGCCATATTTAAAGTTCAGCTGAGCGCACACCTCTCGGTGCTTCCAGCCCATGACTGCTGCACAGAAGACATGGTCCCAAAAGACAAGGAGACTGCTGCCCCCAGGTTCAGTGATGCATCCCTCGAGCATCTTTTGGATGCAGTGGAGGCCGGCGATGATAAGCTTTACCGCCGCTCTGTCCACAGGATGGGCAGCAACAGCATTAACCTGGTTCAGGAGGCAGTAACAGCAGTGGTCAGCGCCAACGCCCTTCAAAAGATGACAGCCATCCAGTGCCACAAGAGGATGAATGATCTCCTCCATTCCACCAGGGTAAGTCACTCCTCATCGCTCTCAACTCACACACTCACAAACCCTTCACACATCCACAGGGTCCTCACTCACTGCCAGTTGGAGGGACACCCCCATTCTCTCTCTCACACACACCTTCATTGTTCTAATCCTGTCTGTGGGACCGCTCACCACCCACATGTGCCAGGCATACTTATCATCTGGTCTGGCAGGCATCCTGCTTACACTCTCTCCATCTCTATTCATGCAGGACAAGCTGGCACACAACAATAGGGAGAGGTCACAGGCCCGTGGAGGAATACCTGGAACCAAGGTCCTCACAGACTTTGAAAACAGAGTCAACAGCTGGCCATTGAGGACCTGGACCATTCCTGTGCTGACGGTGAGGTCAGCGCTACTCAACCAAGTGACGGTCCAGCAGTGCAACATCCATCAGATAACCATGCTATGAGTGATGTGTCCTGTTTCACAGGCCACTGCCAAGCATTAATTATCTCTCCTTGCTTTCACAGGCACATCTGGGAAACAGCCAAGAGAGTCCACAATCCAGGGCCTCCAATCAAGCTCTGAGGGAAACTCAGAAGAGGAATCCACTGAAACCCTCCCTGAAGTCCGGACACAGCGTCGCCCACACCCTCCACCAGCGCAGAGACACACACCACAATGGGACCGAGCTTTAGAGTAGCCTCGGGATCACAACCTGGTGAGCACATGGCACTGTCCGATCCACAGCAGGTGAAGGCAGGGACTTCCCAGATGTCTGGCACTTGGGAGAATTGCTGGAGACCTTAAATTTGCTACCTCCGAGTCAGGTGATGAGCCTCTGGACTCGGTCAGGCCACAGTTGCTGGAGCTGCAAAGGCAAGCTCAGGAACATCAGGAAGGGATGTCCAATGCGCTCCACAGATAGCAAGGCATGATGGAGGAGTCTGTCCGCCTTCAGCCTGAGGTGTCAGTGCCGGCATGTCAACATACTGAGGTCAACGCTGGTAGGATGGTGGCTGCCATGGTGATCTTGGTCCAGGGGATTGCTCCTGAGCTATTGCATGGGCTGAATTCCATTGCCAACGCCACTGTTGGCCTCCAACACTGTGCAAGCAAAGAGGGGTGCGGGGCAGCCTGGTCTCACTCCAGCTACCCCTTCTCCTCTAGGAGTCAGCCAGGGGCCCTCGGGCACCCATAGGTAGGAGAACCAGCAGGTGTACCCCACGGGGACATCCATCGAGGTGACTCAGGGTGTGACCGGCCCATCCGAATCCCCTTTTCCTGTGACCTCAGCAGCTCCAGCTGCACAGGCTGAGGAGGGTGCCACTGCCACACAGCAGGACCCTGACAGCAGGCCGGGGTCCTCCAGGATTTGGTCCCCCAGAGGACACCCTTCAAGGTCATCACAGACACGGTGTAGCAGTCAGCCGGCTGCCTCCACTGTGGATGTCCAGTGAGCAGCAAGAGGTAGCAGCAGGGTTATGAAAGTTAAGAAGATGTAGTTACACAGCCTGGGCAGGGGGTTAATCACTTGTACATAATGTTCACTATTGCAAAGAAACTCCCAAGAACGTCTCCCTATCTGTGGCTCCTTGTCCTGATGAGCTGTGTTCGTGTAACCCAGATGTGAAACCTTTCTGCTCAAGATAAAGGCAGATGTCTCGTTCCAGGGCCTCTTCCCTGTGATTTGTGCAGCCTTCAGACCACAGTGATGGTCCAGCCTCTCACTCCCTGGGCACATTCCTGATACCTGCACCTCGATGGTGCTGGTCATTGCTGCTAGAACATTGTGGGCAGGTGTCACAGAGTTCCCTCATTCTCTCTGTGTGGTGCTCAGCAACTTTAAGGTGGGGCTGGCCCCCATCTCTTCAGCATATGACCAGTGATGCTGTGCTCCTGAAGGGCTCAGGTGCTGAAGGCAGGCAAAGGATCAGATGCTTTTAAAGTGTCATGGCTGCATCTCTATGATATGACCCTGATCATGAAGTGCAAGTGAGCTGCCCTCGGACAGACAGGAGTCAGACATTCACAGAGGCTGTGTGAAGATCTATGGTGGCTCCTCATGCATGTCATCACCATCCCCCACAAATCCAGCATCTATGAGGGCCTCCCAAGCGTGCCTGCCTCATCTGGCCAGAGCAAGAGCTTCCTTGCCATCATTGTCACTTTCAAGGATCTCCTCACCCTCATCCCCGTCGGCGTCCTACTCATCAGAGGAGACCTCCAGCTCCTGCATCTCCTCCTCAGCCATCTCCTCTCCCCGTTGCAGAGCCAGGTTGTAAAGGGCACAGCAGGTGACGATGATGCATGACACCCTCTGTGGACTATATTGCCGGGCTCTACCAGACCGGTCCAGGCACCGGAACCTCATCTTCAACACCCCGATGGTCTGCTCCACCAAGTTGTGAGTTGCAGCATGAGCCTCATTAAAGCTTCATCCCATTGCAGTCTGAGGCCACTACATGGGTGTCTTCAGCCACGGCCTCTGCGGGTGGCCCTTATCCCCGGGGAACCATCCCTGCAGCCTCTGTGGACCCTGAAAGATGCTAGGGATCTGTGACCGACTGGGAATGTAGGAGTCATGGACACTCCCTGGAAACCGTGCGCAGACCTGTTTGTGGTGGTCGCACACCAGCTGCACATTCAGCGAATGGAAGCCCTTGCAGTTGATGTAGTTGACCCTGTGTTGTGACGGAGATCTGAGCACCAAGTGAGTGCAGTCAATTGTACCCTGCACCTGTGGGAAACCCGAGGTCTGGGCAAATCCAATTGCTCTTGCATCCTGGCTCTCCTGGTCCCGGGCAAAATGCACAAAGTTGTGTGCCCTCGCAAGGATGGCAGTTGTGACCCCATGGATACATTTGTGGGTGGAGGCTTGTGATATCCCACAGAGGTCACCTGTGGAGCCCTGACAGGAGCCACTGGCATAAAAATAGAGCACCATGGTCACTGGCAGTGGACGCTCTCCACGTTCCAGTGGCGCCAAATACTGCAGCAAGCAGCAGATGGGACCAACCTTTCTCCCTGAGGGTGTTGCTCCTCCCTCTGCCCAGCCAGGTGAGTCAGTCGATCTCTTCTCTGTCATCTTCATTCTCTGTAAGCCACGAGGCATACAGCTAATTCACTAGACTCCATGCTCCTGATGTACTCCTCCTGCAGGCTGAAAGAGACAGACACATGGGTTAGCATGAGTGTACTAAGAACCTCTCTTGGTTAAGTCTAAAGCCCCCTTAACACATCCCAGAGAGTTTTGGCCACCACCTGGATGGCCGGTGTGCAGTGCGCTACATGGCTGCCTGAAACCCCAGCCACCTCCACCCCACTCCAAGTGACGGCAGCTTTGCCCATTGGACTGCAGGCTGTGCTCTCAGCTCAGGCACAGGCGTCCTCCTAACCCACACCGCAAGGCTGCTCTGTTAGCTTGAACCATGGGGGAGACTGGCCCAAATGGGGATGATGACATTGCCAGGGGCTGTGAGTGCCTCCACCAGTGACTGCTCCGTGGCCAGCTTTAGCAAGGAGATTGTACAACGTGCCCAGTCATCCAACTGTTCTGCCGTCTAGTAAAATGGTCATTAGCTTGCAGTCTGCACCCAAGGGGTGAAAAGCTCTGGAGCACTTGGTGGCAATTTCATGTCTCTGCATTGCTTGAGTGGGCAGATAAGCTAGAGGGCCCGACTCCACACATATCAATGTGGCTGCATCTGAACAGTCTCAGCTGCAGAGGAGTTGTCACTCAATACAAAGTTTCCCTATTGCGTGGCCACTTCCCTTCCCCCAACCCCACACGTGCTTGTGCACTATCATCAACCGCAGTGCAGCCTTTGCATCCCCCCAAATGGTCTCAACCACAGGGCAGCCCTTGCCCCCATGACTCCAATGTGCCTCAAACTTGAAGTCAAACAGGCGACCCAATGTTACTGTGTCCGAGTTCCCCTCAAAGTACAGCCCGCCAAGTGCATGCCTTATATATGTTGTGAAACCCGTCGGCGTGCTTGCACATAGACATGGACAACAATCCAACGTGGCTGGGGTGGGGGGTGGGGGGGGTGGGGGGTTGGTGGTCGGGGGTTGATTCCGGTGGGCTGGCCTTATAATGATTTGCAGATGTATAACAATGAGGTCCCTGATGTCTGATGGTGGGAAATGTGGCCAGGCCATTGATGGGTTGAGCGGACAATCGCAAACGGGTTTCACAACATTGTGAAATCGATCTTTGGCCTTCTTGCCGTATTGTCCGCTCTCGCCGCTGAGCATTCCCAACACCAGGAGGCACTGACCATTCTGCCCACTGAACACTGAAAGAGCATGTGTTCAAAAAACATTAACTGGGAGTTTCCTTGGAATGTTCGAATTGGGTTTATGATGACAGCCTAACTCCTATGATTAGAGGACCTGTATCCTCTGACGTTTCAAAGAATGAGAGGTGATCTCCTTTAAACATGCAAGATTCTGAAGGGGCTTGAGCGGTGGACACTGAGAGATTGTCTCTGCTGGCTGGGAATCTAAAACACGGAGGGCACAGTCTCGGGATGAGGGTCCGATCATTTAGGACTGAGATGCGGGGAAATTACTTCACTCAAAGTGCTGTGAATCTTCAAAATTCTCTACTCTCAAGGGCTGTGGATGGTCCATCGTTGAATACACCTAAGGTTGGGATAAGCAGATTTTTAGTCTCTTGTGAACAAGGGGATATGGAGAGTGGGTGGGAAAGTGGAGTGGAAACCCAAGATCATATTGAATGGCAGGGCAGGGTCGAGGGGCTAATTCTGCTCCTGTCTCTCGAGCTCTTGTGTGCTTGATTCTGACTCGCTTGCAATGAAGATCCAGTGGTGGAATAGGATCAACACTCAGGCAGGTCAGTCATTAATGCCTCTTGTTAAAATGTTGCTGCTGGCCTCTGATCTTGAAATTGAACAGTTGGCAGTGAGACCTGTTCAAGAAGCAATCAGAAGAAATTCTTTGGCTCCTTTTCCATGGATGTTAATTTAAATTTGAGATGGGGGGAAGGTCCTTCATGAAATGTCTGGCATCGGTGCTTCTAAGATGCTCAGTCATATTTACGCCTGTCATTTCTTAGACTTCTCTGGCTGCCAATGGGTTATAATACTTTTGAGTATTTCTTCAAGCTGTGAGTCTAAATACAGGACCTGCTCCAGTATAATTGCCATGTGGTTAATGCATGGAATGTGATAACTATCACCGGAAAATACGACACAGAATATTTGACCTTTCTCCCCCAAAATGTAATTATGTCTAATATTGTTCCAGGGGCACATCTGAATCCTGCTATTTCCTTTTCTATGTGTGTGCTGGGACGGCTTCAATGGTTGAAACTGCCTGTCTACTGCCTTGCTCAGCTTGTAGGAGCCTTTGCTGGTTCAGCAGCAGTTTTTGGGCTTTATTATGGTAAGTCCGGCATTTTCACATTTGCATTTAAGACATGGGAATCGGCTGCCTGCTCCAATAATCTGTATGTACTTTTTAGATGCATTCATGGCTTTTGATGGTGGGAACTTGGCAATAACTGGTGAAAATGCAACAGCGCAGATTTTCTCCTCTTATCCAGCTCCACATTTGTCTCTTGCAAATGGCTTTGCAGACCAGGTAAATACAAAAGCTTCCAAACCAATTTGATAGCTTGTCGACTGGTTCTGATGTGGTTCATTTTTCACTCCTTTGCATTAATGGCAGAAGCGTTTTAGAAATCCCCTGTAATTGCCGCCATTGGTGAGTTGCTCCCTGTCCTCTAGCTCTATGTAGGGACCTAACAGAAGCTGTAGGAGTGCAGCCTGGGATTATGCATCTTTTTGAGTTCCTTATGCATCCCATGGGAAGCACATGTGCTCTGTATTGGATCGGAGATGTGGAACTCCTGTCAACCGGTGACTCAGTGGAATGAAGCTCCACCACACTGTAGCAGCCTGCAATCCATTTCCCCACCTCTTGCTTCACATTCTGCCCTGTGCAAATTAGCTGTCACATTTCCCACTTTGCAGAAGTAATGACTTCCAATGTAATTCATTAAGCCCATTCATTGACATGTGAAAGGAACTACGTAAATGCAAGGTTTTACTGAGACACTGATGCTTCATCTGATTGAAGTATATTCAGTAATACTCCTGGCTGTTTGAACCTTCTACTGTTCTTTAATAAAATTCTGTTAAATTTGACTGTCTGGATTGAATCACTTAATCATCTTATTCCACAAATATTATTCTCTTATTTCAGTAAACCTAACTTATGAAAGAAAGCTACAACAAAAAAATAGTTGTGTGGTAGTACAGAACTTGAGTGTTGCTGAAAAAAGAGACATGTTGCCAAAGTTTTTCATCTTGCACTCATCAGGACAGATTTGCAAGAATACCAAATCTAAAGGAAACAAAAATAATTGTTCCCTTTGAGGTTTGGTATTCTTGTGAATCTGTCCTGATGAGTGCAAGATGAAAAACTTCGACAGCATGTCTTTTTTTCAGTAATACTCAATATAAAAGCCTCATTAAAATTTTATTTTACCCTTTTAAAATATGACATACATTAAACACCATAAAGCATGATCACTTGAACAGAGGGGAAAAAAAATCTATCCAATTCACAAATTCAATTCACAGGACTAAAGTGTGAAAGGGAAAAAGGCTAATATTAAAATGGGGTGATTTTCTAAGTATATATGGGCAGAAGAAAGCTTTTCCCTCCCAGGTGTGCATCTTGGAAAATCTTGGCTACGTTGCCTTTGATTTTGTGTCCATTGGCAAGGTTTCCCAATGCTGGTGTGAACTTGGAAAATTAACCCCAATGTTCTTATTTTTGCTGAACAGAAGATCAAAGAAAACCACAAAGTGAGAAACCATCAAGAGCATTGAGACAATAATACGATGGCTGCAATTCCATAATAGCAGGCACTAAGCCCTAGGGCTGACACAGTGCACAATATATACGGCACCTCATAGCATGACTTTGAGCATGGAGAATTCAGGCAAGGTTGAAGAATTTATTTAAATAGATACCCCAGGAACATGACTGGAGTGCCGAATAAAACATCTAATCTTTTTATGCCTACTCCAAATGAGGGAGACTTATAAATAAATTGAACCTATTTACTTCTATTGGCCCCCTCCTCCAAATAGAACTGGCATTTGCTCTTGGTCCCCCGATGCTTAGTATAGACAGGTCAATCCATCAATAGAAACATTATTTCCAGACTGTTTTTGGTCACCAAACAATTCAGCAGCTTTTTAAAGCTGCTGGCACCTGATGAAGCAATCTCCGCATATTTAGACTCTCACAGAGCATCTTATGCTAAGCACAGTGAGTGCACCAATTATTTCAATTAGTTGACTTTGCATTATGGTGCAGAATCAACCAATAATGTGAGTTTAGCCACAGGTAACATTGTGCTAGTTCAACATTGCCAACTCTAAGTGTTAGCTAGCCACCTTTTGCAGAGTTGATGCAGAAGGTCCAGGGTATGCAAAGAGATAGATGAAGAGACAGAGAGTAGATACAACCTTCCAAATCTACTCACTTTTCTCAACTCAACTTCATTCATCTGAGCTGTCTATAATTTTCGTAGCAAGTGTTGCCTTCAGAAGATTTTGACCATCAGTCTGGGAATGAAAAGGACTAATTCTGCCTCCCAAACTGGAAGTCTATAGGACTACCTACTCTGTTCTACTCATGCAAGATTGGACTATATACCAGCATCATGCCAAGAAGCTCACCCACTTTCACCTGAGCTGCCTTCGAAAGGTTCTGAAGACCAGATGACAGGACAAAGTGCCAAATATTGAGGCCCACACCCAAGTTGGCATGCCAGGTTTCCACACTATTTTGAAACAGTCACAACTATGTAGCCAGGATGCCTAACATTCACTTACCAAAGCAAATCTTCTACGGAGAGCTTGAGCCTGGGGTAGGGTCTCATGGCAATCAAAGGAAACTCTACAAGGACACTCTGAAGGTTTCACTTTGGTGCTTTGAAACTTGCCCAGGATCGCTGCACCTGGTGCAACCAAATAAAAAATGGTGCAGCCTCCTTCAAAATCAAGCGCGTATCAGAGGCAGACAGAAAATGCTAGAGAGGAAATCCCGAGCCAACAATTCGTCCAAAACTCAACTATCTGTGGTATCCTATTGTCATGCCAAGAAGGCATGAAGAACAATAAATTTGTTCCTCTTCCACATTCTCTTTTCAAAATTCTTTTTTTAAAATGGACAATTGCTGAGCTGATAAAGTAACCACAGCTAGTCACATGCTGGTAGTTCTGGAAAATTCTGAGCAGTTCCAATGGACAAAGGTGTACTCATCATCCTCCTGAAATGTGACACTCCCTTTACGTTATATGAGCATTCCAGCCAAGTCAACACAAAGGACTAGCAGACGAGACGTCTGCCTCAGCTAGCACTGGAGAAAGGCTGAGCTATTTGTGACTCCTCATCTCCAACATTGTGCTAATGGTTCTACAGTTACCTGCTTAAAATACAATTGGTTTTAACCAGCAGGCCTTAAAATATAACATTAGCTGAATGGCTTGACCCGAAACTACCCTGTCACATGACTGGGACTTGAGCTGTTTGAATTGCTTTAATTATACAGCTTTTGGGTTCTAACTTCAGTTGCTGTTTGACCTCAGAGGAGATAACAGATAACAGGACCCCAGGCTATAGCAGCCTGCCTCTGACCTCTGTCTCTCTCAAAGCCTGGTCTCCAGAAAGAATCCTGCATTTTGATTACAAAGTGAACTAATTCCCAGAATACAAGAATACTTTACTGCATCTTCTCCTGCCTCAGCCTTCAACTGAGCTCCTAGGAAAAAGACCACAACTTCTGCCAGACAAAGTGAACTGAAAGAACCTTCCTTGGACAGTGACTTACTGGACTCGGGACTCATGTGAAATAATAAGAATGTTTTTTTCTTTGCCCTATACCTCTTTCTTTCCTTTATCCCTCTTTAATTATGTGAATGTATCAGGGTTACATAGCGACAGCCCCTCCCTGCATTTTGAGTATGTGTAAAATAAACTAACCCTCTGATTTTACCCTATCTCGAGTTTGCTGTGGGGTTATTAATAGAGGATTGGATCCTTCCAAAACTGAGGGGTAGGGGAAAATATGCCACCACTTATAATTGGGGGAAATCAAAAATCAAGAACACCTTTCTGTTTATGGATGGGTGGTGAGGAGGGAAATCAGGGCTGTCTTAAATTAAAGCCCCTCCTGTCTGTAACACTGTCTTATTTGCAGCAGAACCTTCCAGGCACATATTGGCCTTAACAGTCATCTATGTACTCATCGGAACCCCACCAAACATCACAGGCAATGAACTTGGTCATCTTTACTTCGTAGGATGAACAAGAGAGAGACTTCAACTCATCCAGATGCGGTTAAGTCACCATAGAAAGAAGACTTGGAGGGACAGGTCCTCCCGTCTTCATGGTTCTTGCCCAGGAAACTCTTGTGTAATTACCTGTCCAGGCTAACAGTGGGTGTAAGTCTCTTTATCATAGGTGAATCAGCGGCAAAAGTCGCCGAGAGGAAATTACCCCCGATGTGCCATGTACTCGGAGGTTTCATTGGTAAATGCATCACTTGGAGTGGCACTGAGCCATGCAGATGGAAAAGGTCCCTAATTTGATCCTTAGTGAATAGTCTAAATAAACTCAGCCAAAAGCTTCGTAGGATGAAAAACTTTAATGGAAAATCGGGCATGAATTACTCACAGTCTCCATCCATTCAAATTGTGAGCAGCTTGTAATTGATTGTGTGATAAGGACTTCCATTTCAACAAACTCTTATGTCCCTGCACTGAAGAAGGAATTCTACAAAGGGAAAATTTATTCAAGGGTACAATATCCAATCATGCTACCATCCTTCAGAAAGACCATTGGTTCGAATCTTCCAACTTTACAGTGTAAATTTTTAAAAATAATAGTAGCCTACTTATCATCAGTATTAACTTGTACTGAAAAAAACATAAACTCTAAGTACCCTTTCCAACAGACCAATAATTGCTTTGGAACGAAGTCATTCTACCGTAGCTCCAAGAGTGTGCCACAATCCCTATTTATACATAACCTATCTTCATTGGACCATCATATGTTTCTATTAATATGAATATGTCTATGGTAATAATGATTACTTCAGTTAATATTTCATATGTTTAGCACTCTAAAATCATTATTTAATATTGTTGTAAAATATTTTAACGTTCTCTAACATAAAATGGCTTCTTTTTATCATTTCTTTGTCCTGTGCCTTATTGAACAATGATGGTCCCTTTATCGACATTTTATAGAAGTTTTACATGAATCCTAGCTTGCATGCAGTTATTAGAGAAATTTTGGAATTAACTGTACCATATGATCTTATTTTTATTCTAGGTCCTGTTTTCACTTAATATTAATGCAGCATGTGGTTTAGATTGTACCATTTTACTTGCGTGCAATAATTATAAATCTCCACTGCATTTTACAAAGATCCTCTTTTCATGCTCCCTTAGCCTCAGTCTCCAGGGGTAGAATTCCTTCTTCAGTGCAGGGACATAAGAGTTGTTGAAATGGAAGTCCTTATCACACAATCAATCACAAGCTGCTCACAGTTTGAGTGGATGGAGATTGTGAGTAACTCATGCCCGATTTTCCATTAAAGATTTTCGTCCTACCAAGCACTTGGCTGAGTTTAGTTACTCTTCACTACAGGTCGGTAAGAGTAGCTGCAGTTCATCTTTTAGTATGTGACAGAATTGCCCTATTGCCTCTTTGCTGAACTACACTACATACTTCTCCAATAAAGCCTCAATATGACTTGCGCTGCTTGAATCTATAGGGAGATGGAATATTTGGTGGGCTGCAATCTCCTTGAATGTTGACGGACTCTCCTTTGCTTCAGCCTGTCCTTGTTCTTCCTCCTCCTTGATGTGTGCTCATACCTACAGCTAAGAAACTCCTAAATTGGTGCGGGATTAGGAGGAACATTAAACCCACAAAAATGATCTACAAACTATCAAATAATTCTCATTGCACTGTCAAGCTCCTTTCAAGAACTGCTGGTTAGGCGCAATCGGTGGAGCATGTGCAACAGGCGCCACTCCCATTTTCTTAGTCATTCACAGGATGTGGGCTTTGCTGGCTGGGTCAGCATTTATTGCCCAACCCTAGTTGCCCTTGAGAAGGTGGTGGTGAGCTGCCTTCTTGAACCGCTGCTGTCCAGGTGGTGTGGGCACACCCACAGTGCTGTTAGGGAGGAAATTCCAGGATTTGGACCCAGTGACAGTGAAGAAACTGCAATATATTTTCAAGTCAGGATGGTGAGTGACTTGCATGGGAACTTCCAGGTGCTGGTATTCCCATCTATCTGCTGCCCTTGTCCTTCTAAATGTTAGTGGTTGTGGGTTTGGAAGGTGCTGTCTAAGAAGCCTTGGTGAATTCCTGCAGTGCATCTTGTAGATGGTACACACTGCTGCTAATGTGCGTTGGTGGTGGAGGGAATGAATGTTTGTGGATGTGGTGCCAATCAAGAGGGTTGCTTTGTCCTGGGCAGTGTCAAGCTTCTTGAGTCTTTTAGGAGTTGCATTCATCCAGGCAAGTGGGGAGTATTCCAACACACTCCTGACTTGTGCCTTGTAGATGGTGGACAGGCTTTGGGCAGTCAGGAGGTGAGTTACTCATTGCTTGATTCTTAGCCTCTGACCTGCTCTTGTAACACAACATTTATATGGCTAATCCAGTTCAGTTTCTGGTCAATGGTAACTCCCAGGATGTTGATAGTGGGAGATTCAGTGATGGTAATGCCATTGAACATCAAGGGATGGTGGTTAGATTATCTCTTCTTGGAGATGATCATTGCCTGGCGCTTGTGTGGGGCATATGTTACTTGCCACTTGTCAGCCCAAGCCTGGATATTTTCCAAGACTTGCTGCATTTGGACATGGACTGATTCAGTATTTGAGGAGTCATGCATTGTGCTGAACATTGTGCAATCATCAGCGAACATCCCCACTTCTGACCTTATGATAGAAGGAAGGTCATTGATGAAGCAGCTGAAGATGGTTGGGCCTAGGACACCACCCTGAGGACCTCCTGCAGTGATGTCCTGGAATAGAGATGACTGACCTCCAACAACCACAACCATTTTCCTTTGTGTTAGGTATGACTCCAACCAGGGGAGAGTTTTCCCCTGATTTCCATAGACTCCAATTTTGCTGGGGCTCCTTGATGCCAGACTCAGTCAAATACAGCCTTGATGTCAAGGGCCATCACTCTCACCTCACCTCTGGAGTTCAACTCTTTTGTCCATGTTTGAACCAAGGCTACAATGAGGTCAGGAGCTGAAACCCAAACTGGGCATCAGTGAGCGGGTTATTGCTAAGCAAGTGCCCTTTGATAGCACTGTTGATGACGCCTTCCATCACTTTAATGATGATCGAGAATAGACTGATGGGGTGGTAACTGGCCAGGTTGGATTTGTCCTGCTTTTTGTGTACAGGACATGCCTGGGCAGTTTTCCACATAGCCGGGTAGATGCCAGTGTTGTAGCTGTACTGGAACAGCTTGGCTAGGGGTGTGGCAAGTTCTGGGGCACAAGTCTTCAGTACTATTGCTGGAATATTGTCAGGGCCCATAGTCTTTGCAGTATCTAGTGCCTTCAGCCATTTCTTGATATCACATGGAGTGAATTGAATTGGCTGAATCTGTGATGCTGGGGACCTCCAGAGGAGGACAAGATGAATCATCCACTAGGCAATCCTTGTTGAAGATTGGGGCAAATGCTTCAGCCTTATCTTTTGCACTGATGTGCTGGGCTCCTCCATTATTGAGGATGGGGATATTTGTGGAGCCGCCTCCTCCAGTGAGCTGTTTAATTGTCCATCACCATTCACGACTGGATGTGGTAGGACTGCAGAGCTTAGATCTGATCCATTGGTTGTGGAATTGCTTCACTCTGTCTATCACTTGCTGCTTATGCTGTTTTGCAGGCAAGTAGTCCTGTGTTATAGCTTCACCAGGCTGACACCTCATTTTTAGGTATGCCTGGTGCTGCTCCTGGCATGCCCTCCTACACTTTTCATTGAACCAAGGTTGATCCCCTGGCTTGATGGTAATGGTAGACTGGGGAATATGCCAGTCCATGAGGTTACAGATTGTGTATGAGTACAATTCTGCTGCTGCTGATGGCCCACAGCACCTCATGGATGCCCAGTCTTGAGTTGCTAGATCTGTTCGAATTCTATCCCATTTAGCACAGCGGTAGTGCCACACAGCACAATGGAGGGTATCCTCAATGTGAAGCTGGGACTTCATCTCCACAACGACTGGGTGGTGGTCACTCCTACAGATACTGTCATGGACAGATGCATCTGCGGCAGGCAGGTTGGTGAGGATGAGGTCAAGTTCTTTTTTCCCTCTTGTTGGTTCCCTCACCACCTGCTGCAGACCCAGTCTAGCAGCTGTGTCCTTTAGGATTCGGCCAGCTCGGTCAGTAGTGGTGCTACCAAGCCACTCTTGGTGATGAACATTGAAGTCGCCCACTCAAAGCCCTTGCCACCCTCAGTGCTTCCTCCAAGTGTGTTCAACATGAAGGAGCATTGATTCATCAGCTAAGGTAGGATGGCACGTTGTAATCAGCAGGAGGTTTCCTCACCCATGTTTGATGCCATGAGACTTCAAGGGGTCCAGAGTCAATGCTGAGGACTCCCAAGGCAACTCTCTCCCAACTGTAAACCACTGTGTGGCCACCCCTGCTGGGTCTGTCCTGCCAGTGGGACAGGACATACCCAGGGATGGTGATGGTGGAGTCTGGGACATTATCTGTAAGACATGATTCAGTGAGAATGACTATGTCAGGCTGTTGCTTGACTAGTCTGTGAGGCAGCTCTCCCAATTTTGGCACTAGCCCCCCAAATGTTAGTAAGGAGCACTTTGCAGGGTTGACAGGGCTGAGTTTGCCATTGTTGTTTCTGGTGCCTGGGTCGATGTTGGGTGGTCCATCTGATTTCATTTGGAACCCGGGTCCCCAGAGCATTACCCTGGGTCTCTGGATTACTAGTCCAGCGACAATACCACTACCATTGGTAGTTCAGAACTGAATAAGGATTCTATGAGCCCGACTTGCCTAGGCTAATGAAATGCTTTCTTGTTTCCTGATGTGTGTGCCAGGGCTGCCCAATTCAAGACAAAAATAAAAATACCTGGAAAAACTCAGCAGGTCTGGCAGCATCTGCGGAGAGGGATACAGTTAACGTTTCGAGTCCGTATGACTCTTCAACAGAACTAAGTAAAAATAGAAGAGAGGTGAAATATAAGCTGGTTTATGGGAGGGTGGGACAAGTAGAGCTGGATAGAGGGCCAGTGATAGGTGGAGATAACCAAAAGATGTCATAGACAAAAGGACAAAGAGGTGTTGTTGCTTTTATCTTACTGTCCAATTCAAGGCTCCTTTCAAAACAGTATTGGCAGTGGGAGTTGGGCCACTTTCACTGTGTGACTGACCCACTCATGCCCAATGGGGAAGATGAGAATTGAGCCTGGAGCGTCTGCAATGGCCATTGCTACACACCTCCTCCAGTTTTCAGCTTTATGCAAACCGTTGCAATTCGAGTTAGGAAAATGACCTTTACTGCATATTTCTTAGCAACCAGGTGAAGGGCTATTGAGCTGGAAGCCTGAGAGTTGGTCAACCTACCCTCTAAGACACAAGAGAGCCGTGTGATATGTGCACAGGGAAGTAAACAAAGAGTTTTAGCTATTCAATGAAAAAACCTTCAGTTGCTCCCACATTTGCCAACAAATCTAGAAGCTATGCAACAAGAAGAAATGAGAAACATACCCACACAAGGAAAAGCTAAAGCCAAAGAGAATCACTGATCAAAGAAACTCCGCAGCATGATGTCAAGTACCTTAAAACTGTAAGAATGAATATGCCACCATCAAACACAAATACATTCACATGTACCATATCTAGTCTGAGATACAATGTCTGATTTTCAGTTCATTAGTTTATAATTCTGATGTTTATGATTATGGTGTATCTAGCACTTACTTAAGTAAAGTGCGTATTAACATTTAATTCAAGTACTCATGTTATACACATGGATGCAATGGGATCATGAAATAAATTTAACCTGTGATGCAAACATTCAAGCAATCTATTTTATTCTTTGGACTGGAGCTTTGGTTTCCATGACAACCCTCTCCAATGGTTTCCAAAAAGCAGTTCCCTGTCAGTCAAAGGATATCTTTACACTTCTCCATGATATAATTACAAATGAGAACATCATTGCTGACTGAATATTGTTGATTCAGTTCCACCTCCTCAAAACGAGGAACTGAAACACCTTGTATGTTTTAAAAACATACAAACAAAAAAATAGGAAATTAAATTTGTAGAATATAACCTTTTCCAAGTGATTTGATGGGGAAAAGTGAAAATGTAAACAGCATTAAACAATTGACAAAATATCAATCTAACTAATGAAACTTGCCATAATGAGAACAGAAAATGCTGGAAATATTCAGCAGGTCCGGCAATTCCTAGGAAGAGGATCAGAGTTAAAATTTCAGGCTGGTGGCCTTTTTGTTTTTGATTTCAGATTTCCAGCATCTGCAGAATTGTACTCTTTGTATTAACAACACTTGCTTCCTGTTTTGAACAGATCGTGGGCACTGCTGCTCTGCTCTTCGCTATCCTTGCCATTTTGGACTCCAAGAATAATGCAGTGCCCAAAGGTTTGGAGCCAGTGGTGATTGGCCTGATCATCATGGTTATCAGTCTTTCAATGGGCTTCAACTGTGGCTGTCCTATCAACCCAGCTCGTGACCTTGGGCCGCGGCTCTTCACAGCTGTGGCTGGATGGGGATTTGAGGTTTTCAGGTATGTGACAACAGAGAACTCCAGCACAGCAGTAACACTGCACCAAAAAAAAACTAATTTAAAGAGCCTCCTCGAGCACTCAGAAACAGGCACAACTGGCAGAAGCTGTAACATTTGTTATTTTGTAATTGGAGGGTAGCCAGTTTTGTGGGTGGAGCCAGCTTCTGGCTAAAGTCCCTCAAAATCTGATTCCTGCGATGAAAGGGTTGTCTTATGAGGGAAGGTTGAGCCTATACTCATTGGAGTTTAGAAGAATGAGAGGTGATCTTATTGAGACATATAAGATTCTGAGGGGTCTTGACGGGCCGGATATTGAGAGGATGTTTCTCCTCGTGGAGGACTCTAATACTAAGGGGCACAGTTTAAAAATAAGGGGTCTCCCATTTAAGACAGAATTGAGGAGGAACTTCTTCACTCAGGGACTCATTAACTTTTGGAATTCTCTATCTCAAAGAGCTGTGGAGTTTGGAGGTCATTAAATATATTCAAGGTGGAGTTAGACAGATTTTTGATCTACAAGAGAGTCAAGGGTTATGGGGGCAGGCAGATAAGTGGAGTTGAGGCCACATTCAGATCAGTCATGATTGCATTGAATGGTGGAGCAGGCTCGAGGGGCCGATTGGCTTACTCCTGCTCCTATTTCCTATGCTCTTTATGAAGCCAACATGCCTGCAGGGTGTAAGAGGCTCTGCCTTCTCCCTATAAACTTCAAAGTCCAACTGTGTAAGCCCCTCTACACTACACATTCCTTTTTCCTCTTCCACATTATGTCAGTCCCGCAGCTAGCTATGTTTTACATTTAGAAACAAAACAAAACTCTTCCTGATTTAATTAGTAACCTGGCAAGTGATGAAGTCTTTGTAGGATTTCAGTATTTGCCTGAACTGTCATCCCAGGAGTTTAATGCTTTGATTTTATTCCCCACAAGCAGTTCACTGCTCGGGCTACATCTGATATGTCACTGGCTCATATCAGTTACGCTCCCTGGACCAACGAGTTCAGTAAATCCTCCAGTCCCAACCCCAAGAAGTCCTCTCTCAGGGCTGAGAACAATCACGTGGGGATATATTTTCCTTTGTTTTCTAATCTTAGTGAAAGGGTAAATGTGAGTGGAAACCTGGGAACTCCAAATGCCTAGTTTTTCCCCTATAATTAGTCAACTGAGGAAAGTACAAGTGGTATGGTCGTCTCCCGATGAACTTCAGGATCCAGTTGTGCAGATGCCCCCACACCAAACTTCCTTTTCCCACTTTCACCAGCTGTCTTACTGTCCCCTCAGTTACAACTTGAGTTTTGATGGGAGGCAGTAAGTGATATCCTATTAATATCCTTCGAATTAAACTGAACTCCCAGTTTTTCCTAATGCTGACCATAGGCGGGACGAGGATAAATGATTAATTATACATTTAATACTGAGGAAGTTTCTGATTCAAGGATGCCATATGGTACCATCTGCTATGTTGGCATAGGAAGGCTGGTGACAGCCTTCCCTCCATATCCCAATGCAAGTGATATTATGAGCTGCTCTGTAGACACAACTGACATAAGCTCAGCTCCTCAGGCTTGTTTAACCTGGCAGCACATGCTCTGATTATATCCATCCTTCAGTACCTGATGTGCTGGTAGATAAACAGAATGTGTGCATGCCAGGTACTACTCGGTGTATAATAGAATGAGGCAGTATGTACTGTGACCGTGCAAGCACAGTAGTCTGCAGGGAAAGACAGTACGCTTATTTGCGTTCAGACCACACAAACTAACAGTGCAAATGACGTATGTTCTTCAATACATCTCAGGCCCATTGCCCAGATTAGTCTAACGAGGATGTTAAAATGAATTCACAGTGACTTGCAGCCAGGGTACGTGCAACAATGCAAATTTGTAATTTTACCAGAAAATTTTAAGAAGAAACCTAACTTAGTTAACAATTGTACTGAAACCGTGCTATCTAATGAAGTACTAGTCTACCTGAGTGCAGTACCAAGGGAGTGCTACACTGTCAGAGGTGCCACCCTTCACTGAAAACTTAAATCAAGGCTCTCTCTGCCCTCTCTGCCCATGACAGCATCTGAAGAAGGGCAGAAATGTTCCTCCCCGATTTCCCTTGACCAAAACCTAAGACAGATAACCTGGTCATTGTCACGTTGTTGTCTGTGGGAACTGGCTGTGCATAAATTGGTTGCTGCATTTCCTGCATCATGTGCAACCTGTACTTGAGTTTTTGCAATAAGGACAATGACATCCTAGATACAAGATGTACCCCAGGAGACTGAAACACTGCTGAGAGCTGTAAGATATCTGAGCATCCATAAGGGAACAGCATGATTGCTCAGCAGGATATGTCAATGTAGGGTCCTGCTGGAGTTTATATTGATTGAACTCTCCAATGCAACAAAATAACATGTGAGTAACAAAGTTAGTGGGCTGTGGTGTTGTGTTAATGAACTGCACAGATTTGCCAAATTGGAATGCTACTCTCCTGTTTATGCCATGTTTCTGGCAGGCTTGGTAAGGGACTTTAATGAAGAGAAAGCTACTGGGTAGTTTGGGGGGGTGCCATGTGATGCCATTTGATTAGGTTGTGTTAGACAAACATGTTCGCACCTTTGGGAACTGGGAGGAACCCGACTTGCTTAGGAGCACCTCTGTACCGGGAGCCTTCAGGAGCTGAGTGAGTTTGAAAAAAGAATCAAATAGTAACATCACAGGAAAACAGTAAGTAACTGTGGTTAGAGAGTGTTTGTAAACAGCTGAAATTTTAAAAAAACTTTTAGTAAAGGCAACTACTTAAAGTGAATTAAGTGACACAAGCAGAAGGGAAGTAAAGGCATGGCAGGGCAGCTTGTCTGTTGTGGAAAGCCCATGCTGTAACATGTGGAAAGTCAAGGACACCACATGGGCAGGAAGGGTCACCAGCTGCAGAAATTTGAACTCCAGGACCGGAATCTTCTGGTCCCGCCGATGTGAGCGGAGATTTCAGTGGCACATCAGTCCCACCTGAGGGGAACCCGTCACAGGGCAGGGGCTGGAAAATTCTGGCCTGGGTTTCGGAACTCCAGCTGGAGTCACTGTGGCGCATCTGCGTGGTTGAGAACCACGTGGATAACACGTTTAGGGAGGTGGTCACACCACAGGTTTGGAGCATGGAGGCAGAGAGGGAGTGGGTGACCAGCAGGCAGTTAGTCCATCTCGCTCACCAATCAGTTTTCCATTTTGGATACTGGTGAGGTCCATGGTTCCTCAGGGGACTGTAGCAAGAGCCAAGTCTGTGGCACCACAAGTGACTCAGCTGCACATGAGGGGAGGAAAAAGAGTGGAAGAGCAATAGCGGTAGGAGATTCAACTGTTAGGGGAACAGACAGGTATTTCTGCAGCCATAGATATGACTCCAGGATGGTATGTTGCCTCCCTGGTACAAGGGCCAAGGAAGTTGCCGAGCAGCTGCAGGACGTTCTTTTGAGGGAGGATGAACAGCCAGAAGTCATCCACATTGGTACCAATAACATAGAAAGAGGGATGAGATCCTGAAAGCAGTTTTTAGGGAGCTAGGAAAGAGATTGAAAAGCAGGACCTCTAGGGCAGGAATCTCAGGATTACTTTTAGTACCACATGTTACTGAGCATAAGACCATGAGACGTAGAAGCAGAAATAGGCCTTTCAGCGCATCGAGTCTGCTCCGTTCAATGAGACCATGACTGATCTGATCATCTTCAACTCCACTTTCCTGCCTTTTCCCCTTAACCCTTGATTCCCTTACTGATTAAAAATCTGTCTATCTCAGCCTCGAATATACTTAACAGCCCAGCCTCTACAGCCCTCTGCAGTAAAGAACTCCACATATTGACTACCGTCTGAGAGAAGAAATTCTTCCTCATCTCTGTTTTAAATGGGCAACTCCTCACTCTGAGATTATGCCCTCTGGTCCTAGACTCTCCCCCAAGGGGAAACAGCCTCTCAGCATCTACCCTGTCAAGCCCCCTAAGAATCTTATATGTTTCAATAAGGTCGCCTCTCATTCGTCTAAACTCCAATGAGTACAGGCCCAACCTACTCAACCTCTCATCATAAGAAAATCCCTCCATCCCTAGGATTAACCTTGTGAACATTCTCTGGACTGCCTCCCAGTGCCAGTATATCTTTCCTTAGATAAGGGGACCAAAACTGCTCACAGTATTCTAGGTGTGGTCTAACTAGTGCCTTGTATAGTTTTAGCATGGCTTCCCTATTTTTATACTCCATTCCCTTTGAAATAAAGGCCAACTTTCCATTTGTCTTCCCTATTACCTGCTGAACTTGTATGCTAGCTTTTTGTGATTCATGCACAAGGCCCCCAAATCCCTCTGTGCTGCAGCTTTCTGCAGTCTTTCTCCATTTAAATAATATTCAGCTCCTCTATTCTTCCTGCCAAAGTTCATAACCTCACACTTGCCACATTATATTCCATCTGCCACATTTTTGCCCACTCACTGAACCTGTCTATATCCCTCTTCCCACCCACTTTTTTGTCATCTGCAAAATTGATGAAAGTACATTCATTTCCCTCATCCAAGTCAGTAATATATATTGTAAATAATTGTGCCCCAGCACTGATCCCTGTGGCACTCCACTAGTTACAGGCTGCCATCCTGAAAATTACCCCCGTATTCCAACTGTCTTCTATTAGTTAGTCAGAGCGCTATCCATGCTAATATACTACCCCAAACACCATGGGCTCTTATCTTATTAAGTAGCCTTATGTGTGGTACCTTATTGAACGCCTTTTGGAAATCCAAATATATTTAATCCACTGGCTCCCCTTTATTTATCCAGCTTGTTACCTCCTCAAAGAATTCTAATAAATTTGTCAGGCATGATTTCCCTTCATGAAGCCATGTTGACTCTGCTGGATTATATTATGTATTTCTAAATGCTCTGCTATTACATTCTTTATAATAGACTCAACATTTTCCCAATGACAGATGTTAAGCTAACTGGCCTATAGTTACCTCAATAGGAATAGGAAGATTGAGCGAATGAACATTATACATTAATGATCTCGATGAAGGAACTGAGGGTATCCTGGCTAAGTTTGCAGATGTTACAAAGATAGGTGGAGGGACAGGTAGTATTGAGGAGGCGGGGAGGCTGCAGAAGGATTTGGACAGGTTAGGAGAATGGGCAAAGAAGTGGCAGATGGAATACAACGTGGGGAAGTGTGAGGTCATGCACTTTGGTAGGAAGAATAGAGGCATAGACTATTTTCTAAATGGGGAGAGAATTCAGAAACCTGGAGTGCAAAGGGACTTAGGAGTCCTAGTCCAGGATTCTCTTAAGGTTAACTTGCAGGTTGAGTCAGTAGTTAGGAAGGCAAATGCAATGTTGACATTTATTTCGCGAGGACTAGAATATAAAAGCAGGGATATGATGCTGAGGCTTTATAAGGCTCTGGTCAGACCACATTTAGAATATTGTGAGCAATTTTGGGCCCCGTATCTCAGGAAGGATGTGCTGGCCCTGGAGAGGGTCCAGAGGAGGTTCATGAGAACGATCCCAAGAATGAATGGCTTAACAAATGAGGAGCGTTTGATAACTCTGGGTCTATACTTGATGGAGTTTAGAAGGATGAGGGGGGGATCTGATTGAAACTTACAGAATACTGAAAGGCCTGGATAGAGTGGGCGTGGGGAAGATGTTTCCATTAGTAGGAGAGACTAGGACCCGAGGGCACAGCCTCAGAGTAAAGGGAAGACCTTTTAGAACAGAGATGAGGAGAAACTTCTTTAGCTAGAGAGTGGTGAATCTATGGAATTCATTGCCACAGAAGGCTGTGGAGGCCAGGTCATTGAGTGTATTTAAGACCGAGATAGATAGGTTCTTGATTGGTAAGGGGATCAAAGGTCACGGGAGAAGGTGGGAGAATGGGGTTGAGAAACTTATCAGCCATGATTGAATGGCGGAGCAGACTCGATGGGCCGAATGGCCTCATTTCTGCTCCTATGTCTTATGGTCTTATGGTCTAACATGTGGTGGAGAAACAGCTTAGGATGGAGGGCTTTAGATTTCTGGGGTCGGTGGGACCTGTACAAGCAGGATGAGTTATACCTTACCAGGACAGGGACTAATATCCTCAGGGAAGATATTCTAGTGCTGCTGGGGAGGGTTTCTACTAACTTGGAAGGAGATGGGAACCTGAGAGGGAATTTGGATAGGAGGAAAACAAAGCTGATAATGGGAAATACTAAAGTAGTAAACGAAACTGGAAGGCAGTGGAAACAAAGGCCAACATCAAATAGAATCAAAATACAGAATAATGTTAAAAGGGCAGAATTAAATATATTCCATCTGACTTCATGCAGCATTCGCAACAAGGTGGGTGAATTGGTGGCATGAATAAAGGTAAGCGAGTATGTTCTAATTGCCATTAGACAGAGATGGGACTTTAGGGTGACCAAGGCTGGGAACGGAATAATCAAGGATCTTCGACATTTAGGAAGGACAGGCAAAAAGGAAAAGGAGGTGGGGTATCGCTGATAACAAGGGATGAGTTCGATGCATTACTGAGAAAGGATCTTAGGTCGGGAAGAACAAGATGTAGAATCAGTTTGGGTGGAGCTACGAAACAGCAAGGGGCAGCAAGCATTACTAGGAGCTGTTTATAGGCCACCAAATAATAGTAGTAATATAAGGCACGGTACAAATCAGGAAGTTAGAGGTACATGTAACAAGGGTAATACACTAATTCTGGGATACTTCAATCTACATATAGACTGAGTAAATCTAATGAGCACTAATGCTGTGGAAAATGAATTCCTGAAATGTGCTCAAGATGGTTTTCTAGAGCAGTATGTTGAGGAACCAACTAGGAAACAGGCTATTTTAGATTTAGTATTATGCAATGATCTTGTTGTAAGACAGCCCTTAGGGAAGAGTGACCACAATATGGTACAGTTTTACATTAAGTTTGAAAACAATGTAGTTCAATACAAAACTCAGGTCTTAAATCTAAACAAAGGAAACTATGAAGGTGTGAGGGCAAGTTGTTTGTGGTGAATTGGGAAAACATATTAAAAGATATGATGGTAGACCAGCAATGACTAGCATTTAAAGAATTAATATATGGTTTACAACAAATGTACATTCCTTTAAGGCAGAAAAGCCCAACAGGAAAAGTGACTCAACCATGGCTAACAAAGAAAGTTAAAGATTGTATTAGATCAAATGAAGAGGTTTATAAAGTTACCAAAAATAGTAGTAAGCCTGAGGATTGGGAGTGTTTTAGAATTCAGCAAAGGAGGACCAAGGAACTGATAAAGAAAGTGAGAATGGAAATGAATGTAAACTAGTGAGAAACATACAAACGGACTGTAAAAGCTTCTATAGATATGTAAAAAGGAAAATATTAGCAAGGACAAATGTGGGTCCATTACAGGCAGAGACCAGAGAATTTATAATGGAGAATAGGAAAATGGCAGATCAGCTAAATAATTAGTTTGCATTTATCTTCACAGAGGAGGATACAAGAAATCTCTCAGAAATAAGAGCAAACCAAGGGACTGGTGAGAATGAGAAACTGAAGGAAATTAGTATTAGTAAAAAATAAGTAGCATTGGAGAAATTAATGGGACTGAAAGTTGATAAATCCCAGGACCTGATGATTTACATCCTGGAGTGTTGAAAAATGTGTCTGTAGAGATAGTGAATGCATTGGTAGCCATCTTTCAAAATTCATAGATTCTGGAATGATGGCTGCAGATTGGAAGGTGGTAAATGTAACCCCACTGTTTAAGAAAGTTGGGAGAGAGAAAACGAGGAACTACAGACCATTTAGCCTGATGTCAGTGGTAGGGAAAATACTAGAATCTATTATAAAGGATGTGATAACTGGTCACTGTAACTAATGATATGGTTGGGCAGTGTCAACATGGATTTATGAAAGTGAAATCATGTTTGACAAACCTGTTGGAGTTTTTTGAGTATGTTACTAGCAGATTAGATAAGGGGGTGCCAGTGGATATGGGTGATTTGGATGTTCAGGAGGCTTTCGATAAAGTCCCACACAGGAGGTTAGTAAAGAAAACTAGAGCAAATGGGATAGGGGGCAATATATTGGCATGGATTGAGGATTGGTTAATGGACAGAAAACAGAGGGTAGGAATAAAAGGGTTATTCTCAGGTTGGCAGGCTATGACCAGTGGGGATCACAAGGATCAGTGCTTGTGCCCCAGCTATTCACAATCTATATCAATGATTTGGATGTGGGAACTAAATGCAATATTTCCAAGTTTGCAGATGACACAAAACCAGATGGGAATATGAATTGTAAGGAGGATGCAAAGGGGCTTCAAGGGATTTGGGCAGGCTTGGTGAGTGGGCAAGGACATGGCCAATGGATGTGTGAGATTATCCATTTTGGGAGGAAGAACAGAGGGGCAGAGTATTTCTTAAATAGTGAGAGGTTGGAAAATGTTGATGTCCATAGGGATATGGATGTCCTTATTCATAAGTCACTGAAAGCTAACATGCAGGTGCAGCAAGCAATTAGGAAGGCAAATGGTATAATGGCTTTTATCACAAGAGAATTTGAGAATAGGAGGAAAGATATCTTTCTTCAATTGTATATAACCTTGTTTAGACAGCACCCCGAGTGTTGCATACAATTCTGGTCCTTTTATCTAAGGAAGGATATACTTGCCATAGGGGGATTGCAGTAGATATTCACCAGACTAATTCCTGGGATGGTGGGATTGTCTTATGATGAGAGATTGAGGAGACTGGCCCCATATTCTCTAGAGTTTAGAAAGAAGGATGAGAGGTATGTCATTGAAACTTACAACATTCTTAAAGGACTTGACAGGGTAGACACAGGAAGGATGTTTCCCCTGGTTGGGGGGTTCTAGAACCAGGGGATACAGTCTTAGGATATGAGGCAGGCCCTTTAGGACTGAAATGAGGAGGCATTTCTTCACTCAGATGGTGGTGAGCCTCTGGAATTCTCTAACCCAGAGGGCTCTGAAAGCTCAATCATTGAGCATATTCAAAACAGAAATGGATTGATTTCTACATACTAATGGCATCAAGGGACATGGGGACAGTGTGGGGAAGTGGTGCTGCGGTAGATGATCAGCCATGATCTAGCAGGTCAAGGGGCTGAATGGCCTATTCCTGTTCCTGTGTTTGAAATTTATTGTCAGCTCTTTCGTGTTCACTGATTTTAGCAACTACACAATAGAAGTATTACAAAGCTGGTGTTCTCAGCTTCTTTTACTTCCCACTAACTGAGTAAAAAAAAGAAATCTCAGCCAGTGCAGGAGGCTGTGAATCATTAAAAGTAGGTTTGGAAAGAAATTTGAAAAGCTCCCCTATGCTGAGGGAAATTCATCCAAATCTAGGTTTGTCTGAACTGACCAGAGAAAGTGTCGGGTATGAGAGAGTTCAGGGTCAAGGAGCAAGACTGTTCCATGCTGGAAGGAGAGACCAAGTTGGAGGGAGAGACTTGTGAGACAGCAGAAATGACAGAATTTATTTAGCTATTAATTCGCCATTGGTCGCATGTGGTGGGCTTGAGACCCAGACAATTGCACAGAGACTGTTAGTCATTACTTTTCCTGTGACATGCTCCAGCATTTTCTAACTGAGTTGTTGGCTGTTTTGTAAAAAGTACTGGGGGAAGAATCCCTCTGACATAGCAAAAGACCAAATGTGTTCTTTATAAACTTGCATCCAACACAAGTCCAGAGATAAGGGGAAGTCAGATTACAGATACCAAGAAATGAGCGGGTGGTGTAACCTAATGCCGAGGATTTGCACAATGTTTCTAAACCACTGAAGCATCACTCTCCTGAATGTCACTGAACCCCAGACACATTGAATAGCTGTGTGAGTACAGCATGTAGTAACTGTCCCATTCTAACAGGCTGAGACATTAGTCTGGCTTGAGTGAGTCAGTCTCGCCGCTGGATCTGATATCTATCTGTTTTTTTTGTCCACACAGTGTCAGCGATGGGTGGTGGTGGGTTCCTGTCATCGCACCAATGATCGGTGGAGTCCTTGGGACCGCCATTTATGTTCTGACAATCGAGCTGCACCATGAAGAGACAACTCCAAAGGAGAGCCACACTACCTCAGGACAGCAAGTGGAAGGGAAGGCAAAATATGAAATGATTTCAGTGCAGAGTAACAAATAATGTGGAACATTGAGTGAAGAGCCATTTGCTAGGGTTGGGATCTGGGTCTGTGAGGAGAATATGAATTAATTTCAAAAAGAGCTTCATTATTCACCTGACAAATGAGTTATAGGAATATGATTCTAATGTTATTGATAGGGGACAGAGTCACCGATCACAAAAGCTATTAAAGAACCAATCTAATGTTGTGCAGTGATACCTTGACAGGCTGTTTAACACCCAAATAGAGATGAGACAGAATTGAGACCAGTTCAATATCACATATTCACAGATTCTACTATATAGAAAGAGGCCATTTGGCCCATCATGTCTGCACTGGCTCTCTGAGTATTTTAATTTAGTGCCAATCTCCTGCCTTTTCCCTGTAACATTGCACATTGTTTCTATTTAAATAATCATCCAATGCCCCCGTCTTGAATGCCTCAATGAACCTGCCTCCACTACACTTCCAGGCAGTGCATTCCAAACCCTAACTACTCGCTGTGTGAAAAAAGTTTTCTCTCACCTCACATTTGCTTCTTTTGCAAAACACTTTAAATCTGTGCCCTGTGGTTCTCAATCCAGTTACGAGTGGGAACAGTTTCTCCCTATGTACTCTTTCCAGGCCCCTCATGATTTTGAAAACTTCTATCAAGTCTCCCCTTAGCCTTCTCCTCTCCAAGGAAAACAGTCCCAACTTCTCCAATCTTTCCTCATAACTGAAGTGTCTCATCCTTGGAACTATTTTCATAACCCTCTTCTGCACTCTCTCCAATATGTTCACATCCTTCCTATAGTGTGGCACCCAGAACTGTACACAATATTCCAGCTGAGATCTAACCTGTGTCTTATGTATATTCATCATAACCTCCCTGCTCTTATACTCTATGCCCCTATTAATAAAGCCTAGAATACAAACAAAAAACTGCGGATGCTGGCAATCCAAAACAAAAACAGAATTACCTGGAAAAACTCAGCAGGTCTGGCAGCATCGGCGGAGAAGAAAAGAGTTGACGTTTCGAGTCCTCATGACCCTTCGACAGAACTACCTAGTTCTGTCGAAGGGTCATGAGGACTTGAAACGTCAACTCTTTTCTTCTCCGCCGATGCTGCCAAGCCTAGAATACTGTACGCTGTAAAAACAGCTCTCTCTACCTGTCCTGCCACCTTTATTGACTTATGTACATATACACCCAGGTATCTCTAATCCTGCACACCCTTTAGAATAGGACCCTTTATTTTATACTGTCTCTCCATGTTCTTTGTACCAAAGTGCATCACCTCACATTTCTCTGCATTGAACTTCATCTGCCTCCTACCTGCCCACTCCACCAATGTATCAATGTCCTTTTGAAGTTCTACACTGTTTTCCTCACAGTTTACAATCCTCCCGAGTTTTGTGTCGTCCGCCAACTTTGAAATTGTCTCCTGCACACCAAGATCTAGATCATTTACATATATCAGGAAAAACAAGGGTCCCAATACCGACCCCTGGGGAACTCCACTACAAACCTTCCCCAGTCTGAAAAATACCCATTAACCATTACTCTCTGTTTCCTATCCCTCAGCCAATTTTGTATCCATGTTGTCACTGTCCCTTCTATTCCATGACCTATATTCAATGAGGAAAACCTGGTAAATTCTTGAGGCACAAAGTCACTAGTAAGTTGCTTCAAGAATACGTGTCAGGAGCAGGATTACATAGTCACAGGCCTAACAACTCACAACTCATAGATGTAAAGGAGTTGCATCAGCTGCTTTGCAATTGCTTACTGTACCCTAAACCACCTTGTCCTGGTGTGTATTCTGCTTATATCACATGTATACATTTAATTAAACATTTCAGTATACAACTTCCATGCAAAATATTGCCACAACCAATCTGGAAGCTCCACCACTGTACAAAAGGATGGCACATTAACCAAACTGTGAATATTTGTGAAGTAAGAACATACTTTCAATTCATACTGTGTATTGGAAAGATCAATTTGCATTTATCAGAAGTATTAATGGTGTATTTTATCAGTTTAGACAGATCTCACTGAAAGCACATACTTGTGTATTTTCATTTCCACAGGCCATACCCAGCTGTTTCTGAATGTATTGCTTTGCAGAATAACCAAAACACATACTTGAATAAATTTTATATCAATTAAAGTTAACATTATTGCAACCTTCCATCTGTTTAGGTGATTATGTTGTTGTACATCAACACAGTGCTGTGTTACTGTTAATACCTATATTACTAATCAGCAGTGTAGTGTAGAAGATTCTAACTACATTGTTGGTCTACTTGGTCCACTTTTCACTGTCACATCTTTTCCTGCTTACAACAGAATGTCAGCGTTATGTTTAAATGAGCGATTTACTTTTATATAATTGGACAATTTAAGACAGAATGTGAAATGGAGATGCAGGTTGCTGCACTGAGAAACAATTCTGATAAACACAGATTACCTGTTTGTTCAGGTCATTGTTCTTTGTAGAACTCTGATGTGCCCGAAATAGCTGAATGTTTGTCCACTTAATCACAGCTAGGTCCCCCTGAGAGACGTGATAAGATGCTAGGGAATTTCAACTCTGCATCCCTTGTGGTGAATGTTAGCAATTAGGAGTCTCAGAAATGTAGTCTGCAGTGTAGTTATTTTTCTATTATTAATTTGTACAGTCGGAGATTTATATGAGGACTGGATTTTATTTTAACTTATTACCCACTAGGCAGCAAGGGGAATTTTAACCCCCAAGATTTGATGGATTTGGGCTGAATCAGATGTGCAAATTTTTCAAATCTCAAACCCAAGCCCAGCTGGGCTCAATCTCGCTCGCTTCCAGTTTTAACGGAGGCAAATCAGATGGGGGGGCAATCAGCCTAATCCAAGGAGAGAAGCTGCTCATTTAAATATTTTGATGAGGCTGCATGTGTCAGATATTATCTTTCCTCTAGTTCAAAGGGAAGCGGGGACTGCTAATTCAGAGAGGTTTGTACTTTTCCAGCAGTGCTTGTGGGCCAGGAGAGCAAGAACATTTCCTCCAAGCTCCCAAGCTAACCTGATTCCCTTCCATCCCCGCAATTGGACTTGCCTACCTCCAAAATCGGACCATTCCCAAAATATCACCAACGCCCTCATGATTACCACCAACTCCTTCCTCTGTCAGCAACCACACACCCCCGAACCCCCCCAATCTCAGCTCGATTTGCCTCCATACTTACCTCCCAGCTCTACAAACCTCTTGCATCCCTTAACCCAGAACTACAGCATTCCCCACCTAACAGGGAGTCAAGTTTTTCCAATTGGACTGGGAGTTTCTGGGCAGGGATCCTATCGATTAAAGACCCACACGCTCGGTATGCAAAAACCCAGATGACCAGGACTTCCCCCCACCTACTCGGAAATACCACTCCAGTAATGACCAGGGCCAGCAAATCTGACAATACAGCACTCCCTCAGCGCTGTACTAAAGTGTCAGCCTAACGAGCCCACAGTGACTCAGAAACAGCAAATGCCTGAGTCAAGAAGACTATTTTACAGAGGCCCCTTTTCACTGGCTTGGGGAACATTTCCTTTTACAGTGCTAATTCGAAATGATTGAATGATGCAAAACTATCAACGATTGTTTGGTTTCTCCTGCCCTTTATTGAATCTTTCTGTACTGAGATTCTTTTTCTGAAAATGTTGTATTGCCAAGTTCTGCTACTGGTTTATTTACTATCTTGTTGCCTGGTAACTGACACTGGCAAGGCTCCACCTATGAACACTTGTGCAGCTTACTGATTGTGTGTACCGTATTTATTCTGCACAATTGTATTCGGTGTAACCTAGCAACCAGCTGAATCAATTGGGTTAGTTACAGTTACAGAAAAGCGTGCTTACTTTTCATCTCAATATATTGGTTGAGTTCTGTGCATTTTCAGTCTAACTTGTCCTGGTTGTGTTATCGTTTATTGTAATGGCACCATGTGGGATATTTGCGTAAACACAACCATTAGCCTAAAAATCAGACCCTGGACTCTATGAGGAAGAGGATTGGACAAAGCAACCTTTCGATTGCACTGTAATATCTGAACAACCCAGATGGGGAGGAAGTGATGTAGTTCTCGAACACAAAGAAGCTCAGATCACATTAAAACTCCAAGCAGGTGAGACAAGGTCACTTTTGTGTGGTTGATTGGGAGCAGCCCAGGCATACACCAACAACTTACATTTACATCGTGTGTTGAAATGTCCAATGCTATTTTACAGTGGGGACAGCAGCTACGGAGCATTTTGTTGGGGTCCAAATCAGGGGAGGCATTCAAGAATGGTCAAGGAAATGAGTTTTCAAGGAGATGGGAAGAGAGGTGACAAGGTGAACATATTAAGGAAGAGAATCCAGAGCAATGAAGACTGAGGATTCCGATAACAGTGGTGGAGATCAGGCAAAGTGGAGGAGCATGGGGTGTGTGATGAGTTGTAGGGTTGAAGAAGAATACAGCTGTTGGAAAGAATGAAGCCAAAACAGGATTTGAAGATCAGGGCAAAAGGTTTGAACTTGATGTACTGGGAGGCATGGAACAAGTGGAGGTCAATGTGCAAGGGGGAGGGAATTGATGTGCAGGAGTTTGTGCACAATAGGATATGGACTTCAAAATTCTAGGTGAGTTGGAGTTGTTTGTGGTGAAGTTAGGGATGCTGGTGAGAAGACCATTGGACATATCAAGGCTTGATTGATGAGGGCATGAACAGGGATTTCATTAGCGATGAGTGTTGTGGTGTGTCACTGCTGCCACCATGTTGTAGGGTGTTGGATACCATTCAGTCAGTCTTTGTGAAGTCTTCAAAGTCTTAAGTAAGTAACTGTATGTATTTATTTACTACAAGAAATATGTACAAATATACAGTAAAGGGTTAAAACTAGGAGCTGTCTCCATGCTTGCTGGTACACAGTGTTCTGTCCAGCACTAGACTGAGCCGTAGGTGCAGGTCATGTTTTACATCACTGCGTAAGCGGTATTGTACTCAGTCCCAAGTCAACCCTATATGTGCCAGAGCCATTTACTACAATGAGGTTTTTAGTAGCAACAGGAGCCATGTTCAGGAACTGGAAATGAGCAGGCCTTGGAAATAGGCTAAATGTAAGATTTGAGATTCAACTCAAGGTCCAACAGGACACAGAGATAGCACATCATTGAGTTCAGTTTGAACAAGCAGACAATCAGAAAGATGGATTTGAAGACTGCATAATGGACTTTCTGATAATATTGAACTGAAGGAAATTCTGTCCCACCCAAGATTTGATGGCAGACAGGAAGTACACGAACATTGTTTTATTCGGAAATCCAGATGGTGAAGCATGTTACTGGAGCCAATTTTAACTCAGTGTTACAATTATTTACAGAATTTAAACATTATATGCAGTCACCTCCCAACTCAACCACACCATCATTTTGGTCTCTCCTTATATGTGCTCAAGCAAAACCCCAATTAATGTCTTCCACCTGCATATAAACAAACACAATTAATATACAATTAACAGAGTGGATTCAAAGGCAAAGAGAAAGAAGTCGGTTAGCACTGGGACTAGTAGCATTCTAGGTATAGAGCAATCTAGACTGGGATCATTTTAAGTATATTGCAAATTAGGCAGGTGCATTCTAGCAGTGACTTTTATAAAATTATTTAATTTTTTAGAGTTTCTTTACCATTATGGAGGTGATTGAATCTGTTTTGACTGCATAGTTTTCTATTACACCCCCGCCAGAGCCAACAGCAGACCAGCCTTTGTAGGCACAGAGACAGGGGTATGAACATCTACTTGTCCAGCTCTCTTAATAAACCTTAAAAATAGACACAATTACTGCCTCTGTGCAACCAAACTATCAGAAACAGGTAGACAACACCTCAGTTTAATTCATCTTCTAAAGGACAGCAGCCCTGACAATCTGGTACACTCTTCGTCCTCCACTAGTTTCTCAGCCTAGGAGATTGTAATTATGACCTGGAGTGGGGCTTGAACACCCAACCTTCCGATTCAGTTCTGAGAGGGTTACCAGCTAAGCCAGGCTGATATATCAATTATAAAATGAATTATTGTCTAATAACGTCCTGAGAGCATCTTACTTTCCCAAATAAAGTATGCAGGGATGTCTATGCTGGCTGCTAACATCCGTTACCCCTTCTACTGCATCATTAAAACATGTCCCAATGGTCCTATTATAAGAGTGAACCCTGTCTATAATGGCTAACTATAATGGGCCCTTTGTAGTCAGGTGAACTTAGTTCCACCATAGGGTCTTTCCAGAAAGATCAGCCATTTAAAACATTCTAAATACTGAAATCATAAATAGAACAGAAGTTTCATTAGTTTACACATTTCCATTGTCTCATCAGGATGTCAAAAAAGCCGTGGGGTACCATCACAGCTGCCCCTTTCCCTCTTGGCCACCAGAGAATGACAATTCATGAGATTCACCAAACAGTGGAGCGGCTGCACAGCGGCAGAGGAGCAAGAGCACCACCATGTGGATACCAGCAGCACAGCAGGCTGATGGAAGCAGAATCAAGGCAAAAGCACAAGGCGCTTTGCCCAGAACAGCTGCAGCAACTGCTGGATCGACTGTGCTACAAGGCAGCAGAAAAAGCCAGCGACCAGCAGCGAGTTCCACAGGGGAGACTCAGAGACATGGGCATCCTCAATTCATATGCATGGAAGGGGTGGAACTAAAACATGGTTTGCACAGAGATTAATTACCCATGCGTTTCCATAAACTGTAAGCAAATACCTGTGAAGCGAAAAAGAAACAAAAATGTATAAAATTATTATTTTGTACATCGAAAAATAAATTTGGAACTAAAGAGTAAAAGTGTTTGGACGTGACTGGAGTGGTCAATACTTGCTGCTGTGTCTAATTTCAACTATCTACCTGTTACAGCACTGGCTCAGATATTGTATCCGGCTGTACTATTCCCTACACTTACCCACAGGCCTTCCATGTACCGAGGGGCAGAATGTGTGGCTGGTACATTGGCACCATCCTGTTCCGGGCCTTTTTCTCACAGGCCTGGTTGGGGTAGGAAGGACTACCTGCCCACAATTAAGTAACAGCCAATTAACGCCACAGATCAGGGATCGACTAGAATTTTCCAGCTGGCCTACACAGTCACAGGAACAAACTGCCTGGAGGAGGCCTCCTTGGTCACAGCTACAGCCACAGGCCACCCTGTAGAGGGGTTTCCTTTCCTCAATAGGAGCCACTTTTTAACTGAAAAGTTTTAAAAGCATTGAGAGGGCTCTCAAAGATGGAGCCAACCTCTCTCTCTTTCTCTATGACCTGAAATAGCAGGTTTCACCTCCTTCTGAGTTGGAAGGCATCCTATTGGCCTTGTAGCTTCAGCAGCCCACCCTCTGTCCTTAATTGGATGTAAAGTGTGCCCTCTAATTGGCTAATTTGGGGAAAATCACTTCAGGGTGACTGTTCCCCACACAATTCAAGGTCAGCACCCTCATTGACCCTGACATTAGGATCCCATCCCAAAGCCCAAAATCCTGCCCATGATTAGAGAAACATTTCAGTTCAGTGACCTGTGTAAACAAGGCAAGCAACTGTATCTCCTTAACCAATCAGGTTAAAGAATCCTGACTGAGACACACAGAGTCTGAACCAGAGACTGTTGGTTAGAATAGCTCATTCAATGGTAAATCATGTAGAGGGAGCAAAATAATGAAAAGGAAAGGAAGATAAGGGTGAGATAAATGACAGAAAGAAAAAGTTTTAAAAATGTTATTTCTATTGCAAAATTTGGGCAAATGCCAGAATCATCCTTTGGTTGTTTTTTCCAATCTTGCTATTTATTGGCTCAAGATGGTCTTCACCATTACCAGTCAATCAGAAGCCCGTAACTTGTCATCAGTAGTGAATCGATGGCACTCACTCTGACCTTGACCTAATGTGCCCAATTACTTAATGTAATGTTCCTGTTGAGAACTTCAATGGTTGAGACAAAAGTGTTCACTCAAGGCCCATGTCCCCATGCAGTTCCGCAGCATTGTGTAATGCAGGCATGAAGGACAAAACTCACAATGTAATGGCTTGCCCACAAAGGCAAAAAAAGACAGTTCAATAATTAAGTCACTTTTACAATGTCAGATGCGTGTAAGCAAGATTTTAAAGTCAGATAAATGTGAACAGAATAGAAATATGAACAAAAAATTAAGAAGTTAGATATGTGTGAGTAGAATAATTCTAGAAAGTCATAAGTTTAACATTAAATTTTAAATAGATAAATTATATCAGAATCATGTTATAAATTCATATATATTTCATCATTTAGAATGTCAGAAAAATATTCAGAACCATGTTAAAAAAGCTCATATAAACTTAATGTTAAAAGGCAGATAAATGACATCAAAATCATGTTAAAACGCCAAGTAATTTAATAATTTAAAAAGTTAGACATTCAGAATCATGTCAAAGAAATTGAATAAAAATGTAGGAAGTTGAAAAATCTTATTTCTCACAGCCACTTTGCAAGTGTTACAATCTCAGTCAAGATCAGTAGCTTTTTTCTAAAAAAAAAATCTGAAATCCCAGTTATTTACTGAAAGAATGAAGCCACAAGATTCCATGGTTCAAAACAAAAATATTTACTATACAAGAGTCAAACAAAGCAAACATTAAATACTATCCTGGGTAACAACCTATATGTTAAAACACAGAATCGGCATAAATTAAACACAAATTAACAGGCAAATCACAGTCGATTATAAACTATATAAATGACACATTAAATGACAGATACAATTAAGACAGATTTTACGAATTGGCTCAGCATATATATCGTCAATCTCTATCCTTCAAAACTCTATCTTCCTCATGAAGAATTTCAGCTCCTCTTCAAGGATTTAATCTGATCCCAGGCAACAGCAGCACACAACCAACCCAGGTTCCCCGAGCAATGTCTTCAGCAAAAGTTGTAAACCTCTGCAGAACCCCTTTAATTCTGCTTGCGATGGTCTGGATGGTATAGATCCATCAATGTTATCTTCAAGTAACAGAACCAGCTGCAGCAATTGTATCTTTGCCATTCTCAGCTTCTGGATTTGCCTCTGTCTTCTTCAGCCTGTACGTACCGCACCAACTGGCATCTTCATCTGTGTCCATTTAATATGGTTTCAACCTGTTGCATCACCCCACAAGTTTGGGTTTCCAATCTCAGTTTTACTCCCAGATTTGCACCAAGTACGGTAGCCGGCTGGTACCCGTTGGCCACAATGGCGGCTTTTCACACCGTTTTGTCCTAAACCAGCCACATTAATTATGCATCCCTGGAAAACAAGCTGTTTCCATGGTGGATGGGCTCTCATTCGCCCGCCATGTCATCACCTTGCTGCTTCATCACGTCAGGCACCATATTTAAAGTCCAGCCACACACGCACCTCTCATTGCTTCCACCCACAACTGCTGAAAAGAAGACAGGATGGCCCCAAAAGGCAAAAAAGGCTGCAGCCCCCAGGTTCAATGACACGTCCCTCCAGCACCTTTTGGACACAATGGAGGCTCGCCCCGATGTCCTCTACCCCCGCTCTGGCCACAGGATGGGCAACAACCTCACTAATCCGGCTTGGGAGGTGGTGGCAGCAGTATCAGCACCTCTGCCTTGCAAAAGAGGACAGCCACCTAATGCCGATAAAAGAATGAATGGTCTCATCCATTCTGCCAAGGCAATTCACTCTTCTCATTAGTCTCAACTCACACACTCACAAACCCATCACACATACACGGGGATCTCACACCTCAAGGGACACCACTAACTCTCACACACACCCTCACATCTCCATCAGGCTCATACCCACTCAAGCTCGCGTCCTCATCCTGTCCATGGCTCCACTCACCACACAACAATCCACACAGTGCTATGTGTCCTGCTTGCACTCTCTCCATCTGTTTTCATGTAGGAGAAGCCTGCTCACATCAGCAGGAAGAGGTCCCAGACCAGGGATGGAGGGCCCACATTAGGCCCTTACTCACTTTGAGGAGTGTGCCAACGCACTGACTGGTGAGGACGTGGACCGTGCCTGCAGCATTGGTGAGCTCAGCAGCGAACATTCTCGTAAGGATCCTGCACCACGTCATCCCTCCCTCAACACAAATGTGAGTGCTCTTTCTCCTGCTTTTGACTCTGATGCCATGCACCAATTATCTCTACTTTGGTTCATTGGGTACTTTGGGAGATCTGCCAAGCGACCGACAAATTCAGCCGGCCAATCCCTCAGCTCCAGCCAAGAGAGCACCTGGAAGACCCATCACAGTGTTTATCCACACCCTGCACCATCTCAAAGACACACATCTCAGTGGAATAATTAAGTTATAGTCTTCTACATGGGTGGACAAAAAATTGAAACATATCTTCTCATTCATAACTATCCATGCTAATTATTTTAAAAACACAAGCCTGGGAGTTACTCTGAGCGATATCATTGTATGAATGCTTGAGACATAAGTATTAAGTTCCCCTCTCTGATATTTTAATAGAGGCATTAACCCATCTCAAAGGAGTCCCTCTATTGGCAGTGCAACAAAGATAAGGCAGCCAATATTCTGCAAAGATCAAAAGCTTGGAACCTTAGTAAGATCCTGGGCAAAGACTCAGTTCCTGCTACAAAGACACCTAGGGTCACACTGTTGGAGGATGCTATCAAATGATAGTAACAGCTCATTGGTTCCTGATCTTGTCAATGATTGTTTCCTTTGTGATCTGTCAATGAGCTCTCTCCATTGTCAGTGGTGTGTTACAGTTCACTCAGGGAGCCTGGGCTGCTGTGGCAACATGCACCTTTACATATATGTTGCAGTCTGGAGACACAGATAGTGACAGCAGAGGCTCCAATGTTCTTTCCATCACATGGCTGACCAGGAATCTCTCCCATTCTTAACCACTTGCCATTGGCTGGAAGGATTTGCTGGTTGATAAACAACCCACTTGGCTGTGTTATGAATGCACCTTCCTTGGCCACCAAGTCCTGGGGTGGGACTTGAACATTGAGCGTCTGGCTCAAAGGCAGGGACACTACCTCTTGCACCACAGGACCTCCTAACTCCACAGTATATACAGCCTACGTTCCAAGCTGGACATAATGCTCAGCTGAGCCTGTGCAGTTAAACCAGCTCAATCCCATTTTTGTCAATCTCACAAAACAACCTTCCCTCCAAGTCACTCACCATCCTGACTTGGAAATATATCGCCGTTCCTTCACTGTCGCTGGGTCAAAACCCTGGAACTACCTCCCTAACAGCACCGTGGGTGTACCTACACCACAGGGACTGCAGCGGTTCAAGAAGGCAGCTCACCACCACCTTCTCAAGGACAACTAGGGATGGGCAATAAATGCTGGCCCAGCCAGCGACACCCACATCCCATGAATGAATAGAAAAAAACTTACAACTCAATAGAATTTTGCCCATAATTTTTGGCAGTGCAGTAAACTGTGTGTGTGTGTGTGTGTGTGTATCTGTATGTGTGTGTGTGTGTATGTGTGTGTGTGTGTGTGTGTGTGTATCTGTATGTGTGTGTGTGTGTGTGTGTATGTGTGTGTGTGTATGTGTGTGTGTGTATGTGTGTGTGTGTGTGTGTGTATGTGTGTGTGTGTGTGTATCTGTATGTATGTGTGTGAATGTATGTGTGTGTGTGTCTGTGTGTGTGTCTGTGTGTATGTATGTGTGTGTGTGTGTGTGTATGTATGTGTGTGTGTGTGTGTATGTGTGTCTGTGTGTGTGTGTGCATGTGTGTGTGTGTGTGTGTGTGTGTATGTATGTGTGTGTGTGTGTGTGTGTGTGTGTATGTGTGTGTGTGTGTATGTGTGTGTGTGTGTGTGTGTGTTGTGTAAAACAGGGGCAGTATAATCAGTATAATGTAATGCAGTGTAATACGAGGAAGTGTTGGTACAAGCCAATACTTCTCAATGGGTGTTCTAATTGATGCTAGGTAAAAATACTTGCTGCTGCAATTAATTTTGTACAGATAGAAGTTGGATTGTCTCACAGCTCTATTACTGCTTGGAAAATGAGTGACTCTGCTGATTTTGTGCAGGGTGTTTACTTGGAATTTGTCATGTTTAACAAAAGCCTGGTCAGCCCTGCACAGCTGCTGCTAAGCTGCGATGTAATACCACTGGACTTGCATTTTTTTTTACCACAGTGAGGTAAGAGAAGATTAAAAAAATACATTGCCAATGGCAATAAACTGCAGCAAAGTGTGACCATAAGCAGCAGCAACGCTGAGGAGAAAAATCACATCTGATGTCTGGGGATATTGTTTGTGCTGCACTAATTGTATTTGGGCCCTTCCAGAAGATCAGAAATGAGTCACAACCATAATACCATCAATATATGTCTGTGTTAAGCTGCGTGTATAAACACAGAGTGACACCCCTTCTATTTATTATTTGATCCTGTTTCATGAAGATGATGATGTAACTGTGAACACAAGACAATGTGGACAGACAAGAACACATGTTACATCATTTGAAAGCAACTGATGGTCTGAGAAGTCTTTTGGGGTCTCTCTGTGGGTTGTGGTACGACAGTGTTCTTCCTTAGTGCCACTGCCTCTGAGCCAGAAGACCCCAGGTTCAAATCCTACTCCAAGACTTGTTGGCCACAGAGAGAGCACTCATACGCCTCAAAGCAGGTTGCTAGCCAGCCTGAAAAATTCCCTGTAATACTCCACGCCATTTTCCAAAGGGGAGAAAACGAGTGCAAGATACACCAAGCAAATTGCTCCCTCTCTGCCTGCCTACAACCTGCTCAACCAGTCCACAATCTACACATCAACATATTTTGTGGTTAAAATTATCAGGATGGATATTCCTTGCCCAGCTCCTGAAGTTATGGGATGTCAAGGCCACAGCGAATACAGGAAGATTAGGCAAAGAGGAGCACCCGACCCCAAATGGGGATCAGCAACCAGCCCTAACAGAGCTTTATTGTTTATTCTTTCACAGGATGTGGGCTTCGCTGACTGGGCCAGCATTTATCGCCCATCCCTAATTGCCCTTGAGAAGGTGGTGGTGAGCTGCCTCCTTTAACCGCTGCAGCGTAGGTACACCCACAGTGCTGTTAGGGAGGGAGTTCCACGAAGTTGACCCAGCGACAGTGAAGGAACGGTGATATATTTCCAAGTCAGGATGGTGAGTGACTTGGAGGGGAACTTCCAGGTGGTGGTGTTCCCATCTGTCTGCTGCCTTTGTCCTTCTAGATGGTAAAGGCTGTGGGTTTGGAAGGTGCCGTCAAAATCCATGCATTCAGTTAAAGATGGTCATTCAAGCAGGCCCATCTGCCTCACTTAGGTTTCTACAGTCAGTGAACCAGGAACAGGAAGAGCTGCATCGGTATTTCCAATTAATTTTAATTACTGAAATGAAAACAGAAAATGCTGGAGTTACTGATCACTGATATGGAATACAAACAGAGTAAATGACAAGGAACCACTTTAGCACAAATCATAACTCACCTATAATTTTTATTACTTGTGATTAACTGCCCAGTTTATCTATGGGATATAAATGTCTTTGCACCATATACTCCTTATTTAGTTAAAGTCTAAATGTTATATCAAAGGGCATAACATTGATATGTTATGTCAATGTCATATGTATTGTACAAAGGTAGAAAATAATACACCTGTGACAGGTTTTTATCACCTACTCCCTTTTGATTTCTTTCAGTCATAATTTTGAATTTTGTTATAAAACTATGCTTTATCAAAAAGCAACTTTACAAATTTACTGGCCAGAAATCACTGAGTTTTAAAATGATGAAAACAACAAGCTGTTAAGATGGCTGCCAAGGGTCAGGTGACTTTTGTAATTTCTGCACGCTCAGAATTACCTCAAGTCTCTGGAAAATTCTTAATTAAATGATCCCAGGTATGTTGCCCTTCCTCAAACTGACAATCCTAAGACAAAACCAGCAGTGAAATTCACACCATCTATTGCCTATGGCCCTACCAAAGCTTAAAATGCATGGATTCTCAGAATCATTGTCACTGAACACGAAACAACAAAAGAGCTATAGAGAAACCAGTTCATCATAGGTAGGTGTGAATAGTCACCACCCATTCTCCATTGTGCAGCAATGACTCCTAACTTCAAATCATTTATTGCACAATGGGAGTATTGTTGAGGTGATCACCTGATAGAAATTGACCTCAGATAACAAATCTTACTTACTCCAAGCACCAGGGAGAAATAAGCCTGGAAACGCATTATGCAAAATCCCTGTGTGGATCTCTCTCCCTTATCCACCTATTTTTGCGAGCTCAAACCTTGTCTGCTGTTTTGACAATTCTTGTGTCACAGATAGAGATATTTTTAAAGAGCCCAGCCAGCAGCTGCAGTCTCCAGAAGAACAGATAAATCGCCCATCTACCTCTCTAAACCGCTTCGACACCTAAATCATAAGGACCACTGAGCTCAGCCTGAATCCACCCAAGTCATCAACCTACAAGGACAAGGTATCACTTTAATGCTTATTGGACTTCATTTTTTTTTTCTTTCATGGGATGTGGGCACCACTGGCCAGGCCAGAATTCAATGTCCATCCTTAATTTCCCTTGGGAAGGTGGTGGTGAACCACCTCCTTCAACCATTGTGGTCCATGTGGTGTAGGCACACAAACAAAGTTATTCCTTAATCTATCCTCCCACTTTACAATCGGTTTTCATATGTGTGAATCTGAGTGTTTGTGTGTGCGCATGAAATTTGGGGCATTGTTATTAATTTCTTAGACTGGGTTAAATACGACAAAAATTTTCTTTTCAAAAGAAACCCAAGGAAACCTGTCTGTCTGTCACCGCACACAAACAGTTAAACACTCACTGAATTGGCAAACGTATTCCTTATTAAAAGCCAGTTGTGGTCAAACGAGGAATGAGAAAAGAGGGGACATTTTCCACCTCTCCTCACCGGATCACAACAATTCGCTGCAAAAACTATGGCCTGGATTTGTCCTAGGACAAGCTCCATGCCGCCATTTTACGCGGCCGGGCCAGTTAAGGCCCGCCCAGCGCCATGTGTGGCCGGTAGTGCTCTGCGCGGGCAGGGGAAGGAGGGGGAGTCGGGGCCTGCGCTCTTTTGCACACGCGTGCAGGAAGAGACACAGCAATCTCCGTGAGGCACGGTGCTGCTTCAGGGAGATTGAATGTATAATAAAATAATGTCAGAAATGATTTAAACATTTATTTAAACAAGTCCTCCGAGTGGGGACATGTTCATAAATTTATGACAATCTATTTATTCATTAAAAGTTTCAGGAAACCTCATCCTGCCCGTGGATGAGGTTTCCTGAAAAACGTAAAGGTTGCTTGGGCTTTTCACCTGCCCACCGACCTTAAGGTTGGACGGGCAGTGTTCTGAACCGCTTTCATTGATTTCTTAATGGCCTTAATAGGCCGTTGACAATTTGGTGGGGGTGCAGCCGACTCCGGCGCTTGCCCGCCGAACGGAATATCGCGATGGTGTGCAGGACACACGCCCGGCATCACCGCACGTTACTATACGCATCGGCGTGTCGCGCCCACCCCGCACGCTGACCGGAAGATCCTGCCCCATGTTTTTTTAAATATCAAATATTTCCCGCAGCTTTGCTCTCAGGCTCAAGGCTGCGGTTATATTGGACTCGTTCGCTATGTTTATATTTGCTAGAAAGCAACACCACAATCACAACGCTCCTCCCACTACACTCAAAAAGCAACACCACAATCACAACACTCCTCCCACCACACTCAAAAAGCAACACCACAATCACAACACTCCTCCCACCACACTCAAAAAGCAACACCACAATCACAACGCTCCTCCCACTACACTCAAAAAGCAACACCACAATCACAACGCTCCTCCCACCACACTCAAAAAGCAACACCACAATCACAACGCTCCTCCCACTACACTCAAAAAGCAACACCACAATCACAACGCTCCTCCCACCACACTCAAAAAGCAACACCACAATCACAACGCTCCTCCCACTATACTCAAAAAGCAACACCACAATCACAACGCTCCTCCCACCACACTCAAAAAGCAACACCACAATCACAACGCTCCTCCCACTACACTCAAAAAGCAACACCACAATCACAACGCTCCTCCCACTACACTTAAAAAGCAACACCACAATCACAACGCTCCTCCCACTACACTCAAAAAGCAACACCACAATCACAACGCTCCTCCCACCACACTCAAAAAGCAACACCACAATCACAACGCTCCTCCCACTACACTCAAAAAGCAACACCGCAATCACAACGCTCCTCCCACTACACTCAAAAAGCAACACCACAATCACAACGCTCCTCCCACTACACTCAAAAAGCAACACCGCAATCACAACGCTCCTCCCACTACACTCAAAAAGCTCGACACCATCCAGGACAAAGTAGCCCATTCATTGACACCCCATCCACAAACATTCACTCCCTCCACCACCGACCCACAGTAGCAGCAGTGTGTGTACCATCTCCAAGATGCACTGCAGGAACTCACCAAGGCTCCTTAGACAGTGCCTTCCAAATCCATGACCACTACCATCTAGAATGAGAAAGGCAGCAGATGCATGGGGGAACACCACCTGGAAGTTCCACTCCAGGCCACTCACCATCCTGACTTGGAAATATATCGCCGTTCCTTCACTGTAGCTGGGTCAAAATTCTGGAACTCCCTTCCTAACAGCACCGTGGGTGTACCTACGCCACATGGACTGCAGCGGTTCAAGAAGGCAGCTCACCACCACCTTCTCAAGGGCAATTAGGGATGGGCAATAAAGGCTGGCCTAGCCAGCGACACTCACATCCCATAACTCAATTAGAATAAAACAATGTCACTACTGACAGATAGCTGGCCCAAAACCAGCATAAGTATTTTTAAACAGATACTAGTTAATTGCCCATCATATTGAAAAGGAAAGAAAACATTGTGTTGTAGCAATATTAGAGGCTGGAGGGATTCTGACCAAGGTACATATGGAACTCAGTCCCCATTTTGAAGTCACATATTCTGGCCCTATTTTTTCCATTTCCTTTACAACTTCCTGCTCTGACTCTTCTGAGGAGTGATAATCACTGTCGATTTGCCGCTCTGCTCCTATTTACTTACCGGGTACCAGAGATCCACATTTCTCACCTGGACTTCCGAAAGCTCGCCTCCTCAGAACTGTGGAGCGTACCTGTTCTGGGAGTCCTTCCTCATCGTGCAGGATTGTTGGGGGAAGCCAAGCCAAGTCCCCCTTTTTACAGCACTAGCTGTCATATTCTGGTAAGTTTAAATATCCCAAAGCCACTTTGAGAAGATATGGAGAGAAGCTCAGTGTGTAAGGCAAGTGGGTGAGGGGGTAAGGTGGGTCAGGGGTGGTCTGGGACATCCAGGGGATAGTCAGGTGTTTGGGGGAGTTAGTCAGTTTGCAGGGGCCAAGGGAGGCATTTGTGTGGTCTGGGGTGTGATCAGGAGCAGTAGTCAAATTGGGGGATAGTCAGATGTTTGATGGGGGTTAGTCAGTTTGGGGCAGGTATCCTGGTGGCCAAGGTGGTAGTTGGTCTATTCGGGTGTGTGTGGTAGTCATGGAGTCAGGGGATAGTTGGGTGGTCAGGGGTGATAGTTGTGTGGTCAGGTGGTGGTGGGGCTAGTTGGGGGATATGGGGTGGTGGTCAGGTTGGAGGGTGGTCAAGGGTTCCAGTGGGCAGATGGTGGGAGGGTCAGTAATGTAGTTACCCAGGAGTTAGTATTGGTTTTAATCCTTCTAGCTTTTCCTAGGTAACTATTCCGGTAAGTGAGTCGGAACCATCCCAAGTCCATCTCTAACTCAGAGTTTCAGTGGGGTCGAAACACAGGGTAATTGCCCATCGGAAGTCCAAACTTCCCAGGCAGTTCTGCGTAGTATGTAGGGACTTCCAAGGGGTCTCCTAGCACAACTTGGGGAGGGTGCCTTGGGGGTATGATCATCTGGGAATCGGAAGCTCTGGGCCCTTTTGATTGCAGCATTAGGGTGTTCAGGGCTAATAGAGTTAATGTGTGGGACAGGAGAAACAGGACCACCCCAAATGATGATGTAAGCAGGATTCACATGACTCAGAGCTAGAAGGAGAAAGCTCGTGGCTTAGATGGAGTAATGCCTGTAGTCTTGTACATCTGTAAATAGTTATGTCTTTACAATGAAACTGTTATTGTTCAGACGTATCTATGTCTTTGCAACTGTACCCTAGCCAGTTGTAACTAACACACAGCATGGCAGCAGCAGTGAAGGTCCCCAAAATCTCTGAAAATCAACTTTAAAAATAGTTTGCAAGTCTGACCTGAAAAACGGCGCCAAAATGGAAGATTTCAGTAGAACAGTTGAAAATCGCCAAAACATCTCCTCCGAAGACATGGAGTCTGCGAAGCAGAGAAGGTATCAGCTGTCGGCTTACTCAGAGCTACACAATAGCACCTGGTGGTCCGTGAAAAATCCCAATCCAGCAGCAGAGTCAAAGACCCTGGTGACGATTGAGAAAGGCTGAGAGAGCTTTGAAATGGGGCTTAAAAGTTTCAAAGCTACAGCGCAGTAAGCAGGCAGCACTGGGAGAAATTCCATGTTAACGAGCTTGGGTCGATACATCTCGTAGCCTGGGTGCAAGGTCGGTGCAAATACACATGGTGACTGCGTGGGAGCAATTGTAAAAAATAAGCTGCTCAAAATGATTTCGCAAAGGGAGGAAAGCTGTGAACTGGGCTTGACAATTACTTCAAAGTTCAAAAAATCCAGGCAAACCTCCTAAGAGCTTAAATGAGCAATGAATTCTAAATTCACCTTGCCAGAAGGATTTGGGCAAATGAAGGCCAGCTCAGGCGCAGAATTGGTCACTATGGAGGAAGAGATGTTTAAGATTCAGAATTGCATCCAGATTAAACAATAAGTGAAAGGCTGAGCATGTCAATACATTATTGTACTTTATTGGAGCAATTGCTGATGATGTGATAACAAGATAAGGCATCAATGAAACACCAGGCAATTTCAAAGGTGTCTTAAAAGCTTTTGATAATTATTTTTATGAGTAACTAGATATTAGAAGGAGTCAAGTTTAACAAAAGGGTCGAGAAGCCTGGTGAACCAATAGATATCTTTATCAATGACCTTTAATGACTGGCTGAAGTTTGTGAATATGGCGATCTTAAATCTGAGCTGATTTCTGACCGCACCATAATTGGGATAACCAATGACACCCTTTCTAACCTATTGCAGTCCAAAAAAGACTTAACTTTGGAGAAGGTGATACATTTAGTCAGACAATCAGAGGTCTGTCAGCAAAATAGAGACATAATAAGAGGGGAAGACAAACCATGATTCAGGAAATCCCCAATGATGGTACACTTATTAAACAGAAGAATGCCAAAGACACTCTGGTGCAAAAAGAAGACCTTATAGAACAAAACCTCAAGATGCCATTAGACCATGAAAGCACTGTGGTGCCTAAAAGCCCACGGGCACGAATAGTCCTGCAAGCACTGCTGAATGTTTTCATTGTCAAAGGTTGAACACTTTGGAAAGATGTGCAAAACTAAAACCTTTAGAAACACAGAGGATCATGAAAGAATGTTTGCTCACAAGGCCATTAATGAACTAGAGCGGTTTCGCCAAAAAGAGGAACAACAATTTTTCCTAGGGGAGATCAAAGATCCAAAATAGACTTTCTGGAACATGGATATTTGCGTCAATGGACGCATCACTAATTTTGAAATGGATACAGGAGCAAGTGTAACAGTCATGTCCGATGAAGAACTGTGGCTAGTAAACCAATGGCTGAGAACAACTAAACCCCAGTTATATGGTCCGGGAGAGATCAAAGTACCAGTGATAGATAAGCATGTTACACACAATGCTCCAAACATGATGTTATGTGCAATCAGGAATTCTCTCTTCTGAAACGCCTGTGTCGACCTCAACCTCATCAAAACAGCAGAAGACATCAATGAACAAACAGTCATCGATTATGCCAAATCAAAGCCCCTCAAACTGTGCAACTGCTCTGATGGCCTCAACTGAGACTTCAGTGCTGATCTTTCAACACTCTTCACTGAGGCCGACAATCCAGCCTTTTTCCAAGAAGATACCTTGAGGGATGGAGAATAAACTTATTCCTCCTCAAGTGATGCCGACCTGGTTGGAGAATGAGTACCTAAGTACGACCATAACCTTTTGTATTTCGGTACATCGGCAGAGAGGGTGGAAAACCAAACCCAGGCATTAGTACTCACTGGTACAATGCTACATTCGTCTAACAGCGATGACCCGTTCATAAGTGCATCCACATCTATCCATTCACCAGAAGTTGTAGTCCAGGGTGCAAGCAATCAAACAAGTTCAGAACCAGAGACAGAACTGAACCAGACGATGTCCACCTCTTCCAGATTGGAGGACACTGACCTTCCTGCCACACCTGGGGTTACTGGAATTTGAAGGACAGAAAGATGTTGATCGCTGCTTTCTGTCATTGATCAAATGCTTTCCTCACTGCTTCCTGTCTTGCCCACAAAAGTACCTCTGGAGGCAGCAATCCAAGATTCCTCAAAACTTCACAAGCCAGAGGATACAAGGAGTCTTCACTCCAGAGGTAAAGAATAGCAGACAAAACTGTCAAAAGGAACCAGGGTCAACTCAACAAACAAGGATAGAGAACATGGTCAGTATAAAGAAAGGGATAAACCCACAATATCCAATCAAGAAAGAGAAACAAAGGATCAAGAGAGGTATAATAGCAAGGAGAGGAAGAGGATCAAGCCTAGATCCAGATAAGCGAACATTCCATTTTATATTTGGGAAAACCAGATGTTGACAATGCTGGGAATCTTACCAAAGACCAACCAAGTCAAAGCAAAGAAGCCCAAGGGGAGATGACTGATCTTCTAAGCTTCACAAGGACATGATCGGGGCAGTCGTAAAGCCTCCAGACTAATTGAACCCAGGAAGTCAGAGGCGTGGGGGTAGATGGGGTAGCATGTAAGTAGAAATGTAAAATATATTTGGACGGAGACTTGAGGGGAGATGTCGTAATAGGGTGTTCAGGGCTGAAAGATTTAACGTGTGGGACTGGAGAAACAGTACCATCCACATGATTATGCAAATAGGAGTCACATAGCTAGGAGCAAGAAGGAAAAAGCTCATGGCTTGGATGGAGTAATACCTGAAGTCTTGTATATCTGTAAATAGTTATGTTCTTACCATGAACCTGTTATTTTTCAGACATGTCTAAGTTTCACAACTGTTCCTTAGCCAGTCACAACCAACATACAACAATGATCACATTGATAGTGCAAATAGCCTATGTAAACATTTTTTGTAACATTTCAATACCTTGCAAGTAGCTGACCCTCCCTAGGTGACCAATGCGGGAACAACCAGCCCATAAGCTTCATAATACGTTAACTGCTCCTAAATGCCTTTAGTCCCTAAGCTCTGGAGTTCCCTTCCTACACCTCTCCCTCTACCTCGCTTTCCTCCTTTAACAAACTCCTTAAAACCCATCTCTTTGACCAAGCTTTTCTTCATCTAATCTAATATCTGCTTATGTGGCTCAGTGTCATGCTTTGTTTTATAGTCTGCCTCTGAAGCACCTTGGGACGTTTTATTACATTAAAGGTGCTACAGAAATATAAGTTGTTGTTGTTGGTTCAGTCAGCCAATTAATACCTGCCTTGGAGTTAACACTTTTACATTGACAACTTTTAGTTTTCTTCAAAATTCTTGTGCTTTGCTGTTTATTCGTAAGGTAAGAGCCTTATTACCTCTCCGGTTGCTAAGTAACAGGAGCTCAGTGGAGGTAGCGTTTTTGTCAGCTATTGTTTGTTGCTATGGCACTAACTATATATTTTTTTCAAATTGAATCCTTCGGGGACTCCAGGACCTTTTTGCAGCATTTTTTGGTATATTGTTCCAGTACATACTGATATGTCAAGGCAAATCCCGCTGTCTCTCCATGCTGTGTGCTGTAACTTCCAGTAAGTTACATCATGGGGACTATCATTTTAAATAATAAAAATATGATGGAAAAGTGTACAGAAGTTCCAAAAGTTTCTAGCCATGTTTTTAGTCAGACAAAATGAATAGCTAATTTAAAAACGATTTCTGTATCTGACCTCTTCAACAGTTAAACACATAACTCCTTACATTTATAGGATTTTTCTGCCTTCAATTTCCTGAAATGAGGGAAATATTCCATTCCACATAGTGAACATTGATCAAAGGCAAGGTTGTGAGCTCTGGGCAATGGAATGCTTGACATTTCTGGCTGACTGCTTTTTATCAAGTACTCCCATCCTTCAGATCAGACATTAAACTGAGACCCCAAATATCCTCTCAGGTGGACGTAAAATATCCCATGACACTAATACGAAGAAGAGCAGGGGAGTTATCCCCAGTGCCCTGACCATTATTTATCTTTCAGTGAACATCACTAAAGAAAAGATTAATTGATCCTGTTCATGTTGTGGTTGGTGGGATCTTGCTATACACAAATTTGCTGCCCCGGTTCTTACACTACAAAAGTACTTAACTGGCTGTAATGTGTTTTGGAGTGTCCTGAGGTCATGAAAGGCACTGCCAAATAATTCCTTTCTTTCTTTTCCCAGGTAGGGTTGCCAACTGTCCAGGATTGGTTTTGGAGTCTCCAGGAATTGAAGATCAGTCTCCAGGACACTGCTGTGTGCAACCCTGGAGAAAGATCATAGGGCATTAAAAAAGTCTCATTTGAGCACCTCGCATTAACAGATGTAAAAACATTGAAACTGGTTGGGGTGGGGATGGGGGTGGGGTGGGGTCGGGTGGGGTGCGATAAAAGACTTTTTGGCTGACAGTCAAGCATCATCCAGTTGGGCAATGAGTCTTTTTGCTTTCCAATTGGTGTAGGAAGGGAGTGCGTCACAAGGATGGACGTCTTGGCCAACGAAAGGCTGGACATCGGGGGCACATCATGTAATGAAACCTCCAGGAATACATTTAATCACAGTTGGCAACCCTATTCCCAGGTAGGGTATATTGTACTGTGTAGATGCCAATGAATTTTTCCTTTGCTTTGCATCAATAACATGAATCAACCTCAACCTCAGAAAAAGACCGGTGTAATTTTTATTTTCAGTTTCCACCCCCAATCCTCACTGAGTTAAAATTGATTATTTTGTGCCAAATTAGAGGCAGCTTTGCACTGCGGGATTGCTAACATCTGGATTGAGACTGCAAAATATCACTTCACACAGAATCTGATTCCCGTCCCTTCACTCTGTATTGGAGCTAGAAGCCGAAAGCCCTAGCTTAGAAATTCTGCAGCTTGGTGAGCCAAAACCCAACCCAGTGGGTTGAAGATGTGGAAATTGAAGGCCTTTTTAGACTGTGTTTCCACCTCTTTCTGGTTCTTTTCAGGGAGGCAGATGCTTTATCCATCCCTTTGATCGTGGTATCATTTTTGAGGTGGTATTAGTAGGATCCTGGGCTCCATATCTTTCTAGTTCTATTTCCCATCCAGCCAGCTGCAAATAAGCCTACCTCTCATTAGTCATACAGGGTGGAATTTAACGTAGGCAAAGGGGGTCTTGCATGTCTGCTGGAGACCTGGCCAGAGCCCACGGCATTAAATGCCAATCAGGCAGCAGAAGGCCTTCCCCATGATCAAGGACCCAGGAATGGAAGTCCCACCTGCCGAGAGCTGTCGCCAATCAGAGGCTGCAGCCCTTCATTGCTCATCAGCACCACTGGGGAGCCAGTGGTTGCTGTGGGTAATGCACCAGTGATAACGGAGGGACCCAGGCCACAGTCAAGTGATGGCGCAAGGGGGATCATGGGGTGGGGGTCGTGGGGGAGGGCGGAGTGGGAGTCAGTAGCAATGGCAGGGGGTGGTTCTCAGCAGGTCCCTCACTTCCCGATGCCAGTTCCCTCGAGCAGGCCCTGAGTGCCTTTGAACAAAGTCCCACAAACAGCAGTGAGATAATTGTTCAGATACATTATTATGGTGATATTGGTTGAGGGATAAGAGAGCTGAAGAACTCCCCTGGGCTTTTAGAACAGCGTCATTGCATCTTCTATGTCCAACTTGACAGGCAAATGGGGCCTTGGTTTAAAGTCTCATCTGAAAGACATTGCAGCACTGGACAGACATATCAGTCTGGGTTTTGTGCTCAAGTCTCTGGATCGGGCCTTGTCCAGATGACCTTCTGAGTTTGAGATGAGAGAGCGCCACCAGTAAGTTGGCACTGGGCAAGAAATTGTGAATCCGTGGAATAAAAATGGAAAATGCTGGAAAACGTCTGTATTTATTTCAGGTTTCTAGCATCTGCGGCTGTTTTCTTTTATTTTAGTGTGAGTCCCCGGACCTGATTCTCCGCACATTTAAATTAATAGATGGAAAAGTGGGTGGGGGGGGGGGCGAGGGGGCTGTTCAGCTCAGTCACCTTCTTTCACATTTGCAGCCAGGCCCTTAGTCTATTGTAGAACAACCATCTTCATCAGCCATGTCCTGCCAGGCACCTTTGATGAACAGCCAGCAGCTTCAGTCCAGGTAGAAAGGCGTGGGCCGGGATTTTCCGTGCCCATCAGCGTCAAAGTGTGTTCGGTGGCGTGAGCAGTTAGTGCGGCGCGATTGGTTTCACAGTGGCCTGAAACCAGCTCGCGACCTTCTGCTCAGGTCGTCAACAGCGAGCCATGTTTCCTGCCATCGGACATCAGGAACCTCACTGTAATATATCTGCGTGTTATTATTAGGCCAGCTCACCGGAATGGTCCACCCAACCACCACCAACCCCATTCTAGTGGGCTGCAGTACTGTTGTACGACTGCACACATATAATCTCCTTGCTATAGCTGACCATGGAGCAGTCACAGCTGGAGGTGCTCACAGCCTCCTTGCAATGTCATCATCCCGGTTTGGACCAGTCTCCCCAGGGTTCAAGCTAACAGTGCAGCCTTGCAGTGTGGGTTAGGAGAATGCCTGTGCCTGAGCTGAGAACACAGCCTGCAGTCCAATGGGCAAGGCTGCAGCCAATTGGTCAGGTGGAATGGGCCGGAGGTGGGTGGGGTTTCAGGCAGCCATCCAAGTGGTGGCCAGCACTCTCCGGGAATCATTAAGGGGCCTTCACACTTAACCAGGACAGGTTCTTAGTACACCCTTGCTAACCCATGCATCTCTCCCTTTCACCCTACAGGAGGAGTACATCAGGATCACGGAGCCTGGTGAACTAGCTGTATGCGTTATGGCTTGCAGAGAGCAAAGGCGATGGAGGAGAGAGTGACTGAGGTGCCTGGCTGTGCAGAGGGAGGAGCAGCACCCTCAGGAAGAGGGGGCAGCAGGGGTTCCTGCACATGCCGCTGAAGAGCCACAGCGAGCCTTCGCTGGTCAGTGCCTAGCTAGGCCCAGGGTCTATAGACGCCGCCTTTCATTCTTGCAGATGACCGTGAACCAGTCTCATTGAAAACTGCAGATGTGTAAGGAACTGGTCGGTCACATCTGCCACCTGCTGCAGGATTTGGCACCACAGGAACATGGAGGGCATCCACTGCCAGTGGCTGTGAAAGTGATAGTGGCGCTCAATTTCCATGCCAGTGGCTCCTTTCAGGCCTCCGCAGGTGACCTCTGGGGAATCTCACAAGTCTCCACCCACAAATGCATCCATGAGGTCACGGATGCCATCTTCATGAGGGCACACAACTTTGTGCATTTCACGCAGGATGAAGACAGCCAGGATGCAAGAGCGATTGGATTCACCCAAATCTTGGGTTTCTCACAGGTGCAGGGTGCCATTTACTACACTCACGTGGCACCCAGATCTCTGTCACAACACATGGTCAACCACAGCAACCACAAGGGATTCCACTCACCGTGACCACCACAAACGCATCCTGCAGGTGTGCACATAGTTTCCAAGGAGTGTCCATGACTCTTACATTCTCAGTCGGTCACAGATCCCTGACATCTTCCAGGGTCCACAGAGGCTGCAGTGATGTCTCCTCAGGGACAAGGGCCACCCACAGAGGCTATGGAGGATAATATCCATGCGACAGCCTCAGACTACTGCAGAGCGAAGGTATAATGAAGCTCATGCTGCAACTCGCAACTTGGTGGATCAAACCATCAGAATGCTGAAAATGAGGTTCCAGTGCCTGGACCAGTCTGGTGAAGCCCTGCAGTACAATCCATGACCTCCATTGTTGTCGTCTGCAAAGTGGTGAGGGGCTGGCTGAGGAGGAGCTGGAGGAGCTGGAGGTCTCCTCTGATTCGGGGGACACTGACGGGGATGAGACTGAGGAGGTCCTCGAAGGTGACAATGATGGTGATGAGGTCCTCGCGCTGCCTAGACCAGGAGGTCCTCATAGTTGCTAGATTTATGGAGGATGGTGATGACACACAGTGAGGAGACACCACGGATTCTCACATTGCATCTGTGTACATTTGACTCCAGTCTGGCTTATGGCAGCGCACATACCCTCTGTGGCAATGGTCTTGTCATGGAGACCACTGGAGTCTCCTGTCATGGAGAGATGTAGTGAGGACGCTCCATAGATCTTCATGTTGTATCCGAGAATGTCTGACTTCTGTCTGACTGAGGGCAGTTTGCTTGCTCTCTGTGATCAGGATCATATCACAGAGATGCAGCCATGAAACTTTAAAAGCATCTGATCCTTTGTCCGCCTTCAGCATCTGACCCCTTCAGGAGCACAGTGTCACTGGTCACAAATGTTGAAGAGATGGGGGCCAGCCCCACCTTAAAGGTGCTGAGAGCCACACAGAGAGAATGACCGAACTCTGTGACACCTGCCCACAACATTCTGGCAGCAATGACCAGCACCATCGAGGTGCAAGTATTAGGAATGTGTCCAGGGAATGTGAGGCCGGACCATCACTTTGGTCTGAAGGCTGCACAAAGCACAGGGAAGAGGCCCTGGACTGAGACACCTGCCTTTATCTTGTGCAGAAAGGTTTCACATCTGAGTGACAAGAACACAGCTCATCAGAACAAGGGGCCACAGGTAGGGAGACATTCTTGGGAGTTTATTTAGAATAGTGAACGTTATCTACAAGTGATTAACACCCATGCCCAGGCTGTGTAACTACATCTTCTTAATTTTCCTAACCCTGTCTTGGTGCTCCCCGGATATCCACAGCGGAGGTGGAGGCAGCCGGCTGACTGCTGCACCCTGTCTGTGATGACCTTGGCGGGCGTCCTCTGCAGGGCCAATACCTGGAGGGTCCCGGCCTGCTTTCAGGGTCCTGCTGTGTGGCAGTGGCACCCTCCTCGGCCTGTGGGACTGGAGCTGCTGAGGTCACAGGAAAACAGGATTTCGATGGACCGGCCAGAGTCACCTGGGTGGATGGCCCCGAGGTGTGGACCTGCTGATCCTCCTCCCTATGGCTGACTCCTGGAGGAGAAGTAGGAGCTGGAGTGAGATTGAGCTGCCTGGCACCCCTCTGGTGTACACACTGTTGGAGGCCAACTATGGCATCAGTGTTGGAGCTGAGCCCGTGCAGGAGCAACATCCTGGACCTAGGTCTGTATGGTGGCTGCCATCCTACCAGTGTTGACCTCGGCGCATTGGCATGCTGGCGCTATCACCTCAGACTGAAGGCTGACGGACTCCTCCATCGTGCCTTGCAATCTGTGGAGGGCAGCGGACACCCCTCCCTGATGTTCCCGAGCTTGCCTTTGCAGCTCCAGCAACCGTGACATAACTGAGTCCAAAGGCTCATCATCTGACTCAGACTCAGCAACGTTCTGGCCTCCAGCAGTCCTTCAAGTGCCAGGAACCTGGGAAGTCCCTGCCTCCATCTGCTGTGGATCAGAAAGTGCGATGTGCTCACCAGACTGTGACCCCGAGGCTACTCTAAAGCTCGGTCCCACTGAGGTGTGTGTCTCTGCGCTGGTGTGGGGTGTGGGTGAGCGCTGTGATGGAACTTCAAGGAGGATGCCTTCAGGTTCCTCTTCAGAGATTTCTTTGGGGCTTGATTGGAGGCCCTGGGTCATGGACTCTGTCGGCTGTTTTCCAGATGTGCCTGCAGAAGCAAGGGAAGATAATTAGTGCATGCCAGTGGCCTGTGAAACAGGACACATCAGTCATAGTTTGGTTGTCTGGTGGATGCTGCACTGCTAGATATTCATTTAGCAGATCACAGCCAACTTCACCATCAGCACAGGAAAGGTCCAGATCCTCGCCTGCCAGCTGGATGATTCTGTTTTCCTCGCAGAAGGATATGTCTTACTGGTAAAATGTGTGTAGAAATCGAATAGATAATGTATTGGTCATGTTTTCAAAGCTCATGAGGACCTTGATTCCAGGTATTCCTCCACCCAGTCTGTGACCTCTCCCTCTTGTTGTGTGCCAGCTTGTCCTGCATAACTACAGATGGAGAGAGTGTAAGCAGGACACCTGCCAGGCCAGATGATAAGTATGCCTGGCCTGTGTGGGTGGTGAGTGGTCCCATGGACAGGATAAGGACAATGATGATGAGTGTGACAGAGTGAATGGTGATGTCCTTTGAACTGGCAGCAAGTGAGGGCCCTGTGTATGTGTGATGGGTTTGTCAGTGTGTGAGTTGAGAGTGAGAAGAATGACTTACCCTGGCAGAATAGAGGAGATCATTCATCCTCTTGCGGTACTGGGTGGCTGCCCTCTTTTGAAGGGCGTTGGCGCTGCCACACTCTTCTTGCCTTTCGTGGACATCTTCCCTGAAGTTAGTCATGGTCTGGAAGCACTGAGGTGTGTGCGCGCAGCTGGACTTCAAATATGGCGCTTGGCGTGATGAAGTGGTGAGGTGATGGCGTGGTGGGCTCTCATTCGCCTGCCCACCATCAAAATGGCATGTTTCTCAGGAATGCATAAATAATGTGACGGGCTTGGGACGATACAGCGCGAAAACCCTCCCACTACCACACTTAGTGCCACACTTAGTGGGACGATTCCACCTGTGAACTGACTGCTGCAACTCTTCACAATTCCTGCTTAGTTTTCTTTTATTCTTTAATGGGATTTGGACATCGCTGGCAAGGGCAGCATTTGTTGCTCATCGCACATTGACCTCAAACTGAGTGGCTTCCTAGGCCATTGCAGAGGGCAGCGAAGAGTCAGTAACATTGGTGTGGGTCTGGAGTCACATGTAGGCCAGACCAGGTAAGGTCGTCGGCAGATTTCCTTCCCTAAAGGAAATTAGTCAGCCAAATGGGCTTTAACTACAATCGATGATTGTTCCATGGTCACCATTACTGAGACGGGCTTTATATTCCAGATGCATTAATTGAGCTTTAATTCCACCAGCTGCCGAGCTGGGATTTAAGCCGCGTTCCCAGAGCATCAGCCTGGGCCTCTGGATCACAGAGCCAGTGACATCATCACTGGGCCACCATCTTCCCTTAAAGCGATCGTGCAAGTAACTTCCATCCACAGGCAGCCCACTGTGGGGAAGAGAGCAAGCTCGTCAAGAAAATATTTGAAAAAACCCATTAATAATGAATTTTAGGCAGGCATGGTCATGTTGAGAAATGTGTAGAATGTGCCGCTCCCCCATCAACATACATCATGACAGGAATCCCCTAAACACTGCCATGAAAAACTCACATTACAGAGAAATTGGAGGATTCACTTTCAATCTATTATTTGCAAAAAGATGTTATAAATTGCTTCACTTCCTAAAATAGACCTGTATTGATCTTTTGTTTGAATCCATTCAAACTGAACATTTACACTGCTGTACAGGTTGGATTTAGTGTCACAAGCCTTTCATCAGAAAAGATGATAAAGGTGTTGAAATATGCAGCAATTCATCAGTGTCACTTTGAAATGTCAGCCTAAATTTTATGCTCAAAACTCTGAAGTGTGAATTGAAGCTGGAACCCTCTGACTCAGGCGAGAGCACTGCCAGCAACAGAGGAAAACTCCCCTCAAACGATGCTCCTGAACTGCACCACATCTACATGGCAAACAATCCCACTTAGATGACTTGTTGAGCGGTTACGACAATTTAAGGCCCGCAATATGACACAATGGGCGGAAATTAATGCCCTCCCTCGTGGCAAGATTGGTGACCTCTTCCCCAATGAAACCCATGGTGGGAAGGCCAGTGGATGACCTTACTGACCAGCCACCAACTGAGGCGCTTAAGTGGCCCGGGTTTCATTCCGCTGCCCACTGGTATTCACCCACCGGCGGGCAGGAGACTCAGCACACGGGAAGCCCAAAAAGCAAACCCTGTCAGGATTGTTTGCAGCTTTGGCTGGGGGAGGGAGGTGGGGGGTGTGAGTAAGCTGACAAGATGGTTGCTCTTCACAATAGCCTATGCTTCTGACTGCTAATGTGGACGAAAATGGCAAACCTAAGCAGCGCAACCACACCCTCCCCACCTCACCCCACCCCCGCAACCCCCTCCCCACTATTTTCTATCTATTTCTATTTAAATATGCGGAGAATCAAGATCCATGGATTCACAATTTTTTGCCCCATGCCAGCCCACTGGTAGCAAGCTCGCTTCAAAATCATAAGGTCATAGCAGCAAGGTCCGCGCCAGAGACTTAATCACAAAATCTAGGCTAATACTTCTGTGCAGAGCTGCATTGTCTTGCAAATGGGACATTAAACCAGGGCCACACTTTCTTCTTAGGTAGGGGATTAAAGATTCCAAGGCACTATTCTAAGAAGCATAGGGAAGTTCTTCAATCTGCTCTTTTAGCCAACTTCATCCCTCAACTAATATCACTAAAGTAATCTTTTCCTGAACATTGTTCTCAATGCTGTTTGTGGGGAGCACTGCTTTCTGGAACAAATGGCTTTTTCTTATCCGTGTTTATTCAACATTCCTATAAACTGTTAGGAAAGGGCAAACAGTGTGATCGAAACTGAACTCCAAGTGAATTAAAGAAAGGTTGAAATAAAATGATAATCACTGAAATTAGCTTCCTTATTATGTCCTGGTAGCAATACATTCTAGCAGGCTGAAAGTACTCACATTCTCTCTGTAAATATTAGCATGGATAGAGGATTTGTTGGCTAACTGGGAACAGACGATAGGCATAAATGGTCCATTTTCAGGTCAGCAAGCTGTAACTAGACCGTGTGCCACAGGGATCCGTGCTGGGGCCTCAGCTGTTTACAATCTACATCAATGAAGGGAGCAAATGTATAGTTGCTAAATTTGTCGATGACACAAAGATAGGTAGGAACGTAGGTTGTGAATAGGACAAAAGGAGGCATGGATAACGAGTGAGTAAGTGGGCAAAAATTTGGAAGATGGAGTTTAATGTGGGAAAATGTGAATTTGTCCATCTTGGCAGGAAGAACAGAAAAGCAGCATATCGTTTAAATGAAGAGAGGTTGCAGAACACTGAAGTACAGAGAGGGTTCTTGGTTTCCTGGACAATGAATCACAATAAGTTAGTCTGCAGGTGCAGCAAGTGATTCCAAAGGGAAATGGAATGTTGGTGTTTATTGCAAAGGGAATGGAGTATAAAAGTAGGGATGTTTTACTACAGTTATAACAGGGTGTTTGTGTGACCACATCTGGAGTACCGAGTACAGTTTTGGTCTCATTTAATAAAAGATATAAATACATTAGAAGCAGTTCAGAGAATGTTTACTTAACTGATACTGGGATGGGGGGGGGGGGGGTGTTATTTTATTAAGAAAGGTTGGACAGGTTGGGCCTGTATCCATTTGAGTTTAGGAGAATGAGAGGTGATCTCACTGAAACATATGAGATTCTGAGGGTGGATGCTGAAAGGATGTCTCCTCTTGTGGGAGAGGCTAAGACTGAAGGACACAGTTTAAAAATAAAGGGTCTCCCATTTATGATGGAGATGAGAATTTTTTTTTTTAGAGGCTCATGAGCCTTTGGAACTCTTTTCCCTGGAGAGCAGTGGAGACACAGTTAGCGAATACTTTTAAGACAGAGGTACATAGATTCTTGACTAACAAGGGGATAGGCAGGAAAGTGGAGTGAAATTGAGGTTACAATCAAATCAGCAATGATCTTATTGAAGGGCAGAGCAGGTTTGAGAGGTCAAGTGGCCTATTCCTGCTCCTAATACATATCTTCATGAAAGAGAGCTCCAAGTGGGCAGTCATGTCAGGAAACCTGCATGTTAGTGGCAGAGTTTTAGCCAGTTCTCCCATCAACTCGCATTACTACCTTTAGATGTTGTTCCATGTACTTTATTTCAGCAATGCTTTGCATGACCACAAGGTGTCACTTCATCAACAAGAGCTGATCTTGAGCGAATGGAGAGTTAAATTCCCACTGTGTACTTCCACTGTGAGGTAGACATGTTAGATTAGAGAGTATCATTTCAGCTTTGAACTCTTGCTCCTGTCCTTCAGTGGATTCTTTGATTCAAAACTGCAGGGAAGTGGATAACCTTGTGCCCTTTTACCTACCGCTTGTAGCTGAAGAGCCTATCAATACTCATCTCCCTCAGATATTTTTCAGTTTCCTAACGAGATTACAGTACTTTTCTGTTCTGTACGGAACAGCCCAGGGACTACAGCAAATACACCATTTATTTTCTTAGGTCAAAGGCTATTTATGGCAGAAACTTTTCAGATCTGCATTTATATAGCGCCTTTCACAACCTTGGGACGTTAGTGCTCATTGCTGAAAAGTTCATGTATCAAAATCCAGCCAACCTCTCTTAAGCATTGGATAACAAGAGGATGAGTGTTACGGAATGATTGCAGGGATCGTTCCCTCCGGAACACCCTGGTCCACTCCTCCATCACCCCCTATACCTCAACCCCTTCCCACGGCACCTTCCCATGCAACTGCAGAAGGTGCAACACCTGCCCCTTTACTTCCCCTCTCCTCACCGTCCAAGGGCCCAAACACTCCTTTCAAGTGAAGCAGCATTTCACTTGCACTTGCCTCAACTTAGTCTACTGCATTCGTTGCACCCAATGCGGCTTCCTCTACATTGGAGAGACCAAACGCAGACTGGGTGGCCGCTTTGCGGTACACCTTCGGTCTGTCCACAAGCATGACCCAGACCTCCCTGTCGTTTGCCATTTCAACACTCCACCCTGCTCTCATGCCCACATGTCCATCCTTGGCCTGCTGCAATGTTCCAGTGAAGCTCAACACAAACTGGAGGAACAGCACCTCATCTTCCGACTAGGCACTTTACAGCCTTCCGGACTGAATATTGAGTTCAACAACTTTAGATCATGAACTCCCTCCTCCATCCCCACCCCCTTTCCGATCCCCCTTTTTCCAACAATTTATATATATTTTTTATTTTCCCACCTATATCCATTATTTTTAAATGTATTTCCATCCATTGTTTTATCTCTATCTTTTAGCCTATTTCAATCCCTTCCCCCCACCTCACCCCCACTAGGGCTATCTGTACCTTGCTTGTCCTGCTTTCTACCCTTAATGTCACCATTAGCACATTTCTTAGATAATATCACCACCGTCAACACCTCTTTGTCCTTTTGTCTATGACGTCTTTTGGTTATCTCCACCTATCACTGGCCCTCTATCCAGCTCTACTGTCCCACCCCCCCCCACCCCTTAGACCAGCTTATATTTCACCTCTCTTCTATTTTTACTTAGTTCTGTTGAAGGGTCATTCGGACTCGAAACATTAACTGTGTTCCTCTCTGCAGATGCTGCCAGACCTGCTGAGTTTTTCCAGATATTTTTGTTTTTGTTTTTGTTTCAGATTTCCAGCATCTGCGGTTTTTTTGCTTTTACCCATGGACCACCTACTGGTTACACTTGCTATCACAAAGAAATTCATCAAAATGAATGGGAACTTATGAAGCTATAAATATTTTGCTACTTTTTCACCACTAAGTGTAATAAATGTATGTGCATTTTTTTAATTAAATGTAAGTGAATTACTAATTCATGCCTGAAACAAAAGCATTGACAATTTCATGTTATAAATATTAATAGTGTGAGAACACACGTTTGTTTGAAACATTCTAATATGTGTTACAAAATCATCACATTAAACTTCTTCTGAGAAACAAATACTTGTATTACATCTAAATAAAATCAACAGTGACATAAATCTTGCTTATAAAACCACTGTGTCGGTGCACACAATAATGAAAGCTCGTCATGACGCACACACAGGAGCTGGTCTGGTTGTGTGAATTCATGCGAGTAGTGGGATAAGGGTGCTGATCCATTCCATTGTATGGCCTTGGCCATGATGTCATGTGTCAGTAACTCACATTTTGGACTTCACGTTGAGCACCACTGCATCATGAGATGCTCAATTTACAGGAATCACAGAACCACTCAGTCTTTGATTGCTTGCTAGTACAGAAATTGAATATTGCTGAAAAAAGAGACTATTTTTGTCACAGCGTTTCATCTTACACTCATTAGGATAATTCGCAAGAATACCAAATGTAAAGGGAACAACAATTTATACTATATGAGAAGAGAGTGCTATTGGTCACCATCAACTGGTTCATTCTCCATGGCAATGCCTCTACCAATCAGAGTCCGCATGCCAACCAATCAGCACTCTTTTCTCATATAGTATAAATTGTTGTTCCATTTACATTTGGTATTCTTGCGAATTATCCTGATGAGTGCAAGACGAAAAGCTTCAACAAAAAATGTCTCTTTTTTCAGCAATAGTCTTAATTGCCTTCAGTCCATCTAAGTAGAAGTTGACATGTGAGGGGGTACATTTTCCTGTTCCTGTGCTGGGGTGTTGGGGTGCCTGCATGTAATGAATACAAGAGAATTGGGTGGGGTGGATTGCACACCCCTCACAGAACCCACTCAATTTTTCATCTGTTAATTTAAATAGATGGAAAGTTGGCGGGATGCTTCAGGGGAATGTGTTGCCTCTCCTCTGTATTTGCTGTACTGTGTTGACCCTGCACACCTAAATCTCCCTTTGTTCCATGCATCGCTATTGCTAAAGAGCATGTTGCAGCACTTTTTCTATGTCAATCCCTACTTGCACTTGGTGGCAAATGTGGGATAAGGGGCTGGGGGTGCTACCATTTTATTCAGCAGTTATCTGATGGGATTGGCTTCGTTGTCATTTTAAATCCAGGCCAATCTTACTGTCTATTAACGGAGTAAAATCACAAGCTGGTGGGGGGGGCGAGGGGGCGTGTGGGGGCGATATAAAACAAGTGTACGAGCTGAAGCCACCTATCAAGTGAGTTGAGAATTTGCCCCCCTTTGATCTTGTGATAATCCACCCACGGCTACACTAACATCTGAGACATGTCACATTTTACAGACAGACTATGGCCTGCCTAACCCCCTAGGCCTTTATCTCCTTGTTGCCGCAGGTCCTGTGGGCAGCAGCTGCTGTCGCTGAATCCATTACAGGGTGATTGGAGAGTCATCCAAAAGACCGTGTCCTCCAAGGTCAGTGCATTGAGGCCACTGCAACCTGTAAGCTTGGCAGAACTTCCTGTACAACATAGTGATGGAGAATGTAGAGATTGCAAATGTTACCTCATCGTGTGTTTTGCAAAGCAAATATCTAAACAGGTTTTGCAAGTTTGCTGAGATTAGCACAATCACACACTTTAAACAAAAGTTACAGAAAAGGAAAGTCTTATCTGTGGTGCACCTTTCTGGGGTAAATCTCCGGACCTTGGGCCCTTAGAGCACCTACGTTTGCAAACATTGCTCTGTGGCATCATTTGTAGGCATAGGTTTCCACAGAGCTCTGGGTGGTAATTGGACTGTGAATGGGAAAAGCCCTCGCCACCCCCTCGTTAGAGGTGCACCTACTTTGTGCACGGAGCCAGAAGTGGTGGAAGTGCCTGGCTTAGCGAGCGAGCTCTCCATTTACAGATATATTTTGGGGCAGGAATGAGGTGCACCATTTCTCGTCCTCATAATTTGCAACATAGTGAGGGCAAATGACTCCCCTGTTAAATGAATGTCTAGATTTGCTGGGCAGGGGGAGGTATCTTGAAGCTCACTGAAAGGATGCAGTCAATAAAATCAAGTAATAAATATAAATATATACATAAAAACAAAAAAAAACAAAAAAAAAAACTGCGGATGCTGGAAATCCAAAACAAAAACAGAATTACCTGGAAAAACTCAGCAGGTCTGGCAGCATCGGCGGAGAAGAAAAGAGTTGACGTTTCGAGTCCTCATGACCCTTCGACAGAACTTGAGTTCGAGTCCAGGAAAGACTCTTCTTTCCTGGACTCGAACTCAAGTTCTGTCGAAGGGTCATGAGGACTCGAAACGTCAACTCTTTTCTTCTCCGCCGATGTTGCCAGACCTGCTGAGTTTTTCCAGGTAATTCTGTTTTTGTAATAAAATCAAGTATACTTCCACCATTTCTTCATCAGCTTACTTTCCCTTGGTCTCTCACCTAGCTTCAGTACCAGTTGTTCTAAGTTGTATTTTGCCCTCTGCGTCATGACTGTTATCAGTGGTTTGCCCATCTACCTCCCCCTCTCCTCCCCTCCTCCCTGTCAGCAATACAGCAGCTCATGACATAAAATGCCCACTCCCGGATGCCCAGGAGGTATTTGCAGCCTGATGTAAACGAGGCCCTGGGTCCAATATCAGGTGCTGTTTCCAGGTTTGTTCCCTGTGCCCAGTTCATGCCAACAGGCCAGAATCACAGAATCACAGTGCAGAAGAGGCCCTTCGGCCCATCGAGTCTGCACCGACAGCGTGAACCAGTTTCCAAGCTGCAGTGTAGGAAGTTCCCTGAAGTGAAGTAAAGGACACACTTCCCTGACCTCGAGCTCTCTTGGTCCCAGAACTGTGGAAACATAGTCATCTCTTTCACGATCTCACGAAATCACTTAGATCCCCACAAGAGATAGGGGTTATAAACAAAATACCAGCTGGAGACTTGTGGGAGGAATATTGCCCTTTGGACAAGAGGCATTGATTGATTAACACACTAGACAAAGAAGTTTACATAATATAAACAGAGAGAAACAGAGTTCACTCAAGTTCTGTCGAAGGGTCATGAGGACTCGAAACGTCAACTCTTTTCTTCTCTGCCGATGCTGCCAGACCTGCTGAGTTTTTCCAGGTAATTCTGTTTTTGTTTTGGATTTCCAGCATCCGCAGTTTTTTTGTTTTTAAACAATAGTCACCATGGTCACCATTACTAAGACTAGCTTTATATGCTAGATTTATTGATTAATTGAATTTAAGTTCCACCAGCTGCCATGGTGGGATTTTAACCCATGTCCCAAAAGCATCAGCCTTGACCTCCAGCTTACTAGCTCAGTGACATTACCGTTACCCCAGCAGTGCGCAATGTGCAGTATAACTCCAGCAAGTTGTGAGGGCCTTAGCCCAGATTCTGTTGCCAACATAGCAACTAAACAACTGGATGGCTATACTTTGTAAACACTACCTGAAAATTCTACACTTTAAAGGATAAGGAGAATGCTAACAATTCTGTATTTATAAAAGGCAAAAAATTGTTTAAAAGGTCTGTCTCAGTTACAGTATGGCTTGTGGAAAGTAATTACATTTTGAAAACTGGGTGAAATTTATTCTCACAGGAAGTGTTACCCAAATGTTAAAACTAAGCACAGGAGACATTGAGCAATTAAACTTTGGACAGGACTGTGTCTCTTTGAAAGCGCAGGGCCCAAAGTTTGGGCAGTTCTGTAGAATGGAATAATGGTTAACTTTGAACAAATATTACAGTGTATAGATTATCTCAGAACTCAAGGTTATTTTACTACAATCGTTAAGTTTATAGCATTGATTTGTGTTCATTTTGTCAGGTGATTACTGCAGTCTGGATATGTTTCCTGCGAGCTGGAGTTGAACAGCAAGTGAAATGAAGAGTCTGGCCAAGATCCTGAACTCACCACATGCAAAATTCACAGATGTGGATTTATGTTTTTAAACAAAGGAAGAAAGGAAGGCGGAGCCAGCCTAGATTTGCACTAAGTGTGGTAGTGGGCTGGTAAAACGATGTTCTACCGGTCGGCCGCAATGGTGGCTTTTCACGCTGTATCGTCCCAAACCCTCCGCATTAATTATGTACTCCCAGGAAACACTCTGCTTTAATGGTGAGCGGACTCTCGTTCGCCCACCGCACCATCATCTCGCCTCTTCAGGCGCCATATTTGAAGTCCGGCTGCGCGCACACCTCTCACCGCTTCCAGCCCACGACTGCTGAAAAGACATGGCCCCGAAAGGCAAAAAAGGCTGCAGCCCCCAGGTTCAATGACACGTCCCTCCAGCGCCTTTTGGACACAGTGGAGGCTCACCCCGATGTCCTCTACCCCCACTCTGGCCACAGGATGGACAACAACCTCACTAATCCGGCTTGGGAGGCGGTGGCAGTGGTGGTCAGCACCAGTGCCCTTCAAAAGAGGACAGCCACCCAGTGCCACAAGAGAATGGATGATGCTCTGTTCTGCCAGGGTAAGTCACTCTCAACTCTCACACTCACAAACCCATCGCACATCCACAGGGCCCTCACTCACTGCCAGTTCAAGGGACATTCGCTCTCTCACACACACCTTCATTGTCCTCATCCTGTCCATGGGACCACTCACCACCCACACGTGCCAGGTATACTTATCATCTGGCCTGGCAGGCATGCCTCCATCTCTATTCATGCAGGACAAGCTGGCACACAACAAAATGGAGAGGTCGCAGGCCAGAGCCTGAAATCACGGTCCTCACTGACTTTGAAAACAGAGTCATCCACCTGGCCAGTGAGAACCTGGACTGTTCCTGTGCTGACTCTGAAGTCGATGGTGCTCACCCAAGTGATGGTCCAGCAGTGTAACATCCATCAGACAACCATGCTGTGAGTGATGTGTCCTGTTTCACAGGCCACTGCCATGCACTAATTATCTCCCCTTGCTTCCGCAGGCACATCTGGGAAACAGCCAATGGTGTCCATGGCCTCCAATCAAGCACCGAAGAAACCTCTGAAGAGGAATCTGAAGGCACCCTCTTTGAAGACCCATCACTGCACTCACCAACACACACAATCAGTGCAGAGACACACTCCTCGGTGGGGAACTAGCTTTACAGTAGCCTCGGGATCACAACGGGTGAGCACATCGCACTGTCTGACCCACAGCAGGCGGCAGCACGGACTTTCCAGTTGTCCGGCACACGGAAGACTACTGGAGGCCAAAAATTTGATGAGTCCAAGTCAGGTGATGAGCCTCTGGACTCGATCATGTCACAGTTGCTGGAGCTGCAAAGGCAAGCTCGGGAACATCAGGAAGGGATGTCCGCTGCATTCCTCAGATTGCAAGTACGAAGGAGGTGTCCGTCCGTCCAGGCTGAGGTGATAGCACCAGCATTGCAACGCACCGAGGTCAACAGTGGTAGGATGGCAGCCACTATGGAGACCTTGGTCCAGGAGGTCACTCCTGCGCAGGCTGAACGCCATCACTAATGCCATAGTTGGCGTCCAACAGTGTGTACATGAGAGGGGTGCCAGGCAGCTCAATCTCACTCCAGCTACTCCTTCTCCCCAAGGAATGAGCCAGGGGCCCTCGGGCACTCATAGGGAGGAGGATCAGCAGGCGCACGCCCTGGGGCCATCCACCCTGGTGACTCCGGGAGTGTCTGGCCCACCGAATCCCCTCTTCCTGTGACCTTGGCAGGCCAAGGAGGGTGCCACTGCCATAGGGCAGGGTCCTGAAAGCTGGCTGGGACCCTCCAGATCTCAGCCCTCCAGATGTTGCTTACAAAGGTCATCACAGCCAGGATGTAGCAGTCAGCAGGCTACCTCCACCTCCGCTGTGGATGTCCAGGGAGAACCAAGATATAGCAGGAGGGTTAAAAATGTTGAGAAGATGTAATTCTTTTGAGTCAAAACAATTCAACTAAATTAACAAAATTAGGGACACTGTAAAAAGCAGCCCCTTAAAGGGAAACTTCAAAGAAAAAGACAAACTTTAAAGGAAACTTACCAACATGAAACCAAAATGTTATTAACAGGTCAATAAAGCACCCCAGTCCCCGCGGTGCCCATCGATCACTGAAGGCCTCGAGAGTGCCAGCAGACACCACGTGCTCCCTCTCCAGGGACACCCGGCCATGAGCGTAGCCGCAGAAGAGGGACAAACAATCGGGCGGGACTCCCCAGTCGATCGCTCGCTGCCTGGACCTATTAATGGCCAACTTGGCCAGGCCCAGGGGCAGGTTCACGAGGAGGTCCTCCTCCCAGCCAGGTTAAGAAGATATAGTTGCACAGCCTGAGCACGGGGGTTAATCACTTGTACATAATGTTCACTATTGTAAATAAATTCCCAAGAATGTCTCGCTGCCTATGGCTCCTTGTTCTGATGAGCAGTGTTCATGTCACGCAGATGTGAAACCTTTCTGCACAAGATAAAGGCAGGTGTCTCAGTCCAGAGCCTCTTCCCTGTGCTGTGTGCAGCCTTTAGACCAAAGTGATGGTCCAGCCTCACACTCACTGGGCACATTCCTGATACCTGCACATCGATGGTACTTGTCATTGCTGCTAGAATGTTGTGGGCAGGCATCACAGAGTTCCCTCATTCTCTCTGTGTGGCTCTCAGCAGCTTTAAGGTGGGGCTGGCCCCCATCTCTTCAGCATTTGTGACCAGTGATGCTGTGCTCCTGAAGGGCTCAGACGCTGAAGACAGACAAAGGATCAGATGCTTTTAAAGTTTCATGGCTGCTTCGCCATGATGTGACCCTGATCACAGAGCACAAGCGAGCTGCCCTCGGCCAGACAGGAGTCAGACATTCACAGGGACTGTGTGAAGATTTATGGAGTGTCCTCACTGCATGTTGTCATCATCCTCCCACAATCGAGTGACTGTGAGGGCCTTCACTGCGCCTCCATGACAGGAGCCTTATCACAGAGGGTATGTGCACTGCCATAAGCCAGACTGGAGTTAAACGTTCACAGATGCAATGTGAGGATCTTATGGAGTCTCCTCACTGCGTGTAATCATCATCCTCCATGAATCTAGCTGCTATGAGGGTGTCCCGAATGTGCCTGCCTTGTCTGGCCAATGCGAGGGCCTGATCGCCATCATAGTCACCTTCAAGGACCGCCTCACCCTCATCCTCGTTGCAGCACCAGGTTGTAAATGGTGTAGTGGATGACAATGATGTGTGACACCCCCTGTGGACTGTGCAGGGCTCTACCAGACTGGTCCAGGCACCGGGACCGCATCTTCAGCATCCCAGTCATTTGCTCCAACAAATTGCAAGTTGCAGCATGAGCTTCATTTTAGCGTCGCTCTGCTGCAGTCTGAGGCTGCTGCACAGGTGTCATCAGCCATGGCCTCTGCAGGTATCCCTTGTCCCCAAGGAGGCATCCCTGCAGTTTCTGTGGACCCTGGAAGACATCAGGGATCTGTGACTGACTGAGAATGTAGGAGTCATTGACGCTCCCTGGAAACCGTGAGCACAACTGCAGGTGGTCGCAATGGAATCCCTTGCGGTTGGCATAATTGACCGTGTGGTGCGATGGAGATCTGAGCGCCACATGAATGCAGTTGATGGTGCCCTGCACCTATGGGAAACCTGAGATCTGGATGAATCCAATCACTCTCGCATCCTGGCTCTCCTGATCCTGGGCGAAATGCATAAAGTTGTGTGTCGTTGCATAGATAGTGTCCGTGACCTCGTGGGTGCATTTGTGGGTGGAGGCTTGTGATATCCCACAGGGGTCACCTGTGGAGCCCTGACAGGAGCCACTGCTGTAGAAATTGAGCGTTGCTGTCATTTTCACGGGCACTGGATAGTGGATGCCCTCTGTATTACCGTGGCACCAAATCCTTCAGTATCTGGCAGATGTGACCAACCAGTTCCCTAGACATGCACAGTCTTCAGTGACACTGGTTCTCAGCCATCTGCAGGAATGAAAGGCGGCATCTATAGATCGTGGATCTAACTAAGCACCAACCAGCAGTGCCTCGCTGTGGCTCTTCGGCAGCGTGAGCTGGAGCCCCAACCACCCCTTCTTCCTGAGGGTGCTGCTCCTCCCTCTGCACAGCCAGGCACCTCAGTCACTCTCTCCTCCATCGCTTTCACTCTCTGTGCACCATCAGGCATACAGCTAGGTCACCAGGCTCCAGGATCCTGATGTACTCCCCCTGCAGGGTGAAAGGGAGAGATGCATGGGTTAGCATGGTTCTCTTGGTTCAGTCTGATGGCCCCTTAACACATCCTGGAGTGTGCTGGTCACCACTTGGATGGCCAGAGTTTAGTGCGCTGCACAGCTGCCCGAAACTCCACCTACCTCCGCCCCACTCCACCCAACTAATTGGCTGCAGCCTTGCCCATTGGACTGCAATGGTACAGACATTCTCCTAACCCACACTGCAAGGCTGCTTTGTTACCCTGAACCATGGCGGAGACTGGTCCAAAACCGGGATGCTGACATTGCAAGGAGCTGTGAGCACCTCCACCAGTGACTGCTCCATGGCCAGCTTTAGCAAGGAGACTGTACAACATGCCCAGTCATCCAACTGTTCTCCAGTCCACTAAAATGCTCTTTAGTTTGCAGTCTGTGCCCGAGGGGTGAAAAGCTCTGGAGCACTTGGTGGCTCTTTGATTCCTCTGTGTTGCTTGAGTGGGCAGATAAGCTAGAGGCCCAACTCCCATCATGTCAATGTGGACGCACCTGAACTGTCACAGCTGCACAGGAATGGTCACTTTATACAAGGTGTCCCTAATGCGTGGCCACTTTCCTTGCCCATCATCCACCTGCCCCGCAAGTGCTTGTGTGCTACCTTCAACCACAGGGCAGCCTTTGCCACCCACCTCCCCCTCCCCACCCCACCCCCCATGAGGTTCCCAATGTCCGATGATGGGAAACGCAGTCTGCCATCGACAGGCTGAGCAGACAATCACCAAACAGGTGAGGGCAGGGAAAATCCCAGCCATAGTGTTTATCACAACTGTGAGATGTCTCAAAGAACTTTACAGCCAATGAAGTGCTTTTCAAGTGTTGTCCGTGTTGTAACATAGCTGCCAATTTGCACACAACAAACTCCCACAAACGGCAGTGGGGACAATAATCAGACAATTTGTTTTCGCAATGTTACTGAAGGATAAACATTGGCGCTGACACCAGGGATAACTGCCCTACTCTTCCTCAAAATAGTGTCATAGGATCTTTCACATTCACCTGAATAGATAGATGGGGCCCCAGTTTAACGTGTCATCCAAAAGACGGCACCTCCAACAGTGTAGCACTCCCTCAGTACTGTGACTAGAGTGTCAGCCTTGATTTTTGTGCTCTAGTCCTGGAGTGTAACGTGAATCCCAGAACTATGCAATTCAGAGGCAAGTGCACTACCAATTGAGCCCCAGCTGACAACGAAGCAGCACTCGCCCAGATATGGTTCCTTTCCAACCCTGAAAATCTGAGAGGTTAACTGCCTGGCCTCATCTACTTTTTCTTCATTTACAGGATGTGGGCGTCGCTGGCTGGGCCAGCAGGTTATTGCCCATCCCTAGTTGCCCCTTGAGAAGCTGCAGTCCATGTGGTGTAGGTACACCCACCGTGCTGTTAGGGAGGGAGTTCCAGGATCACAGAGTATCTTAATGCAAATGAGCAATCTGAGAGTTAAAGATAAGTGCCTCCGTTCTGCCACTTGCAATTCCTCTGAAAGTAAGATGACGGCTCATTTATCTGCAACCCCCCCCCACCACCCCCACCACCACACACACACACACACACACACACTGCTCACTTCGTCTCGTTGATGCATGAAACATCACCATGCCCGTGCACCATACCCAAACATGGTTCTGAGAGAGGGTGTCAGCTCCTCTCTAGCTCAGGTATGTCAATGTTGCAGAGCTGGCGGGTTTGAAATGAGCGGGGGCCGACCCCAAAACAGTTCCAGACTCGCGCAAACCCATCTGAGCCGCGCTTCTCCCTGCCAAAGAGCAGTTGCCATTTGCTGCAAAAGATTAACGGTTTAACCAAGGTTCGTAGAGTTGCCCTGACTTGACAACAGAAAGCGTGCTGTTTTTGATGAAGCAGGTTTCTCATCACCGACTCACACTGATATGGAAACACGACTTACAAACAGGGTGTGATGGGCAGGCGTTATCAATATTGCATCTGAGATGTGTACGGTGGGGATATCACAGCCGAACAAGTCAGTGCCTCCCCTAAGAAAACAGGGAGAAGACTTTCAGACAGATGTACCTTGTGTTCACAGGCTGATATCTCGCCATGTAATTTCAGGGGAAGTCATCTCAGTGGGATCGTGCGGTACAGTGAGCGCAGGTTTGATTTCCAGCTTGTTTAAAACTGTTGCTTGACTTGACAAAAATATTACCTCATTCCTATTCCTCTATACCAACAAGAATGGTTGAAATAATGAATGAAAGCTCCCCTTTTCTTCAGCTCTGAGGACATGCTGTCTTGGCGCACGGCTCCTTGTTGCTGGCGCGATTGTCTAAGGCGGACTCTCCAGGAATCGCTGCTGGGACCAGAGAGGAGCGGAGACAAGGGTAAAGTTTAACTCCCGGCCTCCGCTGATTTAGTGGATGGGTCTCCGGCAGCAGTTATCAGGCGCTACACTCGGTCCAGAGGGAAAATTCAGCCCGAGTGCAGTCTCTTGGTCCTGCAGATGTCAGCAGCTGGTCATTTCCAGTCTCACACAGCAATCCACTCTTGGAATGCTCGATGGGGCAGAACGGTGAGAGTAAAGTGCTCTTGACTCTTCTTGAAAAGAAGTATTGATCATCGCAAATTGCTTTATTATTTTAACCGTGGGGGTGAATCGGTAAACGTGAGCAGTTTCTGCTCGAGTTGCAGAGAGAGGAATTTGACGCATATGGAACAAAACACATCACTCCGTAGAGAAAGACTAGAGAGCAGAGATAAAAAGCAGGTCGGACAGATCGCAAAGGAAAAGTAGAGGACAGCAGAAAAAAGCAGGAAAAGAAACGGAAAAAGAGCTTCATTAGGAGCAGAGAATGCTCACACAGCCCAGGTTTATAACTCTGCTCCATGGCCTGTGCTGTGGTTCGTATCAGCTGCATCTGATGGGTCAAAGTTCTCAACAACTTGGCTTCCAGAGGACTTCGTATTTCTATCAAACATTATTCCTGATGTAAAATGTTTGACTCCTAGTTTTATCTTTCGCGCTTCCTTACACTATTAGCTACGAGCCAGCCATGATTAAACTGTCATACCTGGTTCCACTGCTGGCAGTCACCAGGTAGTGGTTTAACTCAGAATACCCCTTTCAAGAGACTGTAGTGTGACTGCCCTTTGGGAGCCTGAATGTCTCTGGGCAACTTTCACAGTAGTTTGAAACATACAGCACGTACCTAACACACCGCACATTAGAAAGCTATGATTTAAATAGTGATTTACCAATGGCCCTTGCGAAAAGAATTGCTATCAATCCTTCTCGGGTAAAATTGAATAAAAAGCTTCAGGTCAACAGTGTTTTAACTATAACTGCAAATAGAAGTTATACTAAATAAACTTGAAGCACGTCTGCCATAAAGAAATATCAGACCATCAGGATCCTTTTTGAGAATCAAGCAATTACAATTTTAACATTCTTTTGTTTAGTTCTGAGGCGGCAGGAGTGGGAAAGAGACCATCACTCACTTCCCCTGGAGCACATCTTTACAAAGAAGTTCTAGAAAGAGATGCAATGGTTTTTGTCGAGGTTCATTCCAAGCAGCTCCATAACTGAAGACTCTGTGATCTACGGGCTATTCCCAAGGACACATACCAAGATAAGCACCAACTGCTGCTGGAGGACCACCTACTCGGTGATCCTCTACACTCTTTGGTCTGCCCAAAACCTGTAGGTCTTCCTGTGCAAAGAGCTATCCGTGGCCAAGTGTTGCACACTCCAAGGCCCAGGATTATGTGCTGAGGGGTGGACTAAAAGGCAGCGCCACAGAGGCTCAATGGGAAATGGCCACTGTCTAAGGTCTTCCCCCCTAGAATGCTGAGAGGCTGGAACCTGTGGAAAACCCCTCGGCCTGTAGGCACCAGAGAATGTTTGACATGAAAGTGACTGTAATTGTAAGTGTACTGATGCACTTCAGCGTACTGCATACTGTGTAGGAAGAAATTAAACTGCATTGTACCTATATGATGCCAAATTTGAACCATTATGTAATGTACTTTTACAAATGTTATGAATAAATTATATTTTTTGATAACAGGTTATGTTATTCTTTTTGAATTCTCTTGCTTCAGGAGTGAGTGCTTAAAGAGTTCCTTGGATTTAGTCATTAAAACAAAGGTGCTTAAGTACTGACTTGGCATGAACTCCCCTCACACCATCTGTTTCTTCAACAGTTCCAGCTAACACTTAGGGACTGATTCTATCTCTGAGTGGGCTTCAGGCAAGTGCAAAGTGAGGAAATTTGGCCATTTCAGCTCCCTGCTGACCCACTTCCTGTCCAAAACAGACTAGAAGTGGGCTGGAAGTGCAGGAAAACTGGATGACCTTTGGCTGCTCGCCAGTGTGAAGAGAGGTGTAAGGAGAAGAGCTCATCCTGATGCCACACAATCTTACCTGTTTGGGCCTCTTCATCTTCTCATCCAGTAGGTTGAATAAAAAATTATGTTTGACAGGGTCTGGGTGGATTTCCGGTAACTTGGGGCATTTTGAGTGCCCAGTTTCCTGGGCAGCTACAGTCAAAATCTCCCCTCAGACAAAAATCTAGTCAAACGGACAGAACAGATAATCCTTTGTAACTAATACCTTTTCAAAAAATAGATCAGATGATACCAATTCCTCTAGCGATTTATACATGGTATTTATACATGAGTTCAGCATCACCCAATGTAGAATTCTTGCGCGCACTGGGAAATCACACAGCGATTCATTTCTGTCACAACTCTGCAGGTTGGTACAGTTTGCCAGCCCCAAGCTGGCTATTTAAGACAATCTAAAACTGCTGTTATACAAAATGTGCTTCATTTCAGTCCTCTACGAATCTAAATGAACCATGCTGATGATCATTTGCCTGACTCCCCAGTTTTCACACAGGATGGGCACCCCATTCGCCTTTAAAAACTGGGCGATGAGTTCCAGGGGCGTTCTCGCCTCACAGTGGGTAAGTGAGGTGGCCAGAAGCGGAAGATTCTTCATTTCGTTGTAGGCCCCCTGGTACTGTGCCAAGTAGTGGCTCGGCGACTCTCTGAATGCATGGGCTTATCTGGTCCCTTACATAGGCACTGTGATTCGAGCGGGGAGTCAGTTACAGCATCAGTCTTGAATTCCTCAGCTTTAACCTGTGTTGACTCTTGCTGCTGAGGACCTCTTGGCCATGCTCTGTAATGGAGAAGACCACTGGGCATCAATGAGGTGGTTGCTGGGGGTGTGGGGGTGGTGGGGGTGTGGCGGGGGGGGGGAGGGGGTGGCAAAGTCCTGATAATACTTCTCCATCTGATCCCCCCATCACCTTGAAACTGGAGCCTGAAGCTCAAGATCTCGACAACCATGCAAGGAACATTCCCAATACAAATCACTGGCTTTGCTGCGGCTAACCCTTCAAATCACAATACACGTGGTGGTGAGCTACAGCTCCGGGAAGCAGCCATGCAGATGGGGGTCAAGTTACTTCCTTCACATTCACTATAGAGCGTCTGACACCTTCTCAAATGGCTACGCAAATTGTTGCTGCTCGGGATGCTTACATCCTAGACCTCTAGAGCTCGAGAGCAGCCAGTCTCTCCCTGCTCCCCTACACTGCCATATGCATCTGCTCACTTTGTGCTCACTGACTCTTTCAGCACATCATACTCAAACTGGCAGCCTGAATTTCCTGGAGTTGTGGTTGTGAATGGCAGAGTGATGACACATGATGCTGTAAAGCTTTGGGTAGTTACCCAGGCAGAATGGTTCCTGCAGGCTGTTTATAGAACAGAACTGAAGCATATGCTGTAATGATGGTTTCAGGATGCCACTCCAAACAGTAGCTATGTGGCACCAAGGCTCCTGGGAGGCTGTGGTTTGGCTTGTTGTCCCTATGCTCTGTGTTGGTTTCAGGTCAAATGAGGTTCCTCTTATGCTACATGTGACTTGGACATAGGATGTATTTTTTCTTAACATTATTTATTTACAACTATTTACAACCAAGACCCCCATGGTCAGGAACATTACTGTCTTTACATACTGTTGCGAGAGCTGCTTCTTTGGAGTCCCTTGGGCATCTGACGTAATGCCATGCTTACATCATCATTAATGTCAGTGTCTAATTAACATATTAACCCTTTACTCTACAGTCTGTACTGCTGGTGCCAGTGCAAAACCCTCATCCCAAATCCGAGAGATGGGTAATTGTATGTTTAGGACAAACTCCAGCTTCTGGATGGGCATGTCGACAATACTCAACCTGATCTGGCCCTTTTATGGCAGAGTCAATCTGCCTTGTGTTGCCTGAGGCCTAGTGAGGCAAGAGAAAAAAAACCTTTTTAGAGAAATTAGCTCCCAATTATTCTGCCTCCACAGAAGGCGGACAATCACTGTCAGGATCAATTACTTTAGTCTAGCCAGTGAGTACTTTCCAACTTAGTTGAGCTCTTTTGTGCGAAACAAAAACAGAATTACCTGGAAAAACTCAGCAGATCTGGCAGCATCGGCGGAGAAGAAAAGAGTTGACGTTTCGAGTCCTCATGACCCTTCGACAGAACTTGAGAGACTCAAGTTCTGTCGAAGGGTCATGAGGACTCGAAACGTCAACTCTGTTCTTCTCCGCCGATGCTGCCAGACCTGCTGAGTTTTTCCAGGTAATTCTGTTTTTGTTTTGGATTTCCAGCATCTGCAGTTTTTTTGTTTTTATTTTTGTTTTTATCTTTTGTGCGAATGCTGTTCTAAGAATGTTAAGGATGGAGTTCTTAATAGTTCAGAGAGGCTGCCCACCACATCGTCTGGACACAGAGAGGTGAGGATCAGATCTGCCCACAGGTCCTTCTACTGGAAAATGCCCACACTGAACCAAATAGGGAAGAATTCTGACAGGATCGAGTTCCATATCCCATACTCCAGCTACAGGAACCAACCTGCCCATTTCCATCCTTGCTCCAGGCAGGAACGTTAGGGTCTGTGTGTCCAGGTAGCATGCTGGGCACTCTGTGTGTGAGGGAGTGAAGAACTGGAAAACTGGGTTTCTCTGAATTTGCCCTCACTCTTAATCTCTCCTCCAGGATTGGGCCTTTGCATCAAACAGATTCAAGGGCTTATGCCCCCTCTCTTGTGCTGCCTTGACCTGCAAGCAGAAAAGTTGTGTAAAATAGGTGCTTACAAAGTAGAGGAACATAAAAGTCTACAGCACAAAAGGAGGCCATTCAGCTCATTGTATCTGCGCCAGTCCTCGTGTCCCACTGCTTTACTCCCTTCCCGTAGACCTGCATCCTTCTCTGATATACTTACCACTTCAAAATCTCAATTTTGAGATCCATGCAATGTGGCCCACCTCTTTAGGGCCATAAAGTCTTGTAGCTATAAATATGGGCATCTTGAGGCATGTTAAGCACATACCACTCTTACGCACATCCTGTTGCAAATTAGAGTGTATTTTCTGTTGCTATGGAAATATCTCTGAAACCAGGAGGAAATGACTATCATTCCTGAAGGAGTGTCTGTTTTAACAGAAAGGTAAGAAAACAGTTGGATGAACTTCATCCGTGTGTGAGTGTGTGTGCAAGTGTGAGGCTGATGTTCCTGGAACAACATCGACAGAAACAAGCTAGTAAAATGCCCGGGTATGACTGTCCTTTGTAGTTTCTTGTAAAAATAAACTTAAGAACTACGTCAAAATAAGCTAGGGAAATCAGATTTAAGAATATCCTTTAATGAATGAAGGGTAAATTTAAATCTGATGTCTATCAGGAAAGTGTGAGCTTTATTTGGAATAATGTGCCATGAAGAACACCAGAGATCAGACATAGAAACAGAAAATGCTGGAAAAACTCAGCAGGTCTGACAGCATCTGTGGAGGGAAAGGCAGAGTTAACCCTTCGGGTCTGCATGACCCCTCTTCAGCTCTGAAGAGGAATCGTATGGACTTGAAACGTTAACTCTTGCCTTTCTCTCCACCGATGGTGTCAGACCTGCTGAGTTTTTCCAGCGTTTTCTGTTCCTGTTTCAGATTTCCAGCATCCGCAGTGTTGTACTTTTGACCAGAGATCAGGCCATTTGCGATTTTCAAAGAAGAGAGAAGTTTGCGGGAACCTGAAGCAAAGACAGGAATGCAGGAGCCATCGAAACACAAAACACTAAGCAGGTCTGGCAGCATCTGCGGAGAGAGAAACAAAGTTAACGTTTCAGCTCAATGGTCAATGGTTCTGCTGAGTATCTCCAGCTTTTTAATTTTTATTTCAGATCTCCGGCATCGGCAGTACTTTACTTTTGCAGGAAACACTCGGCCAGTTGGGCAGGGATTGTCCAGCCCTGTCGTGGCCGGTTTCCCCGCAGCGGGCGTGGTTTAACCTGCCCGAAAGTCCATCGATTTCAGCGGCACCAGAAGATCCCACCAGCGGGCGGGGCAGGAAGATTCCCTGCTTGGGACAGTGTCAGGCGGGTTACAGGTTTGGGTGCAGGCCTTGCTTTGTAACAGATTCTGGAAAAAAAAAAGACCAAAGCTGAACTAAACATTAACCTGTTTGTTGTCTTCACAGAAGCTGACTGGGCCTGTTGAGTGTTTCCAGCCATTTTCTGCTTCTGTTTGCTGGGAATGTAGTTCACCAGCAAGATGCATTTTAATGGGGCCTTTTCTTATTCTTGACTATTTTTATGATCTCTTTTTGAAGCCTCTTCTCTAAATTTTTGAGGAGAATATGTGACAAAGTGAAGTGCAATGAAGAGATCTCAAGACTTACACATGATAGATACTGACCTCCCATGCCATTGCTCGCAGTGAGACAGAGTGGGGGGGGCGTTTTTGTGACAGGGGTTTTTTTTCATTCATTCACAGGACGTGGGTGTCGCTGGCTGGACCAGTATTTATTGCCCATCACTAGTTGCCATCGAAAAGCTGGTGGTGAGCAGCCTCCTTGAACCGCTGCAGTCCATGTGGTGTGGGTACACCCACCGTGCTGTTAGGGAGGGAGTTCCAGGATTTTGACCCAGTGACAGTGAAGGGACGGCCGATATATTTCCAAGTCAGGATGGTGAGTGGCTCGGATGGGAATCTGCAGCCAATGGTGTTCCCGTCTATCTGCTGCCCTTGTCCTTCTAGGTAGGACCGTTTGTTTTAAACAAAATTAATTTCAATGTTTTTATTTCTGTTCCCAATTGAGAAAACGGACTGAATAAAAGCAATCAGCCGCTGACACAGCACTTGCAGGGCCTTAAGCTGCCGTGAAACTAAAATCGAGCTATAATGATTTAAATTGATTTAAAACACCATGCAATTCATAAGTCCTGAACTGTACAGTAAAAGATTAGTTGGAGATGGAAATTAAGGGGCTGAAATTTGGACAGACACCAACGCTGGAGGCAGCAGTAAGGAAGTTGGAGGCTCTCCGAGTAGAATGCTCTTTGCCTCCAGCTGCCTGGCAGCGGCCCCAGCGACAGTGTCTGCCAAGGGCCCCACTCACAAGGCTGCGCCCTGGCTCCACCATGACATCACTCAGCCTTGCCGGCTGATTGGACGCCCTAGTTGAGAACTCGGGCCGCGCAAGTCCGTTCAACGTATTCGCTTGTCACTCACCAAGGATCATGTGATCAGTTGCCAGAGGTGCCCAGCATCAGCACTATTTGAACGGCCCATGCATCCAACTTGCAAGTAAGGTCCTTTGCCCTAACCATCTCCTACTGTCCAGTCTCTGGAAGTGCTGCGGGGGTGTTTTTGGAGGGGTGGTGGTGAGTTGCTGAATTGAGCAGGGAGTGTTGCTGCCTCCTCACAGGGAGGACAGAGGATTTGGCGATCTGTCCGCACAAAGGCTACACCAGACATGGGAGCTACTGTGCCATTGCCTCTGGGTCTGCAACACCCAGGAGATGAAGCAGAAGCCCTCTTTGGCTTACAGCCAGACTTTCCTATACTGATGGTGCCAGGAAGCTGTCTGTCAGGCCTGCCAATGCTCCCAACCTCTCGGTGTGCATCCTCATCAGCTTTCTCCTGTATGCTGGCCCATCAAAGCCTTCACCTGTGCCCTCTGCAGCAGAACTCGGACATGACCTCGCCCTCCGATAATCTGGCCATGAACTATCCTTTCTCCCAGGTTTGGCTGCAACCTACTCATACCCGCTGACTCGCCACAGGCAGATCGAAGCTCTGTCTCTAATGTAACTTACAGTGATGGTCTCTGAGCTTGTGGCCCCTTTTCCTGTGCTGTGCTGTCTGTTCTCCTCTTCTTGAGTTAGTCGTGGGTGAGCAAGTGGCAGCCCTGGAGTGTCTGAGAGCAGAATCTCTGAAAGGGAAAAGTCTGGGTGAAGGAAGTGGGGTTACAACACAAGAACTCCATGGCCACACCATCCGCTGCTTGCCAAATAGCAAGATGAAAGTGAGCTGGAAGTTGAGAAGGGGCATAAGGCAGTAACATGCCATCACCCTCAATGCCAAATGCCATGGGCTCTGCCACAGCCAGCAGCATTTCCTCATAGGCCTGAGGAGTCCGGTACATCACCACTTCTGCTCTTCTCATTCCTGCTATGGGCCACTTTCTGCTGCAAAAGAGAGGGGAGAATGTCAGTGATTGTGTCTGGCCGTGGCTGAATAGCTGGAGGTGTGCGGAAGCAGGTGGGGGGTCTGTGTGTGAGGTTGGCATCATTAGTGTGAGGGCGGGGAGGATGTTAAGCATGATTCCTGAGTTCAGTGACTGCTGGTGGATGAACAATGTGGTATGGTGCATTGAGCAGTGTGAGAGGTTAGATGTGCAGTGGGTAAGAGATGTCATGTGACAATGCATTCTCTGACCATCACCACCCATGTGAGGTCATCAGACTTCTTGTAAAGCTGCTGCCAGGTCCTTGGGCCAGACTCCAGGAATCAGACTCCCTGGTCACCTGCTCTTATTCCCTTCTGAGAGTGGTCTTTGAAGGCCTCCCACAGGAACATGGCCTCTCCCCTCTTTCCACCTCCACCACTAAGACCTCCAGCCCAGCCCCACATTCATGAACCTGGAAGCCCTCTCTCTGCCCTTGTGTTCTACTTTCCTCATTTAGAATTGCAGCAATAAGGTTCAGCAGCAGCCCCTGTGTCTCAGTGCCCATTTCAGAGGGACAGCCTACATTTAAGAGGAGCAGGCCTCCTGCACCCTGTGCTCCTTGTGATCTCTACTCTGCCCCCTGCTGAGCACGCAGGGAGACAGCATGATGAGCCCCACTGGCTGATGCTGCAACCATTCAGATATGGAGGCAGTACAAAATTCATGCGCTGCCTATCTCCACAGCAATGAACATCAGAAGGTCATGAGCCCCTTTCCCCATGTCCAAAAAATGGCATGGACCAATTTCTGTACCTAAAGGACCATCATGCCTCATTCAGTTGGGCAGTAGTGAGTTTATTAGAACACAATTAGATCCCATTGGCTGCAAGGAATTGGCAACAGATACAGGTCTCACAAGGGGCCAACTTTAATATGGGGTGGGAGTTGGGATTGCACAGGGCCAAATCGGGGGTAAACCATCCAGCATCCCTCCCAGGCCTCATTAGCATTTCCTGACTCTGACTCCTGCCTAAAGCTGACAGGAAAGATGCGACTGCTAGTGGGTGGGAGTTAAAATCGACAGTGGGAGGGAGCTGGGTGTCACAGGGGAGAATGAGCACTGGCAAGTTTGGGGCTGTGGGAAAGTCTTCAGTTGGGAGGGGAAGAAACCCAGGGCGAGGGAGGCCCAAGGTATATTTATGAGATGTGAAGGAGCATCCTGTTCCCTCTGATTTGCAAGGAGCTTTTCAAGCTTTTACTATTAAATCGCAAATAGAATCGACAGTGCGGGCACTGTGCTGCTGAAGCTGGTCACTTATATCTTTGAGCTACTCAATCTGTGGTAACATGTTGATACTCTAAACAATTTCAGATATTGCCCTCTTTTCCAACAGCAAAATGATTTTGATGGTCTTTCTTTCCTGAAAGTGGGAGTTAAGCTCTCGTCATGTTCCAGCTCCCAACAGCTTTTGCAATCCTTTCGCAATGTGTTCCTACTATGACCAGAGCAAATCACAGTCGCCTGAACAGTTTGTTCACGACCTTCAGGTATAAAAAAAAACTTAACCAACGTCCAGTATCACTGGCATCCCTTAGTGTCAGACAATCACCACAGACAGAGGGGCCTCAGGCAAAAAAAAACAAACAGGCCCATTTAATTTTATGGCAACCAGGTTTTTAGTTATTAGTCAGTAAAATAAGGGGAGTTGATTTGCTTTCATTTTCTCTTGCAGCCAGTTAAAGGGGTACAACTCGCAATCTGTAAAAGAGAAAAGGCCTTAAAGGTTGAAAATGAACAACTGGGCACAAATATCTCTTCTCCTCTTCATTTGTGCCACCCTTAAGGCCCAAAGTGCCAGAACATCGGGAGAAGGTAAGAGCACAGAGCCATGCTCCTACTCATAGTAATTTGGTCAATTGTGAAGGCATTGGGGCAACTAAGTGGATTGCAAAACGAATAACTGCAGGATTGATTCCGTTTGGTGGAATTCCAGCAAAATACAACTGGAAAGTTATCAGCCACCGTTGCAAGTTCTGGGTGCATTTTCTAATTGTGCTGTTTGGTATTTTGTGGAGGGAATAGATAGTGGATTGCTGCAGGGTGATTATTGAAGCATTCTTTGCATTCTTTAGCTCACACGACCATTGTTTCTGATAGAGGATCTGGCAAGACATTTTACCATGAGATTTTAAATGGAGTTTCAGCACAGACAGCTAAGCTCAGTTATATTTGCCATTTTTGTATAAATGTTTATTTAATGACACAGAAACGAAATGGATATCATTACTACATCTCCCATCTTCAGAAATAATTTCAGCCTAGATATAAAAATGTTGTCCATTTGTTTTTTTTTTCTCTCTTCTCCACTTACTGAGAGATTTCAATTCACTGGGGCTTTCTGTCTGCATCTGTGTTGAAGCCCCAGCGCTTGCTTCAGAATTGTCTGTTCATTCCTCACCTTCATCAGTGATGTTAATGTAATGAGTGAATCTCATGTTGCCTATTGAAAACTTTTAATTTAAAGTCTGCGCCAGAATTATCCAGCAAGGCCTCGGTAATTGAATCTTTCCATTACACTGGAGAGTTTTCTTATGTGAACGCAGCACTTGGACAGGATTTTCCAGCCCCGCTGGCCACCAGGATTGTCTGGTCCTGCCGAAAGTCAATGGGCTTTTAGCTGGGCTGCCGAATCTCCCATGGTAGGTCCAGGAATAACAGGGCCGGAAAATCCAGGCCCTTTTCCCAACCAGCTATTTTAAAATGATTGCATAACTCACTATTGATGTGGAAGGCTTTACACACCAACCGGGATTGTTTTGGTTATTCTCTGACCGAGTTGATGGCCTCATAAGATTATCCAAAACCTAGGCCGGGATTTTCCGGCCCTGTTGTTTCGGGACCCGCTGCAGGAGATTCAGTGGCCTAACCAAAGACCCAGTGGACAATCCTGGTGGTGGGCGGGGCCAGAAAATCACGCCCTTTAGTCCCCAAAGCACATTGAAAGGTGAAGCAATGTTGATCAAGTTGCCCCTCAGACATGTGTACTCTTTCAGGATATGTTTCAGATCATTCCTAGAACCCCTTCAGTTTTTCATCCAGAAGTCGGAATCAAATCTTGGGGGAGGATTTCCTGTTTGTTTAGAATGGCCTAGGGTGACATGCTTTCAAGATAGTGGACTGTCCAATGGTTGGAAAATGGGGAAATTTGAGTATAGTAAATTCATTCCAATTGATGGCCAGGATTCAAACAAGGAGCAAGTAGCTGCCAACGCGAACATTTTGTTTCAGCAGCTAACCGGGCCAAAACATTGAGGATTTTCCCCTCGGTGATTTGGGGGCGGGGCCCGCTCGCCAAGGGGAAAGTGACTCGGGATGACATGGGGAGGAACCCCCAACATCATCCCGGTCCATTTAAACCTTCAGGAAGGCGGGCGGACAGTGAAATCAGCTGTCCACCCGCCGACCTGTCAATGGCCAATTAAGGCCATTGACAGGCTAATTAACCTTGTTAAAAATGGCCAAGTTTAAGGCTGGCGGGCAGGCCAGGAGCCCCAGCGGGTTCCAGATGATTCATGAAACTTCATCCACTGGTGGGGTGAAGTTTCATGTCCATTTTTTAAAAATTTAATAAAATTTATGTGTTTCTTATTAACATGTCCCATCTCGTGTGACATTGTCACATGAGGGGGACATGTTAATAATTTTAATATTTCTCTATTTTTTGACTTTTCTTGCCTGTCATTAAACTCCCTGAGACAGGACTTTGCCTCCAGGAGCACTGTGCCCTTTGACAGATGAGGAATCCCTCACTGCACTGGAACGAGAAACACATGGTTCTTCCTGCTGGCACCTGTCAGTGAGAGAGGAGAGAGCAAGCGACTGCACAAACTGCCTCCAACATGGAGGAATGAATGACCCTTAGGTTTCTATGTGACCATATTATACATGGATACTCATTGGATGGCGGCCACCAGCTGACCTCTCCATCCATACCGACTCGATCCGGTTCTCCCCCTGCCCACTCCTCGACTCTGTAAGTTTCCTCAGTTCAGGCCGGCCCTGTCCCATCTTCTCTCTCTCTCTCTCTCCCTCCTGTTGTGCTGTAATTTTTCCTGCACAAAGAGAGAAGATGGGGTTGAGAGCAATTGGGTTTTCTCATGCTTCCACTCTTACAAATAACACACTGGACTGTGTGTCATGTGATTGATGCGCTGCAGGTTGTCCACAAGGGTTTTTCTTTTTATTCATTCACAGGATGTGGGCTTCACTGGCCGGACCAGCATTTATTGCCCATCCCTAGTTGCCCTTGCGAAGGTGGTGGTGAGATTCCTCCTTGAACCACTGCAGTCCATGTGGTGTAGATACACCCACAGTGCTGTTAGGGAGGGAGTTCCAGGATTTTGACCCAGCCACAGTGAAGGAATGGTGATATATTTCCAAGTCAGGATGGTGAGTGGCTTGGAGGGGAACTTCCAGGTGGTGGTGTTCCCATCTATCTGCTGCCCTTGTCCTTCTAGGTGGTAGTTGTTGTGGGTTTGGAAGGTGTTGTCTAAGGAACATTGATGAATTCCTGTAGTGCATCTTGTAGATGGTACGTACTGCTGCTACTGTGTGTCAGTGGTGGGGGAGTGAATGTTTGTGGTTGTGGTGCCAATCAAGCAGGCTGCTTTGTACTGGACGGTGTCCAACTTCTTGCGTGTTGTGGGAGCTACACTCATCCAGGCAAGTGGGGAGTATTCCATCACACTCCTGACTTGTGCCTTGTAGATGGTGGACAGGCTTTGGGGAGTCAGGAGGTGAGTTACTCACCGCAGGATTCCTAGACTCTGACCTGCTCTTGTAACCACAGTATTTATATGGCTATTTATATGACACCCCCGGGTCCTCCACTCAGGACTCTCTAATGGTGCCCGGCACTCCAGAACCCCCCTTGCCTGTGACCCTTTCAGCTTTCTCCCCTGTTACCACAGAGTTCAGTTTCTGGTCAATGGTAACCCCCAGGATGTTGATAATGGTGGAATTCAGTGATGATAACGCCATTGAACATCAAGGGGTGATGGTTGGATTCCCTCTTGTTGAAGATGGTCATTGCCTGACACTGGTGTGGCACAAATGTTACTTGCCACTCGTCAGCCCAAGCCTGGATATCGTCCAGGTCTTGCTGCATTTGGACATGGACTGCTTCAGCATCTGAGGAGTTGCGAATGGTGCTGAACATTGTGCAATCATCTGTGAACATCCCCACTTCTGACCTTATGATGGAAGGAAGGTCATTGATGAAGCAGCTGAAGGTGGTTGGGCCGAGGACACTACCCTGAGGAACTCCTGCAGTGATGTCCTGGAGCTGAGATGACTGACCTCCAACAACCACAACCATCTTCCTTTGTGCTCAGTATGACTCCAACCAGTGCAGAGTTTTCCTCCTGATTCCCATTGACTCCAGTTTTGCTAGAGCTCCTTGATGCGACAGTCACTCTCACCTCACCTCGGGAGTTCAATTCTTTTGTCCATGTCTGAACCAGGGCTGAAATGAGGTCAGGAGCTGAGTGGCCCTGGTGGAACCCAAACTGGGCATCAGTGAGCAGGTTATTGCTAAGCAAATGCTACTTGATAGCAATGTTGATGACCCCTTCCATTACTTTACTGATGATCAAGATTAGATTGATGGGGTGGTAATTGGTTAGGTTGGGATTTGTCCTGCTTTTTGTGTACAACTTTCCACATAGCTGGGTAGATGCCAGTGTTGTAGCTGTACTGAATAGCTTGGCTAGGGGTTGTTCTGGGGCAGCACCCTCTAGAGTGGTGGGGTCATGCAGATAGGATGATAAGGCTCACAGAGGCCTCAATGCTAGTGGCCTCAATGCCTAAGCCCTTTCCCTCACCCCCTCACACAGACAGCACCTGAGCTCTCTGTGTGGAAGGGTCAGGGACCCGTAGTGGCCTCTCCACCTGCAGACTGGATGGACTGCAGTGGGGCTCGGAGGCATCACCTTACCACATTGAGTAGCTCTTTTGCATATGGGCCGCACAGATGGTGCCACTGAGGCCCATGTCCCCTCTACCATTCAGTGGGATGTGTGTGAGCAGCTGATGGTTCGGATGAGGTAATTCATCCAGTTCCAGCACTGGGCAGTCCTCTGGTGGAGACCATGGGCACCGACAACTCGGGCGACTTCCTCTCATGCTGGGTTGATCAGACGGCTCGGTCTCCCCTCCCATCCTCGGGGGCACAGGATGCCCCTCCTGGCCTCCACTGCACTGGGCAGCACATTGAAGGAAACATCGCTGAATTTGGGGGCCAGGACTCCCTGGGATCGCCAGGCAGTCTCCCCCTTCCACAATGGGCTTGCGGCAAAGAAGTTGATGCTCAGGTGCCTTTTAAATACGGCGCACGTCATCCAGCCCCACACCACCCCACACCACCCCGCCCCACCCCACCCCACCCCGCCCCACCCCATCCCACCCCACCCCACCCTGCCCCACCCCATCCCACCCCACCCTGCCCCACCCTACCCTGCCCCAACCCACCCCACCCCACCCCACCCCATCCCACCCCACCCCACCCCGCCCCACCCCACCCTGCCCCACCCTACCCTGCCCCAACCCACCACACCCCACCCAGACCCACCCCATCCCACCCCACCCCACCCCGCCCAACCCCATCCCACCCCACCCCACCCCACCCCGCCCCACCCCATCCCACCCCACCCCACCCCACCCCACCCAGCCCACCCCACCCCACCCCCGCCCCACCCCACCCCACCCCACCCCACCCCACCCCGCCCCACCCTACCCCGCCCCAACCCACCCCACCCCACCCCACCCCACCCCACCCCACCCAGCCCACCCCACCCCACCCCACCCCGCCCCGCCCCGCCCCACCCCACCCCACCCCACCCCACCCAGCCCACCCCACCCCACCCCACCCCGCCCCACCCCGCCCCACCCCACCCCACCCCACCCCACCCAGACCCACCCCACCCCACCCCACCCCACCCCACCCCACCCAGACCCACCCCATCCCACCCCACCCCACCCCACCCCACCCTACCCTGCCCCAACCCACCCCACCCCACCCCACCCCGCCCCACCCCATCCCACCCCACCCAGCCCACCACACCCCACCCCGCCCCACCCCATCCCACCCCACCCACCCCACCACACCCCACCCCATCCCACCCCACCGCACCCAGCCCCACCCCACCCCACCCCACCCCACCCAGACCCACCCCACCCCACCCCACCCCACCCCTCCCCTCCCCACCCACCCCACCCACCCCTCCCCTCCTCACCCCTCCCCACCCACCCCACCCACCCCACCCACCCCACCCCACCCCACCCCTCCCCACCCACCCCACCCCACCCAGCCCAACCCACCCCACCCCACCCCACCCAGCCCCACCCAGCCCACCCCACCCCACCCCACCCCACCCCACCCAGACCCACCCCACCCCACCCCACCCAGCCCCACCCAAACCCACCCCACCCCACCCCACCCCACCCCACCCAGCCCACCCCACCCCACCCCACCCAGACCCACCCCACCCCACCCCACCCAGACCCACCCCACCCAGACCCACCCCACCCCACCCCACCCCACCCCACCCAGCCCCACCCCACCCCACCCCACCCCACCCCACCCCACCCAGCCCCACCCCACCCCACCCCACCCCACCCCACCCCACCCAGCCCCACCCCACCCCACCCCACCCCACCCAGCCCCACCCCGCCCCACCCCACCCCACCCCACCCCTCCCCACCCAGACCCACCCCACCCCACCCCACCCCACCCCAGACCCACCCCACCCCACCCAGCCCCACCCCAACCCACCCCACCCCACCCCGCCCCACCCCACCCCACCCTGTCTCATCCATGAATCAGCACCTCTGACAGTGCAGCACTCTCTCAGTATTGCACTGGAGTGCCAGCCTAGATTTTTGTGCTCAAGTCAGCGTGAGACTTGAGCCCACTTCAGACTCAGAGACAAAGATGCTACCAATTGAGTCTTGGCCGCCTGTAAAACGCCTGAGCTTCATCTAAACTCCATTTACCTACCTTTGTTCCAAATCTCCTGACACCTTTAACTAAATCGATCAATCTTAGCCTTGAAGATTTCAATTGGTCCAGCATCCATCGCCTTTTGTGGGAGAGAGAGATCCAGGTTTCAATTACCGTTTGTGTGAAGAAATTCTTCTGATTTCACTCCTGAATGAACTGACTCTAATTGTTTTAATTGATTCTTTCTTGCTGGTAACGCCACATACAGGACTAAAGTCAATAACTTTCAGCTAATCTTTCAAACTGCAGAGAATCTATATTGCTCTCTGACTGATGTACACACCTCAGAACAAGGGCTTGATATGGGTCAGCTGATTGTCCCTATTGTCCATGGATGGGGGCCTGTCTCACAGACTGTTCAACATGTTTGGAATTTCTATTCGATATGAACATCCCAAATGATTGACATCCTGTGGATTCTTTTTTAAAAATAATTAGTTGCACTCACGTTGTTATGTCTGTACTGAAGCAGGTTAGTGAGAGGAGTGGGACCATGATTCCTCACACAGCCTTTGACCTTAGAAGCTGCAACTTTCAGGTTTATATTTGGCTACCTGCAAGCCTCAGTCTGAAGCTTGTTGTTGGTACAGGCCTAGCTAGACATCTCCGTGGTAGTGAGTAACCATGTTAGAAGTAAGCGCCCATGTTATGAGCGTCTGTCTGATGCTGAGTGTTAGTGCAAAGAATGTTTAAATGTTTTGGGGAGGATATTGTAAGTTTGGAATTAAGATAAACATCAGGGAAGATTTTCCTTTTGGGGACCTTGCAAGGAGTCTGAAAGGTGCAGGATTTGAAGGGGGCCTGTGAGGAAAGGAGTGCCTCTTGGCCCAGTTACTCTTGCGTGGCCTTGGTGCACTCCCATTACACACCTGCCTCACTTTATGCTGGAGTGGAGGGTATGGTGTGGAAACAAGAATAGAACTGCAAATCTGTGAGGCTGGAGAAAGCAGCCTGAGGCCCAGAGATCTCCAGGGAAAGACGTGGGGTGGTTGAGATGCCAGTAAATAACAATCTGGCATGGAGAACCCCACTGTGTGCAGAATACAACAAAGCAAATAATATCCTTTCCCCTTCTTGTTGGCCATAGAATCTATCATGGGTGAACAAGTGACAACATGAGTGTGGTCGATGACAGGGGAAGTCAACAAGTGGCTTCTCCTCAGCTGTAATTGGTTTGCCTTGATGCAAAAATTAAAGAAATTGTGACAAGTTGAAATAGGATGTCTGCAACTGTTGTATTGAGCTGGGGGTGGTTTCGGTCGGTTGGTTAGATGGCTAGCGTGTGGATCAGATTCATGCCAACGGCATGGGGTTCGATCCCGGTTCTGACTGAGGTAGACTCGGGACCTCCCTACCCACAGTAAAAACATCGTGGTACTTTGCTCAGGTTCAGTGAATAATTGCCAAGGACCTGCCTTCAGGCAGAGAAATCAAGAAGAAGAACTGTTGTACAGAGCTCTGCACATCATTGTAACTGGCCTGCAGGTGCCAGGGATGCACCAGTCACAAAAGAATTCCAATTGTTGTAATCTTTACTGCCAGAGGTGAAGCTGTATAGAATCACATGGGCTGTAGTGGTTCAAGAAGGCAGCTCACCATCACCTTCTCATGGGCAATAAATGCTGGCCTAGCCAGCAATGCCCACATCCCATGACTGAATTAAAAAAAAATCTCCTTGGGCAGGAACATCTCAGTGAGAGGTTGCTGATGCATTGCTGTCAGGACAAGGCAGCTTCTCCGGGACTAACTTCTCGTCTTTATGACACACCTTCTGTACTCTTTACTCTCAATAGCATCCTTTTCCTCCTCCTGTTGGTCCAGGAGCAAGACTCCAGTTAAGGTCATAACTCTTGTGTTATGAGGCCCTTAGATGTGCTCCTGTCACTCCTTGACATCACTTAGCTGACATCGCTCAGTTGGCATTACCACTAGACCTGTTTAGCTATCAATAGCGGCAGCTAGTCTTACTATTGCTTCAGTTGCTGAAGGAACATAGTTTTACCCACTGGAAGAGCTGGGACATACAAGTCTACGGACAAAGAGCTGAAAAGTGGGATTTAGGCTGGATGGCTGCTAGTTGGCCAGCATAGATATGATGGGCCAAATAGCATCCTTCTGTGCTCTAAGTTACTATGATTCTATGATTAAGGTCCTTAGCAGGAAATCAGGCTGCCTGACACTGTTTTCCTCTGAAGCATCATTTGCACCATTTAAAAACAATAGGGGAAACCTTTGGGAACAGGGTTAAAAATGAACACTTTGCTGGTATTTACCATCTGATTTCTGCTGCTACTAACCATTACGTTCTAGAATTAGTGTTCAGTTGAAATCTTCCTCATTTGTAATTAACTCAGTCGGTAAGTATCGCAGCGAGACACAGAAGGCTGGTTCTGAGATAGTTCTTGCATTCAAACAGACTGTAAAATATCTCGTGTTGGCAGCCATGCTCTGCTGACGGTATTTAGATTCAGCACACAGTATAAACTGCCCTGAACTCTCTCTAGCTGAAGAGAGTAGGTTTTATGCAGCTGAGAGCAAGCTCCATGAAACTATAATATAAACAAGACTAGATTTGGGATTGTGATGTTTTAGTCACAGAATGTTAGCAAGCCATCAGTGATTCAAAACATGTGGATGGGCCTTAGCAATAACGGTACAAGCTTTTGCGGTGAGTTTGGTACAGCTGGCCTATCAGGATTCTTCAGTATAAATTGGCCTTTGAAACAAGAATACCAAGAAAGTATTCCGAGACCAGACGGAACCACCAGCCTGACCAGAACACGAGTTTAAGGCTTTAACTGCCCGCCTGCTGGCCAGATCTTCCAGTCCCACCGAAGTCAACGGACTTGCGGCTGGCTCGCTGCATTCGCCATGAGAGAACCCATCGCAGCAGGCCCAGAAAATTCCTGCCATTCTTTTAAACTTTCTCTTTTGGTCATTGAGAAGGACACATTACAAATAATGTTCTTTGTGATTTTCAAGAAAGGGCACCTTAAAATCTTACTGACTGGCATTCGAGTGGGAATACTTGTGAAGGGGCAATCAGTGTGTGAGCTGGTATACGTGCAAACCTGTTCCCTTATCGAACAAAACATTCAGGTCAATAATTCATGTTAACTTGTCTTGGTGGGTTTTAATTGAGTCTGATTAAAGTGAAGCATTATCTAGGCTGCAAAACCTGCTTTGCAAATAAACCCTTCACTGCCAATGTTCAACATGGCAGGACATTTGCTGTCATTAGCTATATTAGTGCAACTTCTGTCCCTTCTTTTATTAGAAACATATCTACTATTTTTTACCCAAGATTAAGAATTGTCCCTATGTTGAGGTTTTTTTTCCCATCATTCCTAGTTCTTTTGACCCTTCCACGTCATTTTTTTCATTCTTTCATGAAATGTGAGCATCTCTGGCAAGGCTAGCATTTTGCATGGCTTCTTGCAGAGGACATAAGAACATAAGAAATAGGAGCAGGAGTAGAACATTCAGCCCTTCAAGCCTGCCCCACCATTCAATGAGATCATGGCTGATCTCTTACCTCAATGCCATTTCCCTGCACTATCCCTGTATCCCTTCATGTTTTTAATATGAAGAAATCTATCGAGCTCAGTCTTGAACATACTCAACAACTGAACCTCCACAGCTGTCTGGGGCAGAGAATTTCAAAGATTCACCACCCTCTGAGTGAAGAAATTCCTCCTCATCTCAGTCCTAAAAGGCCTGCCCTTTATTCTGAAGCTGTATCCCCTGGTTCCAGACCCCCTCCCCCTCCATCAGCCAAGGGAACAAACACTCTCAACCCCCTATTCTTTGGCTAGTCACAAAGAGGCAGGGTGTGATTCCTCCTCTAACTGTCTTCCACCTTCTTGTGCAGAAATGCCCTTTTCTACTTGTCACTGCTCTGTGAAAGTACAACTATACTCAGAAACTCCTTACCTCTGCTATCAAAGACCTAAAGCTGCATTCTACCTCTCTGTGACATAAAGTATCTCAACTTTAAGCAGAGGTTATTGAAGTGAAGGGACTCTGAAAGTTCACTTCACTTGCATTGTCACAGTACAATGTGCATTGTTCAAACGCAGACTCAGGGCCTGTCTTGTTACCAGGAAGAGGTCTCACCTCCAATTTGTTTCAGAGTTAGTTCAACCCTTAATACACAGCTTACATTAAAGAAATAGACTTACATTTACATAGTGCTTTTCATGACCACTGGGCATGCACATCTCAAAGTTCTTAGCAGCAAGTGAAGTACTTTTGAATTGCATTCACTATTCTAATGTAGGAAATACGGCTGCCAATATGCTGACAGCAAGCTCCTGCAATGAGCAATATGATAATGACCAAATATCTTTTTCTGTGATGCTGATTGAGGGATAGATATCGGTCAGGACACCAGGGATAACTCCCAGATCTTCTTCAAAATAGTGCCATGGGATCTTTTACATCCACCTGAGCAGGCAGATTGGGCCTTGGTTTAACATCTCATCCAAGAGACAGCACCTCCAACAGTGGAACCCCCTTCAGTACTACACTAGAGTGTCAGCTTTGATTTTTGTACTTAACCCCTGGAGTGGGTCTTGAACCCAAAACATTGCAACTCAGAGGCAAGAGATCTTCCAACTGAGCTACCATTGACCCTCATTATACAAATTTAGTGGCAGTGTGAAACCAAAACCAGTTCACACTCACACTAAACTTGTGTTTTAAATGTATCCATAGGAGAAAGAGCAGGATATAATGACCCAAAAGCATCAGAAAGACATCCAAATGTGCATTTTTTGAATATGCTCTGTGAATTTACACGTTCTTTAGGAGGAACATTATTCCCTTGTCCCCTAACCAGGACAATGACTGATGACAATTGGCAAATGGTACAAGGTCCCACTGTGAAGTAACTCTGTTCACCTGTGTGAAATTAGGCTGCCAGGAATACTTCGGGTTTAATGATTAATCTACCTTGCTGTCAATTAAGACCTGAGAGAAAGGATTATTGAGCTTATTTCCTTACCGGTTTTTTCTCTAACAGCCCAACAATGTCAATGTGAACTGACCAGGACCGGGAATAGTCACATGATTTATTAGATCCAATAAGAAACATGCGAGTCAGGGTAATTTGATGTATTGTGGACAGACTAGATGAAGATCTCTCCTGGACATTTTGTAAAGATAGTGGGAAGATATCCTATGTTTGTTCTTTCTAGCAAAATCATAAATGCTTCTAAAGTTTTAGTGGAATCACTGAAAGATGTGTGTGGGAGTAGCCAGAGGCAACTTCTCTGGTTCTCCTCTCTTCCCCAGGTTGTACGCCTGCTTTCCAATACATTAAAGCAGAACTAAGTCCTGCACATGGGGGATCAGAGATATAATCTACCCCGGTGTTAAACAAGTTCAGGTATTGTGTTGACAGCATGTGGGACACCAATGCTGTGCCAGGGCCCTGAAAGAACTGTATGGTCTGCAGCCACACATTTCTATTCTATGCTAATTATGGCTTTCTGATTGAAGTTGTCAGTTTAACTCATAACACAGAAAAGCTTTTTGCCGGTGAGGTAATGTTCAATAGGAGCCATGCAGGTTGAGACATGACAACGTAATTGGGTTATAGGGACCATTGCACTTGACAGGTCTTCATCACTTTTTGGCTGGATTCAACTTAAATTTCAGAAGTAAAAGGATAATATTTGAAATCACTGTCTCTCACTACCCACACAGCTTCAGTTCAGGTATTCCTCACTTTTTCGTTCTTGTCACATATTTCCTTCCCCATGTCCTCAGATGATTCCATGTCAACTGAAGATGTGGAGGGGATTGTTTATTATTGCTGAAAAAAGAGACATGCTGTCAAAGCTTTTCATCTTGTACTCATCAGGACAGGTATGCAAGAATGCCAAATCTCAAAGGGATCAACAGTCAGAGAACCACAATTAGCAGAAGAGGGTGCTGATTGGTTGGCAAGTGGACTCTGATTGGTAGAGGCATTGCCATGGAGAATGCACCAGGGAACATTAACTGCAGTATAAATTGTTCCATTTGAGATTTGGTATTCTTGCATCTGTCCTGATGAGTGCAAGACAAAAAGCTTCGACAGCATACCTCTTTTTTCAGCAATACTCAAGTTCTGTACTACCCAGTGACTATAGTTTATATAGAAAGTACACATTTAATCACTCTAAATGATGCGAACTAGAAACAATTTTTTTGCAATGTTAACATCGAGACATCTGGCGCCTGATATTCTTCTCTCTGCCATTTTAACATAAACATTAACTCATTTAAAATAAAATGGAAAAGTACCTCAGCTATTGAAATTGTGCACAAAGGAAGATCACCTGAAAGCCTGAAGTATCTGTAGGCTAATCGCAACCATCATTTTTAAGCCTATTGTTTTTAAGGATGATTGAATTGGCTGTTGAACTAACTCTGCTGAATCTCCAAGGCAGCCCATGGAAAATATGGCCAGTGGCATCTAGTTTGAAGCCATATTGAATAATGTGGGATCAATGATTTTTTATGCTTATTGCAAAAATAATTCAGTTTCTCTAAATCACCACAATGGCTCCAGTTCAAACGTCCTTATGCTGTTGGTGAAGCGCTCTGAGACATCCTGAGGTTGTGAAAAGTACAGTATAAAGGTAAGTTCTTTCCAGGGTTTCTGGACTGAATATTTACATCTGTACTTCTGAATGGCATCAGTCAGTGTAATAATTATTGGTTATTTCCAACAAAATTCAGGCCATAGTCCCCCTATAATCTATCCCTCTTTCTTACGGCTTATAATATCGGGCTCCTAAGTCTAAATTAGATTTAAGCTTACACACTCAAATTATGTGTTGTTCCCTTAGGCATTTGTTCTTCCAGATGTAAAACATCTATCTCTAAACTGCAATACCTTTACTGCACTTAATGTGCAATTCATTATTTTCCATTATGTATGTAAATATTTATTACTGGGTATCTTCTTCATTCTTCAATGTAGGATTTGATTTTAGACAATTAAACTAAATGATGCACTCAACTCCAACCTCATTCTTGCACTTGCGTGCAGCAGGTAAACACCCTTGTTGTACCAGAGAGTTACAACAAATAATTTGAGCGCATTTACTACAAGAAGGCCTCTCACCACCAGCGTGCTTTTCAATAGTCACAAAGAATTATGATTAACATTTTCTTTATTTCTGTCCATGGCCTGAATATTACGACCTGAGGTCAGGCGCATGCCCGACCTGAGCACATGTGAAATTGCGCGAGCTGACATGGGCCACGTGTCCCGACGCCATTACGCACGCGAGCACTATTGAGGTTGGCGGGCGCAGGCAGGAGTTGGCACCACACCCACTGACAATTAAAGGGCCAATCAATGCCATTAAAAAGCCAACTGGACTCAATGTTATATTGCCCGTGCGATTTCACGCTCATCGCATGGGCAAAACGGGCAGGAGGGCAGCCCGTTTTTAACAAATTGGCAACAAAGGGTGGGATTAAAAGGACCTGGAGCATTGCCATTGTGAGTAGTGAGGAGTTTAGATGATTGGTTGCTGAGTGAAACTCGATAGCTTTACCTCTGTTTTGAGCTTCAGTCTTTGCATTGCTAGCCTTCATCTCAGGGCTCATTGGTGTCTCCAAGGTCCCTGGACAATCTATACCATATGGATCCTTCCAGTCACTAGACAGCCTTCTGTTTCTCTGATAATGGGGTTTGTCTACTCCACTGGTGACACCTCCTCTGAGGAGGAAGAGAGGGGCAGAAGGGAGAGGGGGCTAGGTGTCCGTAGGCAACTTCCAGGGGAGTGACCTGTGAGAGGAGAGGCGCAGGCACAAGGGGCGCAGGGCCAACAAAGAGTCCAAGGAGGAAGGGGCCGCAAAAGGCGCCACTATCCTGCTGCCAGAGTGCACAGGCAGCGAAGCAGCTACCTCAACATGTGCCGAAGGATGCTCCACCTCTCCAGGGAGACAGTGACCTCCATATGTCAGATGATTGGGCTGTAGATCAGCTCCAACTGTGTGGGTGGACACCCCCTGCCAGTGGCTCTGAAGGTCACAGTGTCCCTCAACTTCTATGCCTCTGGCTTTTTCCAGGGGTCAGTGGGGGATCTTTGTGGAGTGTCCCAATCAGCTGTCCACCGTTGTGAGAAGCTGGTGACTGATGCTCTGTTCAGGCGGGTAAGGACATTCATTTCTGGATGGACGAGGCCAGCCAGGCTGAGTGAGTGAGAGGCTTTGCAGTGATTGTTGGGTTCCCCCACATCCAGGGTGCCATCAACTACACGTGTGGCCATCAAGGCGTCAGTGGGTGAGTCGGGTGCCTTCATTAACAGGAAGGGATTCCGCTCCACGAACTTCCAAGACAGAGATTCTGCAAGTCTGTGCAAGACAACCTGGCAGCTCCCTTGACGCATACATCCTCTGACACTCACATGTGCCAAGGCTATTCAGTGCTCCAGCTCAACTGGATGGGTGGCCACTGGGTGACAAGGAATATCCATTGAAAAGGTGGATCATGACGCCTCTCCACCATCCAAGAACAGAGGCAGAGCAGAGGTATAATAGGAGACATGTGTCCACAAGGTGATGATTGAGAGGACCATAGGTCTGCTGAAGATGAGATTCAGGGGGAGCACTACAATACCTTCCAGAGCGGGTGTCACTGGTCATGGTTGCATGCTGCGCTCTCCATAATCTGGCTCTGGCAAGGGGTCACCTATGGAGGAAGAGGACCTTGAGGCAGCTGCACTGGCCACAGATGATGACTCCAATGGTGGATCAGAAGAGGGTCCCAGGGAAGAAAACGGTGAGGACGCAGAGGCAGACCTCTGGAACCTTCAGGGAGGCAGGGACACCAGGGAGGGCTTGATCCAATGCTCCTTCAGCTAGGTTGCCAAGGCACAGCTTCCACCTCATGCCAGGCCTGCTGCCTCCATCCCAAATGTTTGAAATGACCCTTTCATTTGAACCCAAAGTCCACTCAGTGCCTGTGCAATAAAGTTTAGAGCCACTCATGTCCAGCATGAGATACTGAGTGCCCTGCACCTACAAACAAATAAGGCATACTCAGGCCATTAATACAAAAGCAAAATGTATATAATGTTGACACTCACAGAAAACGTACATAACAATATATGATGTTAATGGTCACACCAGTAAATAAATTAACAAAACAGAAGGTCACCCATGGAAAACCCCTCTAGTGCTCATGGTGCCTTAAACTTACGTTTGCAAGTGCTACGTCTTGGTGCTCTCCCCTCGCTGGCACTGGCATTGGAGGCAGCACGCTGACTCTGCTGTCTTGTTGACCTTGATGACCTTGGCAGTCATCCTCTGGCCAGTTGGGCCTGTGCTGCCCCCATCTGGGAGGGCGCAGCCAGTGCCATGGCTGATATCTCCCAGTCATCACAGCCTCATCAGATGCCACGGTCACTGGCAGAGGGGCAGAGGAGCTGCTGCTATCATCCAGCGCGCACTGAGAGGAGGCCCCAGAGATGACAGGCAGTTCGCACACCAACGTGAGATCGGTCTGGACATCCCTGCTCGCCATTGATGTGTGGGCACCTAGCAGTGTTACTAGGTGCCTCATCCATCTCTCACACTGGCAGAGATCTTCTGAGGTCATTGCCTGAGTGAAGGCTTGCAGGTCCCAGTGCAACCCCCGGGACTCCTGATTCTGTACCTGGAGCTGCCCCTCCATGAGAGGCACCACTCTCTCAATGAAGGAATTTATGCACTCGGTGCTGATGGTCAACACAGTACTCATGTTCCGCATGGACTCCTCCATGATGGAGACCATGGCATGCAAATCCTCAGGAATCACCACCAGATCCTCCCATGCATCCTGCTGGACATTCAGCACCTGCCACCTAATGGATGACTCCAGAGGCTCGTCAACTGCCAAGGACTCAGCATGGTCCTGGTCTCCAGCAGTCCTCCAACAGCCAGCACCGTGGGCACTCTCTGCCCCCGCCTGCTCCTCATGTGAGTGTGCCGTGCCCTCACCGCCAAAGATCTGATGCCCACCAAGGCACTGGTATCTGCGCTGGTGCTTGGTGCAGAAAGGGGATGTGGTGCAGGTGCATCTGATGGCCAGAGATCCTCTGGCGTCAAGGGTGGCTCATGGGGGCCTTTGTTCGTTGGCTGGTTGGTGGACCTAGAGGAGAAAAATGACCTGTCATTAGTATTAGTCATCACACTGTCACTGTGCATGTGGGCTGGTGAAACAATGGAGACCTGCATCATGGTGCGATCATCTTTCAATGAACAATGGAGATCCAGGTTTGAGGTTTCGATCACAGATGAGACAACACAGCAATGTTTATACCCTCTGACATTCTCACATCTGTGCACTGCACTCTTACCTTCATCAGAGACCCCTGCCTTTCCATGGCCACTAGAATGAGCTGGGCGGCTGCACTCCATCTCTAAGGCATCCATCTGGCACCTTGTCAATATGAGCAGGTTTGGGGGGGGCCTCCGCTCATCCTTGACCTCTCGATGTTGTAATGGCTTCTCTTCTCCTGAAAGGACAGAGGAGCATTGATTAGTCATTGGTCTACCTGCAGTGCCATTCCAGCCTGGCCAAGCCCATCTTAGAAACACCTTGCAGGGCACATCCAAGTAGTGGCCCTCGACCCACAAAGCAATCAGGCCAAGCAGCCAGAGTTTACTGCATTGGCCGGCACCGATGTCATTGGCAGTTGGCACTCAGACTCTTACACCCCTGAACACCACGTGGCGAACGGCCAGTCATTAATACTTCCCCACACAAGTCCATGCCAACTCGGTACTCACCTTTGCCAAGGGCAGCAGATTGTTGAACGTTTTGCGGCTCTGCACAACATCATGGCTGCTGACCTGGACTGCCACCTCTGCCCATGTTTTCTTGGTCAGGTACGGTGGCCTCCTCTTGCCATCCCTGGGGAATGAGGATGTCCCGCCTGGCACTGACCTCCTCTACGAGGATGCCCAGGCTTTCACCCGAGAACCCGGGGGTGGGTGGGGCGGGGGGGGGGATTGCTGAGTGCCCACAGGACTTGGCTTCCAGCCTGGTGTGCCCAGCAGCTGCAGATGCCATTGCAGCTCAAAAAATATGTTTTGTCAAATGAATCCAAAGCTACGAAGTGTCCCCTGGCAGCCTTCAGGAAGCTGCCTCTGCTTAAATCCCCCACTATTGGACCCAGCGCCTGACAGGTCCCTCCCCCGCTGGCCCTTCGAACACATTTAGGAGACATGTTTCACATTGAGCTTAGTTGGCCACCTAGCATGAAATTGTGCAGGAAATGCAGTCTAACCCAGGCACAGATTATATATTCACTTCCTGGCCAGCCCACTTGGCATGAACGCCAAACGTGACATTCAGGCCCATTACTTTGAATATTTTCCAATGTTGGGATTGGTAGGTTTAGAAAGTTCAGGAACATCCTGCTGTAAAAACACTTAGACATGAGAAATATGGAAAGACTTTGCATTTATATAGCACCTTTCACAACCTCAGCATATCCCAAGGTGCTTTACAGCCAAAGAAGTACTTTTTGAAGTGTAGTCACTAATGTAATACAGGAAACTGAGCAGCCAATTTGCACACAGCAAAGTTCCCAAAAACAGCAATGCGATAATGACAAAATGATCCCTTTTTGTGATGTTGATTGAGGGATAAATATGGAGCAGGCCATGAGGGATAAATCCCTGGCTCTGCTTCAATTCAGTGCCATGGGATCTTTTACATCCACCTTAGAAAGCAGACAGGCCCTTGGTTTAACGTCTCATCCCAAAAATGTCAGTTATGACAGAGCAGCATATCTACAGTATTGCACTGGAGTGTCAGGAGATACACTTGAACTCACAACCTTGTGACCTTGTGGAGTGAGTGCCATCTTTTGGCATCCGTCCATCTTGGGAGATGATGGACTGCGCCCGGGGTCTATGTCACTTCTGTATTAAATATTATCTGCTGTGGCTGTAGATGTTGATTCATGAGTGGCAGTCCCTCCTGCAGTTTGTACAGATGAATAGCGTTGGCCCAAGGTCAACTGTTGTTTTTTGCCTTCCGATGAGCTCTCTTTTCTGTTATCTGGTCATTTATTTTCTCCTCTGCTTTCTCCACGCCCTTCCTGAGTGCTTGTCTCCAGGCATTCCAGTCAGCAGCCGGATCTTCCCGTGCATCTCCAATCCCGGTCAACTTGAAGTCCCGCTTACTGACGTCCTTTTATCACAGGCGTGGGTGACCTGTTGGTCTCGTGCCAATAGCAAGCTCGCTATGGAGCATGTCTTTGGGGATGCAGCCATTATCCGTTCAACTTGCATGACTCGGCCAATGGAGTGACTGCTGACTCAAGAGAGTGAACATGCTGTAGATCCCTGCATGCTGGTGTATCCCCTATTCAGCATTCTGTCCTGCCAGGGGATGCCCAATATTTGTCTGAGGCATCGAAGGTGGAAGCTGTTCAGCAGCTTCTCTTGGCTTGCATAAGTTGTCTGAGCCCAATACCAAAACTACTGCCATTATTATTCTCACTAGTGTCACTGAGGCTATCAGCACTCACCTTTATGGTTTGAGTATATCAAGTGGCAACTTCTGGCGTCCACACATCCAACCCAAAAGCACAAATCTGGAAGTTATTCTCAGAGATACCCAACTCCTCCATAGGTTGTGCAGATGCAGTGTTCAAAGATAGAAATCGGAACTGAAACGACAGCAGCAAGAGTGAACTTTCTCTACTTTCCCATTGGTTCCACACTAAAAATGGTTAGAAAGGTGAGGGATGGGGGATTCAAAAATAAGTGAGTTATTAACAATGTGGTAAGTGATCATTATTACTGAAAAGTTTCTCAATGTAGCAATGCAACAGAGGCAGCTTCACAGTGGGAGGTCCAGGATGCGAAATATTTGAGGCCTTTTAGTAATTTGCTGGCAATAAGGCTCAGGAACACTGGAGCATAGGGACTGGAGTGGGCCATTCAGCCCCTCAAGCCTGCTCTGCCATTCAATTAAGTCATGGCTGATCACCTCCCTCAATGTCACTTGCCTGCACTATCTCCATATCCCTTGATGTCATTAGTCCCCAGAAATCTATCGATTTCTGTTTGGAACATGCTCAATGATTGAGTTCCACAGCCCTCTGCTTTCAAAGATTCATCACCCTCTGAGTGAAGAAATTCCTCCTCAACTCAGTCTTAAATGGCCTATCCCTTATCCTGAGGTTATCCTGGTTTTAGGCTCACGTCAAGGGAAACATCATATCTACATCCAGCCTGTCACGTCCTGTAAGAATTTTATAAGTTTCAGTGAGGTCACCTCTTATTCTTCAAAACTCTTGAAAGTACAGACTCTCCTCCTAAGACACCAATCCCACCATCCCAGGGATTAATCAGGTGAACATTCATTGCACACCCTCTACAGACAACTACGGCCCTCATTAGATAAGAGGACCTCAGGTCTTCCCAAGTGGAAGACCTGTCATTGCAATCACTCCATGGAGACTGATGTCTTTGCTAATGGAGCTCTTACTGGAATGGCAGCTGCTCCCTTGCTACTGAAGGCACCTCTTTGGTGCCTTTGACACTCCTGCTGCTGACCCATCAGCATTGCCCTTGTTCCGAAGGGGGGCCCTGTTCACGGGCCCATGCTGAAAAGACCTGGCAATGCTTAAAGATCGCCACAGTGTGCAATTCAGGATTCCTGGAAGCAGCTTCTCAACTGGTCGCCTTGGGAAGATCATGCCTGAAATTCAGCCGCAGCCATTCCTGGATTCCTGATCTGGAATTGAGGCTGAAATCGGGATTGCGACCCACAGAGGAAAGGTTCTAAAAAAGCTGGTCAAGCCTGTCAGCAAGGTGAATGGCGAGTATCATTCTTTTGCTACTGACCACAAACCCCGGGTGTATATATGTCTGTACACACGTATTAATTTCTTTCAAATTTATATTTTCACCATATGGCAACAATGGATGTCTTTGCTAGCAGTGAGATATGATGAGTATCACCATATACCAGGCTGACAATAATTCTTTCTCGATTTTATTACTTGTGAGTTGAACTTTCAGCCTCGCTTGTGGAGTTATTTATCGTATCTCAAGGCTACCCCATGGCATGTCGCCTATTTATCACATTTTTCTCATTAGTGCATTCGAGAGCTTTCTGTGGAAAAGCTTGAGTCCTGAGAGTGCTGGGAACCAATAGCTTCTGATTTATAAAAGTTATTAACAGCACACATTAGGATCCTGTGAGAAGACTGGTTTATACAGTATTGCACATGGTTGCAGGATACTGAATTTAGGTGTAAAAATAAAAAGGCTAATTTTCATTTAAGGCCTGGGGCTTGATTTCACCCCTCCCCCCACCATTTCATTTTTCTGGTGTAACAAGCTGCTCCCCTTTAATGTTTTATATTCGCTACACTATATTCAGCAATCTAAGGTAGTCTAACATTCTAAGTTCTGGTATGTCAAGTGTATAAGTCTTAACTGTCTAATAAAATTTGCTTTCATTTTTAACATCCCTGTAACATAGGGAAGACTTTAAAGCATCTCCAGCAGCAGATGTGGACAGTAGTGCCCCAAAAATTGGGGGTAGGAATTTACTCATTCCCACCATCGCTCAGGTCACCCCTTGTTCTTTGGTCTTCACTATTCTTGACTCTCACCTTTCGATGCCACTGTTCCTCACTCTACTGCGGGCACACCAGATCAGTTGGTACCCACTGCTGAGGCCGCTAATCACCTTAGTCAAACCCCAGGATCAATCTTTGCTGCCTCTTCACTCCTCCTCAACCCTCTAATTCCACTGGACAATCTCCAATGACGTGCCTACTTTCCCTCTAGATTTGTTCCATCTTCAGAACCGTCTCCAAAACTGGACATTGGTTTCTGGACATTCCAAGCTGACTCCACACTGTCTACATATCAACTTTGCTCCATGTTCAGGCTTTAACATTGACTGACAATCTCCTCCCGATCCACTGTTAATCAGCATAGATATTTTGGCTGTCTCTTCAGTCCCAACCCATTTTCTGTATCTCTCTTCCCTCCTGTCTCCTCCCACTCCTAACATCCATTTATGCAACCTTTCATTTCTCCCCTCTTGGGTACTTTGCCCTTCTTATGCCCAGTCCAACCCATTACTACTCCTGTGCCTTCCTACATCCTACCATCTTCCCAGAGTTAAATCTCTCTTGAATAAGCACAGTTGTTGTCGGTGCCTCTCCTGACATTCTCCAGAAGGGGCTTCAGTTCACCAGGAAAGGCCTCATTATGTGCAGCAAACCAACCTGCCCCACCCAGGATCCAAGTCCCAGGACATGGCTGTAGGAGTTCTTCAGATAAGTGTCCTCGGCCCAAACAAATTAGTTGCTTCATCAATGACCTTCCGCCCTGTTATAATGTCAGAAGTGGGGATGTTCGCTGATGATTGCACAATGTTCAGCACCATTCATGACTCTTCAGATGCTGAAGTAGTCCATGTCCATATGCAGCAAGACCTGGACAACAATCAGGCTTAAGCTGAAAAGTGGCAAGTAACATTCGAGCCACACAAGTGCCAGGCAATGACCATCTCCAACAAAAGTAAACCTAACAATCTCCCAATGACATTCAATGGCATTACCATCACTGAAACCCCCACTACCAACATCTGGGGATTACCATTGACCAGAAACTGAACTGGACTAGCCGTATAAATACTGTGGCTACAAGAGTAGGTCAGAGGCTAGGAATCCTGCGGTGAGTAACTAACCTCCTGACTCCCCAAAGCCTGTCCACCATCTACAAGGCACAAGTCAGGAATGTGATGGAATACTCTCCACTTGCCTGGATGAGTGCAGCTCCAACAACACTCAAGAAGATTGACACCATCCAAGACAAAACAGCCCGCTTGATTGGCACCCCATCCACTGCCATAAACATTCACTCCCTCCACCAGTGATGCACAGTAGCAGCAGTGTGTACCATTTACAAGATGCACTGCAGCAACTCACCAAGATTCTTTCGACAGCAACTTCCAAACCCGGGACTTCTACCAGCTAGAAGGACATGGCAGCAGATGCATAGGAACACCACCGCCTGCAAGTTCCCCTGTAATATCACCGTTCCTTCATTGTCACTGGGTCAAAATCCTGGAACTCCCTCCCTAACAGCACTGGGGGTGTACATCCACCACATGGACTGCAGTGGTTCAAGAAGGCAGCTCACTACCACCTTCTCAAGGCCAATTGGGGATGGGCAATAAATGCTGCTCTGGCCAGAGATGCCCACATCCTGCGAATGGATATATTTAAAAAAATGCTCCTCACTTGATGACCTTCCAACCCAACACATCTGCTGGGTATGGTTTCCTCCCAATCACCTTCACCTCACTTATCACTGCTCCCTCCAACTCTGACAGATCCACAGTCTTCACCTCATTTCTGTATTTCCATCAGGAAAACACATTCACTCGTGAACAAGGCCCCAGTCATCAACCACCCATTGTGAACAATTGAATTATACTGGCTTCAAGGGAAATTTGGCTTATGGGTAACTCCAACATTTCTCCTCCTTTGTCTGGTGAGGCTGCCTTCATTTGGTGCTGTTGGAAATTAATTTTGTGGGTTACATTGGATGGGTGAATGAAGGAAAAGGGGATAAAGGGATATTGGGAAAGTGCAAGTCAATGTGATTTGGATCATTTGCTCGTGTGGAGGATCAATGCTAAAATGGACTGATTGGGCTGTACGACCTGTATCCAGGCTGTAACATTGATGTATTCCTATCATTGTGCATCCCCTCTCCCTATTCACCAGACCACTGGTGGCCCCAAGCTCTGGAATTCCATCACTAAATCTCTTCGCTTCTCCATCCCATTCTCGTCCTTTGCGATTTCTGTTAAAGCCCACCTCCTCGGCTAAACTCTTGACCAACTCTCCAAACTGGCCGTTGGTCTTGATGTCCATTGACTATGTTTCTGTGGGATACTTTGGCACATTTCTCTCGGTTGTTGCTGCTTTCTTCTTTTTATCCTCCTCCTCCGTTTCTTTTATCTTCCTCATGGTGGAGATTTTATTGCAAGAGGATTGGAGTATAGGAATAAAGAAGTCTTGCTTCATTTGTACAGGGGTTTGGTGAGACCACGCCTGGAGTACTGTGTGCAGTTCTGGTCTCCATATTTAAGGAAGGATATGCTTGCATTGGAGGTGGTACAGCAAAGGTTCACTAAATTGGTCCCTGGGATGAGAGTATGAGTGAATTTGGCCTGTACTCTCTGAGAGGAGATCTCATTGAAACATATAAAACTCTGAAGGAGCTTGACAAGGTAGACTTGTTTCCACTGGTCAGGGAATCTAAAACACAGGGGCACAGTCTCAGGATAAATGCCGATCATTTAGGACTGAAATGAGGAGAAATTATTTCAGGTGGCCCTCCCTGCCTGCCTGGTTTCAGCTACAGTTACAGGCCACTCTGTGGAGGGGTTCCCACCCCCACAGTGGGGGCCGCTGCTAAGGTCAGTTTTTTTATTTTAAAAATTTAAAGAAGTTGGAGAGAAAGCGCCTCCATCTTGGGGCCCTCTCTGCCCCATTTACTTGAAAAGGCAGCATGTTGCTGCTGCTGAGCCTCTGATTGGCCCAGCAGCATCGAAAGCTTGCCCGCCATCTGTAATTGGATAGCGAGCCCGCCCTCTCACCACGAATTGGCCAGTTTGGGGAAAATCACAGCCAGTGACTGTTGCCCACACAGCTCAGGCTTCTGAACCCCACTTGAGCCTGATAGCAAGGTCCTACAGGGAAATCTTGCCCTATTCAGAAGCGGGCACTGCATGCCCATTTTTTTGGCCAATACCCAATGTGGCTGGTTTGTGTTAAGTGTGCACTTTTTGCCAACACATTGGATATTTAGCAGGCAACTTATCATCTATAAAAGATGCAATATGCAGCTGAATATCTATGCGGGTATCTTTGAAGACTTGAAAGAAACTAGATTTTTATTACCCTATCAAAGGACATGGATGAGACTGAGACTGGGATTGAGTCTCTGGTCATGCCTACACTAAGGCCACATGATCTGAAGGAAGCTCAGGGTGCTTCCCTCTTGGCCTAATTTTCAAACAATAAGCCGCCAATTATAGTTCAGCATTAATTAGGGAAATCTGAATTCCTGAGAAGACCATAGCCGGGATTTGCCATGCCTGCCAGCGTTGGGCAAGCTCGATGGCGTGAGCGGACAATATGGCACGATCGGTTTCAGGATGGTGTGAAACCAGTTCGTCATTGTCCACGCCAACGGCAGACTGCGTTCCCCACCACTGGGGCATCGGGAACCTCCTCATTGTAATACATCAGCATTTCATTATTAGGCCTGCCCACCGGAATTGTCCCTCTCCGCTAGATCGTCCGTCCATGTCAGCGGGAAAGCACGCTGACATGTTTCACAACAGCACATAAACAGCGTGCACTTGGCGGGCTGCACTTCGCTCGGGACTTCAACGTTTGTTTCCTGCCTTGCTTCAGTCAGCACTCGAAGTCATCAGCGCCAGGCTTCACAGACAGCACCACATCACTTTTAGGGAGGCTCACAGTGGGTCTCTACCCACCAGATCAGCCATATGTGGGTGGCTTTTCAATGGCTGCAGGGCAAGGTCTTGGGGAAGGGGGAAAAGTGGCCTCAGGCAAGGGAAGAGGCTGCAGGACGAGAGCTGTACTGGGGAAGGAGGTTAACCCAGGGTGTGTATGGGGGGCAGATGTTGATCTATGCAAGCACCTCATGATGGTGAGGGCTGAGGAGGTAGTCTCCAGAGAAAATGAGGCCAGATGGACATGGGAGGGTAATTGTGTGAGAATGGGTGGTGATGTCCCTTGAGCTGGCAGTGAGTGAGATGCCAATGAATGTGTGATGGGCTTGTGAGTGTGTGAGTTTGGAGTGATGAGATGGTTGCCATACCCTGGCTACATGGATGAGATCATTCATTCTCTATCTGCATCGGATGACCATTGGCACTGATCACCACTGCCATCGCCTACCAAGCTGTAGTGGTAATGTTGCTGCCCATCCTGCAGCCAGAGCGGGGGTAGAGGGCATCACAGCAGGCCTGCACAGTGTCCAAAGGGTGCTCGAGGGCTGCATGTCATCTTTGCTGCAGCCCTGGGTTGGAAGCAGTGAGCGCGGTTGTACTTTAAGTGTGCTGCCTGTCGTGATGAAGTGTTGAGGTGATGTTGTGGCAGGCGAATCGGACCCCAGCCGCCATGGAAGTGGCATGTTTCCCGGGAATGCAGAAATAACGTAGCGAGTTTGGGACGAAACAGCGTGAAAACCCTCCATCGTGGCCAGTGAGTAAAACATCGTTCTACCCACCTGCTACCACACGGTGCAAATCTGGGACAATTCCACCCCATTATAATATTTAGTAAATCTCACTCGCAATTAAGAAGAGGAGGGTGTGCTCTTAAGTGTATGGTCAGATTTAACACAGTTGCCCATGACAAACAAGCGGCATCAGCTCCCCTCATGAGACCCTGGCTTGAAGTCTAGGCAGTACGCTGGGTGTTTTCTCTCTGGTGTTTTAAACTGGTTCGGGAATATTCTTTGCTGCCAGTATCTGCTGATGGACTATCTGAGTGACAAACTATTTTGAGCAGATATTTCATATTTAAAAGCTTAGCCGTCACAATTGGAATCAGGGTCAGAGTAAAGTCATCAACATCAGAGTAAACAAGATGCCAATGAGCCAACAATGGTTAAGCAACAACCAGCTTGAATTAGATTTTCATTGGGCTTTGGGCACTTTGCATAAAAGTCAGGCGTTGTTGTCGGAGACCTTAATAACTGGCCTCCCTCCAAGCACTGAACAGGTTAGTAACCTGTGATATGGAAAATATTTACTGATGCTACCATCACGCCACTTGGTTTACAAAACAAAAAAATCAGAGCTCTGCACACACTAACTATGGAGGAGTTCAAGCCAAGTGCACAGCAGCATTGTCCCCAATGAATAAATGGACTTCACTAAATAATGGGCTGTAAAGTGAATTCAGGTGTTAATCCAAATGGGTGGCTCAATTTAAGGATAGATTCGCCCGAGATCTGATCTAAAACCCTGCATTTTTCATCTAAATCAGAGATCTATAAGCAGCATCCGCAGTTTTTTGTTTTTATATCTATAAGCAGTCGTCAGGTATAAATTCAGTCTCACGATCCCATATTTAGAACAGGTTTGTCCAATTATAGGGTCCTGCAACTCTGTCTAGCAATCTGTGCAAAAGGAGGGCTGCAGTTTTTTTCAAGCTCTTTTCAGCCTAGGTGGTCTTCTCAAGATTTAATCATAATTCTGCCAAGCGGCATTGGGGGAAGCAGTAAACGGCTGTTAAGATGTGCAGCAAATTCTTGGCAGGAATGTTTGTGGTTATCAGTGCTGAGAGGGGGCAGATAACAGGTTCTTTGAACCTTTACCAGCCTTGGATAAAGAACATCCATGTTTGCAAACCCATTTTAAACCTCAGCCTTGTGAGATGACTGTGCTGCAGCTTGTCTGGTGAGTTCAGGGTTTGCAACCACAGTTCCCTTCGTGCCTCAATTACACCACCAAGGTGAGATGACAAGTGGGGTTCCTGTGTTTTCTCATGTGAAGCAATGGAAAGAACTCACTGTGGGTTGCTGAAGAACAGCTTCAAGCCTCCATTCTCACACACAAACTCCACGTTACATCGGCACATAAACAGCAAACATTTTGCATTTATTTAGTGCCTTTAGCGTAGACAAATACTTCATGGCCCTTCACAATAAACCCCTCGCACAACAAACACCAAAGGACCAATTTCCCAGCTGCGCAGGGCTGAATTTTCGTCAGATAAATATCCGAGACCACACCCCTCGTCATGATGCCTAATGCTCAATGCGATTTTTGACGAGCTGACCAATTAGTGGTCAGAGTACGTGCTTGTCGTCCAATCAAGGCTGGGGTTGGGGGGAGGTACCAATAGGAGTCTCTCCAACACTGAGAGAGCAGCAGCCCCATAGTCAGAGGTGGAGCTGCCAATGCAGGTAGGAGAAAGAGAAGGTGCCTCAAGATGGAGACGCCTTCTGAAATGATTTTAAGAGGTTTACAAAATAAAAAAGGCCACAGCTGCCAGGCCATGATCATGCAGGGGCAACTCCACCATCTCCCCCAAACCACTGGACAAACAGCGACTACAGATGTGGCCCAATGGCCATAGCGGGTGCAGGGGTTGGCTCCTAGCAGGATGGAGTGCTGGCCTTCTCACCCCAGTCTGCCACTAGGTGGCCTTCTCCATCCCTTGGCCACGTTTCAGCCTCAGAGTGCGGGCTGCTGGAAAATTCCAGTTGACATGAGGACATTGGCATTAGTAGGCTCTTTAATTGGCTTAATAGGATATGCCCCGCCCTGCCCACAATCCTGCTAGAAGGAAAATGGCCCAGATGGGGATATATGGCAGGAGACTTGCACACCAGCTGATGGCTGGAAATCACTAGCCTTGGTGCCTCTGATCCCATCTCCACAGCTGTTCAAAAATTCAACTCACACTTTTAGCGGAGTTGTCTACCAACTGATAATACATATCAATAAATGTTTAACAAAAACAAAAGTATCTGGAAAAACTCAGCAGGTCTAACAGCATCTGCGGAGAGGGACATAGTTAACGTTTCGAGACCGCAGATGTTGTCAGACCTGCTGAGTTTTTCCAGGTATTTTTGTTTTTGTTCTAGATTTCCAGCATCTGCAGTATTTTACTTTTATCAATAAATGTTTAATTTGGTTTTGTAAAAAACCTCTAAGTCTCAGTGGACTTATTAGTACTGAATTCAAGGCACACATTTTGAAATAAAATACAAATTGCAAAACATTTGTTACAGATGTTTCAAATTTCTTTCTGCAATTTGAGCAGAATCCACAGTGGATTAACGTGGTGCCATTAATGACTAATGATCTGCATATGGCTTAGCAAACCCCCTGTATTTCAGTGGAGATGGAGTGTATCATATTTTACATATTCCATTATCAGGAAACACTTTATACCTGAAACCTCACATTCCTGAGTGAATGGCTACTTTCACATCACCAGTCCTTTCCTCTAGGCAGGAAAATATGAGCACACAGATTTGGAAAACGCACCCCTTTATGTTTGGGGTGTGTGTGAAACCTTAGTGTTATAACGGCAATGGATGTTGCAGACATACATGATCACCCATTGTCTAAGAGTCTCATTCAGGGATTACAGTCTCCAGCCTAGCAAGGCAGCACTTACTAGGGTTACCCAGGTCAACGTTTCTTGTGAGATATACAAATATCCATGTTTTTAGATCTCACGAACTGAAACCAGGTGCTTCAACTCTGCGCCACCTACACAAATAGGAATAAAATTACAGCATGTACAAAACTAGAATTTGCCATTTATATTTCTAATCCATGTGCACATTCCCTTATCGTCTTTCCTCTTTTCTTAGAAGAATCCCCTTTGATTTATGATGGTTTCATTTCTGCCATCACAATCAGCTGCCTAGAGGAAAGGACTGGTGATGTGAAAGTAGCCATTCACTCAGGAATGTGAGGTTTCAGGAATAAAGTGTTTCCTAATAATAGAATTAAGTGAAATATAATACACTCCATCTCCTCTGAAATACAGGGGGGAAATATTGTACATTATAAAATTGCCAACCTAAATGACAGAGCAGATATAACAAATTAGGGTCAATGTGAGAGAATTGAGGCCATATCATTTTATCTTGACACTTTGGTCAGAACATATTGAGTGTCACACATCACTCAGGGTGTCTGAGTTGCTGTGGCTTTTACATGCACATCATAGCCTAGAACAATAATGGTAGAGTCTCCAACTTTCTTTCCATTGCATCACTGACCAGGAATCTCTCCTGCTCTTACCACCTGCTGGAAGGATTTGCAGTTGATAATCAACCTCTTTAGCTGTGTCATAAATGCACCTTCCTTAGTCATCAAGTCCTTAACGTTTTTAAGTGTGGAAATGAAACAATATAATACATGACACTCTATTGAACAGACAGTTTATTTCATTTTCACTCTTAAATCTGTTTTGTTTAAGTGATCTCCTGAATCCATGAAGAGCCAGTCAACCGGATTCGACACATGCAGCTATCCGACATTATTTGGACAGTCTTGTCAATACAGAGGAGTCAAGGGGTTTATTCACCTCTCTTTGGCACAGCAAATGCAAAATGTTTATCAGGTTGTTAAATTACATGTTCAGGCAGAAAAGCCAACAAAATGTTGCAAAATAAGCAACATCTCTCATTTTTTTTAAAAAGCTGAAGAAAGTCAGAAGTGAATTTTAGGACGGATAATTGCATGTCTCAGACACAAACTGCACATTGAGGCAGCCACACCATCAGGGAGTGCTGTGATTATGGTGAGATGCACACGGAGTTGGTGCTGGTGCTCCCAAAGGTAGCCAGATCCACTTTCCACAATTTCTATTTATAGATATTACTCATTTATCTGGACTGGGGGGAATAACCAAACCCTTGTTTGCTTCTATTTTTTCACTTAAGCAATGAAATATTTCTTACTGTAATATCTTTCATCTGCTTTATATTTTTTTTTTCTCTCCTCATTTGGTTTTGGTTATCACATCATGGGTGTTAACTCTTTCCTTCATCAAAGAAAGCAAGAAGACCAGCCATCAACTATCTTGTGTAGTTCTCCAAGAGAACCAACCATTGATTCCTCTATGAGTCCTCCAGGATCCTACTCCCAATCAACAGAACAGTAAGGAGTGGGATTCAAGTTATCTTTTTCAGGCATGAGTTTCCTATTGACATCACAGAGATATGGGTGCCATTTAGCTCAATGGGCTAGGTGGCTAGCATGTGGTTCAGAATATTCAAGAGGGGGGAGCAAAAAGACAAGTGGTAGTTGTAGGGGATTCTATAATTAGGGGAATCAATAGCATCCTTTGTAAGCAGGATCGAGAATCCCACGTGGTATGTTGACTGCCCGGTGCCAGGGTGAGGGACATCTCTGACCGGCTTGAAAGGATATTGGAGGGGGAGGATCCAGTTGTTGTGGTCCACGTCAGGACAAATAACACGGGTAAGACTGGGAAAGAGGACCTGTTTGGGGATTATCAGGAATTAAGAACTAAATTAAAGAACAGGTCCTCAAGAGTTATAATCTCTGGATTACTACCCAAGCCAGGTGCAAATTGGCATAGGGATGCAAGAATAAGGGAAGTAAACACGTGGCTAAAGGAGTGGTGCTGGAAAGAGGGGTTCCATTTCGTGGGGCACTGGCATCAGTATTGGAACAGGAGGGATCTGTACCATTGGGACGGTCTCCACCTCAACCGATCTGGGACCAATGTTCTAGTGAAAAGGGTGGTCAACAGGACTTTAAATTAGAAAGTGGGGGGGGAGGGAAGTGTAAAACTCCAAGAAGTATGTCTAATGGGAAACAAAGCAGCAGGTTAGTGTATGGGGGGCGCGGATTCAACTCAATGGAAAATTCTGAAAAAACTGAAAAGAAAGGAGAGCCCAGGAGAAGCTATTAAAGTCTCCAGAACACAAAATAGGACAGAGTGTTTGGAAAGGGCTAGGAATCTTCAAGCACATCAGATAAAGGGACCACAATGAGAAAAGGGACGGGAAAAACAGGACAGAAGGTGTTGTATCTGAATGCACGCAGTATACGAAATAAGGTAAATGAGCTTGTGGCGCAGATTGAAATTGGCAGGTATAATGTGGTGGGCATCACAGAGACATGGCTGCAAGGGGATCAGGACTGGGAGCTAAATATCCAAGGATATACATCCTATCGAAAAGATAGGCAGGTTGGCAGAGGGGGTGAGGTTGCTTTGTTAGTAAGAAATGAAGTTAAATCGATAGCAAGAAACGACGTAGGGTCAGATGATGTAGAATCTGTGTGGATAGAGTTGAGGAACTGCAAAGGTAAAGAAAACCATATTGGGAGTTATGTACAGGCCTCCGAACAGTAGTCAGGATGTGGGGCACAAGATACACCAGGAAATAGAAAAGGCGTGTAAGAAAGGCAAGGTTACAGTGATCATGGGGGATTTCAATATGCAGGTAGACTGGGAAAATCAGGTTGGCAGTGGATCCCAAGAAAAGGAATTTGTGGAATGTCTACGAGATGCTTTTTGGAGCAGCTTGTGGTGGAGCCACTAGGGAACAGGCAATTCTAGATTTAGTGATGTGTAATGAGGCAGATTTGATAAGGGAGCTTAAGGTGAAGGAGCCCTTAGGAGGAAGTGACCATAATATGATAGAATTTACCCTGCAATTTGAGCGAAAAAAGCTGGAATCAGATGTAACGGTATTACAGTTGAATAAAGGCAACTACAGAGGCATGAGGGAGGAGCTGGCCAGAATTGACTGGGAGATGAGCCTAGCAGGAAAGACAGTGGAACAGCAATGGCAGGAGTTTCAGGGAGTAATTTGGGAGACACAGCAAAAATTCATCCCTAGGAAGAAGAAGCAGACTAAAGGGAGGACGAGGCAACCAGGGCTGACAAGGGAAGTCAGGGACAGCATAAAAGCTAAAGAGAAAGTATACAATGTGGCGAAGAACAGTGGGAAACCAGGGGATTGGGAAGCCTACAAAGACCAACAGAGGACAACTAAAAAAGAAATAAGGAGGGAGAAGATTAAATATGAGGGTAAACTAGCCAGTAATATAAAAGAAGATTTAAGAGTTTTTTTAGATATATAAAGGGTAAGAGAGAGGCAAAAGTGGACATTGGGCAGCTGGAAAATGACGCTGGAGAAGTAGTAGTGGGGAACTAAGAAATGGTGGAGGAACTGAATAGGTACTTTGCATCAGTATTCACGCTGGAAGAGATGAGTAACATCCAAATTTCAAAAGAGTCGGGGGGCAGAGGTGAGTATGGTGGCCATTACCGAGGAGAAGGTGCTATGAAAACTGAAAGGTCTGAAGGTGGATAAATCACCTGGGCCAGATGGATTACACCCCAGGGTTCTGAAGGAGATAGCTGAAGAGATAGTGGAGGCGTTAGTGGTGATCTTTCAGGAATCACTGGAGTCAGGGAGGGTCCCAGAGAACTGGAAAATCACTAATGTAACCCCCCTGTTAAAGAAGGGATTGAGGCAAAAGACGGGAAATTACAGCCGATTAGTCTGACCTCAGTCGTTGGTAAGATTTTAGAGTCCATTATTAAGGATGAGATTTCAGAATACTTGGAAGTGCATAAAATAGGGCAAAGTCAGCATGGTTTCAACAATGGGAGGTCATGCCTGACAAATCTGTTAGAATTCTTTGAGGAGGTAACAAGTAGGTTAGACAAAGGAGAGCCAATGGATGTTATCTACTTGGACTTCCAGAAGGCCTTTGACAAGGTGCCGCACAGGAGGCTGCTCAGTAAGATAAGAGCCCATGGTGTTAGAGCCAAGGTCCTAGCATGGATAGAAGATTGGCTGTCTGAAAGGAGGCAGAGAGTGGGGATAAGGGGGTCCTTCTCAGGATGGCAGTCGGTGACTAGTGGAGTTCTGCAGGGGTCAGTGTTGGGACCACAACTTTTCACTTTATACATTAATGATCTAGATGAAGGAACTGAGGGTATCCTGGCTAAGTTTGCAGATGTTACAAAGATAGGTGGAGGGACAGGTAGTATTGAGGAGGCACAGAGGCTGCAGAAGGATTTGGACGGGTTAGGAGAATGGGCAAAGAAGTGGCAGATGGAATACAACGTGGGGAAATGTGAGGTCATGCACTTTGGTATGAAGAATAGAGGCATAGACTATTTTCTAAATGGGGAGAGAATTCAGAAACCTGGAGTGCAAAGGGACGTGGGATTCCTAGTCCAGGATTCTCTTAAGGTTAACTTGCAGGTTGAGTCGGTAGTTAGGAAGGCAAATGCAATGTTGGCATTTATTTCAAGAGGACTGGAATATAGAAGCAGGGATGTGCTGCTGAGGCTTTATAAGGCTCTGGTCAGATCACACTTAGAATATTGTGAGCAATTTTGGGCCCCATATTTCAGGAAGGATGTGCTGGCCCTGGAGAGGGTCCAGAGGAGGTCCACGAGAACAATCCCAGGAATGAAAGGCTTAACATATGAAGAACGTTTGAGGACTCTGGGTCTATACTCGATGGAGTTTAGAAGGATGAGGGGGGACCTGATTGAAACTTACAGAATACTGAAAGGCCTGGATAGAGTGGATGTGGGGAAGATGTTTCCATTAGTAGGAGAGACTAGGACCCGAGGGCACAGCCTCAGAGTAAAGGGAAGACCTTTTAGAACAGAGATGAGGAGAAACTTCTTTAGCCAGAGAGTGGTGAATCTATGGAATTCATTGCCACAGAAGGCTGTGGAGGCCAGGTCATTGAGTGTATTTAAGACTGAGATAGATAGGTTCTTGATTGGTAAGAGGACCAAAGCTTATGGGGAGAAGGCGGGACAATGGGTTTGAGAAACTTATCAGCCATGATTGAATGGCAGAGCAAACTCGATGGGCTGAATGGCCTAATTTCTGCTCCTATGTCTTATGCCTCAATAATGCCAACACCACAGGTTTGGTTTCCGTTCCAGCTGAGATAGACTTGAGGGCTGCCTCCTCACCTCTGGCAATAGCACACAACCACTGACAAAAACTGCCAAGTAAAAATAACGGCTCAGGATGTAGCATCAGCAGACAGTGAGCCAAGGCTCTGCCTTTGGGCAGAGCACACATACCAGAGCAGCGATCTGAACAATCACTGTGAAAACTGACTGAGTACCAGTTCAGACATGCTGAATAGACTCAAATCTCAGACACTGCTATATCTCAAGCCTATAATGTGATACCATTAGAGACTCTGGATCAGATTTAGCAGTTTGTTGTTTATGGCCGCACTGTTACATAGTATAGTGCTATGTTTGTGAGGGACTAACAAGAGGCCCCTTGGTAAAACTATAAATAATAATTGTTTCATGTATAAGGACTGCAGCACTTCAGTAGTGTCCGTCTCTGTGAGAGGCTTTATTGAACTAGGTAGAAATGGCAACCTACAATCAGCATGCTTCATGGCAGAGTCACATGACTATAGCAAGCTAGGTAGTACACTCAATAAAGATTGCATTTTCTGAACCCCAAACATCCCCTTTTTCATATCGAATAAAAGGTACAAACATTCCCTTTTTCCTAGTGAACAAAAACACCTATGCATGCACGATCCTGTGTGACTGTGAGTGCCCACGTTACCCACCATACACCCACTGTTCTCATGCATTAACAACTGTTTGTTCTAATAGACAGTCACTGCACATTGTTATGATCATTGACAATGTTCATTGCTGCGCAAACCAAATCCCAGAAGGAAACTTGGCTTATGGGCCATACCTTTGCTTGTAATCTGAAAATGGGACGGGGACATACTGATCTCTGCAGTAGGAAGTCTAGTAACACTTTTGGGATTTTAAAAATTAAAAGTAAAAGTTTTATTAACAAGAATAAAAGAAAATTTAAGCACACAGGATGACAGGTACACAGTTAAACTTAGTCTTACAAAACATTCCCCCAAAAAAGACTTGGTCAAACCCACAAGTGAATACCTTCCTGGCAACACTCCCTCATAGATGTCTAACTTTTTAATGCCCAGTAATATTACACAAGGCAAACTGCTGTAGCCTCAATAAAGGCATATCACATGACCTGTAACTCTCTTCCACTCTGCTGTGAAAATCCAAACTTCAGAATAAACCAGTTTTTTGCAGCCCAAGACTTTTCTAGCTCAAATGTATAGTTAATTCAAACTGCATCCTCTATCAGCCACAGCTGCAACTATGGTTCCAGCTGTTACATCTCATAGCTCCAGTTCAACAGCTACCACTCAAACAGCTACAGACCACAGTAACTCTAAAATACTTTTTTTTCTTTCATCTCAGGTTCCATTGTTTTCACACCTCTTTGAAACTCAAATCCTTCCAAATATAAGATCTTTCAAGTTTCCATCTTGTCTTTGCTTTCAAGTCAATGTAAAATAATACTGCCACCCCCCAATCTATTTACCTATGGAATTCATGCAAGATGCAAACATGTTTTGTTTTACTTCTGACTCCCCTTTGATATACAAATAAAATCTGCACTTATCTAAAAATGCAAATACTCCATCTAACCTATTCACTTGTACCTCAAACCCAACACCTCTATTCTTTTCATATTATCAACCCCCAGACAACCTATTAATTTCTGCCTAGCTTAATTAAATCATGCACTTGCACATGCATACACACACACACACACACACACATTGATACACACACACACACACACACATACAACCCACACACACGCACATAAAAATGTTTTAAAAACCCAGCCATTTCTCACAACATGCATTGCACACATAGTCCTTAAACTGTGCAGGTCTCTTAATGGAATCTGTGCATGTTGACATTGGCTGTTCTTCTGGATGATGTTCCTTGTCTGGAGAATGTCGTTCCTGTTGCCTTGTGACTATTGTTGCTCCATTGTGGTTGATGGGGACTCGTGGGCTTTGGGAATTGATGGTAGTGCTGTACTCAGTACAGCTAGTGAGATCCTTTCTCTCTAACCATTTGATTGCTGTGAAGGAACAGCTTCACTAGTTGTTTGGATGTGCCTGCAGTTGCGCCGGTATATTTGGTCATTCACTTTCACTATGTGAGATCCAGGTAACGATTTCTCTACAGAAGTTGCAAGTTTACACGTGGGCTGACTCCTGTTGAGAGCATTGAAGGTTTGTACCCTGACTGACTCTCCAGTGCTCAGCTCTAGTAATGTTTTAGCAGTCTTGTCAAACTGGAATTTGGCTGTCATTTCACCTTGATCTTTTCACTGCCTGTTATGACTTCTGGCTTCAGTAGCTATTTTGCTACTGGATGAGTTGTTTGCATGTGGCGTGACATCAGTCTCTGGACAGGGCTACTTCCCATGCCTTCATTGGTGTGTTTCTACACTCAAGGATTGTCTTGTACTAGATTTGCTTAATTTCTTAACGAGTCCTTTGGCGATTTTTACTGCCACCTCAGCCTTTCCATTCGACTGGGGATGGTGCGGAGACGATGTGTAGTGCTGAATTTCCCAATCCTTTGTGAATCGGCTGAATCCTTCACTTGTGAACTGAGGACCATTGTCACTCATCACAATGTTTGGAAAACTGTATGAAATCTACTTTTCCTTCACTTCCTGGCACCATGTTTCACGTATAAGGTCTGCAGCATTTCAGTGGTGTCTGTCTCTGTGAAAGGCTTCATTAAGCAAGGTAGAAATGGCAGCCTACTGTCAGCTTGTCTCATGGCAGAGTCACATGACCATGGCAAGCTATGTAGTACACTTAGTAAGATTATATTTTCAAAACCCCAAATAATAATCACTAGTGAAGGGACTGTTTGACTCCTAGAATTGGGACAACGTACCACTTGATACATGGACACATCCACTGACAACAGCATCTTAAACATCATACCTGCTAATGGACTCCAACATTCTACTCTGCATATCAAACACCTCTCTTCTCTCTCCTTTTCTCTCTTTCAGTCCCTCCCACACTCTTGTTAGCGGTGACCTGTTTCCTTTGCATCCATTCTTCCATCAGTCTATCACTGCAGCCTTTCTAGCAAATCCTTAGTCTCCAAGTCCCATCTCTTCCACTAAACTTGTTCCCTGGTGATTTCTTCCTGCTCCACAATGCACAAGCAGCCAACCTGCTAAACAGTGAACTCACCAAATGCCATTTACTTTTGAGTGCACCTCCACACACGCTTTTTTCTGCCCTTCTGGAGAATAGTGTGGAGGTGCTGGAAGGGTTGCCAAACCGATCAGCCTGTTGAACTGGGTCATGAAAGTTCCTCCCGTGGCCAGTAAGTCCTGGCCTGGGACTTGAACCTGGCACTTCTGGCCCAGAGTTAGGAATGCTACGGCTGCACCAAAAGACCGCCTGCCGATTGCCATGTGACCACACAGGATGTGTGGAAGTTTTGTGAGTTAAAGTTCCAGAAAAATAAATTTTATGCTCATTAATTTTTCAAAGAAATGAATTCTTGGAACTGAACAACTGTAAGATAACAGGAGCAAGCGGCGTGATGGGACCCAGTGATTTATGGAAAAATAAACTCTCAGAAAATCAGACCTTCAGGTTCATGTATTACTTCAGCAGTTTTTATTCTGGCAAACCTTTGGACCCTGTCATATATCATCTGTCCATGCATTGTGAAGTTAATTATCTTGCTATGAGCCTCTCTCTAACAGTGCACGTGTCCTTCCAAGAGCCTCCCTTCAGCTCTCTGAGTACAAAGTGTCTGTAACTAGCTGCAAGCATCTCATTGACTTGTAACTAGCATCTAGTGTTTGTCTGTCTTCCCTCTAACCCTCTTTTAAGAACTACTCCTCAGTCTAACTCTGCTTGTCCATCCTCTGTTGAGACATAACATCCTCAATCATGCCCCATTACCCCTTCACTTGCCTGCTTGTTTCCATCTTTACCCACTAAACTCGCACGATTGAAACATTAATCAAATAAGCAATTAAAATTGCCACAAAGAAATAAATCACCTCCTGGCAACATGGCTCTGGAGTTCTCTGCGAACTCTTCATTCTTCCAGCTCTGGGCATGTGTATCCCTTCACCCCAACTATTGGCAACCCAGACCTCCAGCTATCCAGGCCCTACACTTTGAAATTCCCTCCTAAAGCTTTCTGCCTCTCCACCTCTCTCTCTTTTGTTAAGACCCTTCTTAACACATACTTTGACTGAGCTTTTAGTCGCCCCTCATAATTGTTTCCTCTATTTCAGTGTCGATTTTTCTCACATTACATTTTGCTGATGCACCTTTGGCTGTTTCTTGCCATTAAAATCTCAGCGCCAAAGGAAGTTAATGTTGTGGGGACCAAAGAACACGACTGGGCCTTGCAGGCTTCTGGGTTGTGAGACATAATGGGTGGGTGGGGAGTGGGGGGGGGGGGAAAGAGAGTTGAGTTCCACCCACAATGGGCACAACAATTTGTGGCACCACGGCTGTTCCGGTCGCCCATGTGGCCTGATCCAAATTTGGGTTTGGGGTTTATTTAATTGGTGCTGATGAACTGCAGGTGCCAAACGGATACCTTGGTGCAACTCGCCCACACTTAAATGGACAGTCCAGGGAGGTAGGTTCAATGGTAAGTGAGGGAGTGGAGGGGACCCAGGACAGCTGCAGGCCACAGATTTTCCCTGGAGCCAGGGACACTCCTGTCTCCTACTGGCTCAGCAAAAAGTAACTTTTCACTTGACCTTTTGAGGCCTTGTCCCCTTTGCTGCTGGGTAAAAACAAACAGGTTGTGCAGCACCCACTCACACCGAAACTTTGCAGTTGTAATCTGGCAGCTGGCACAAGGCCCTGATTTGCATATTTAAGCATTGTGACATTCTTTTTCAGACAGGCTGTCTGCTCATTTATTTACAGGCCCTGTCTGATCATTACGCTGAGTGGGTCTTAAGTGTCAAAAGCATGACCGAGATGACCCCAATCCATTTCCATGGCTTTCAACTGCCAGCTGCCTAATTTTCAGGCCTAACTCAGTCAGTGGTGAGTTGAATTTTTATCCAGCTGTCACCCCATGGTGTATCTGAGTGGCTCAGATCAGGACTGCTGGACATCAGAGATAATAAATTCCTTGTATAAATAAAATTAACAATAGCTCACATTTATATCGCACACCAAAGAAGTGAAGCATCCCAAGGGACTACACAGGAGCATGATATAAAAATTCTTGACACTGAGCCACTGAAGAAGATATTAGGAGAGGTGACAAAATCTTTGGACAAAGAGGTCAGGTTTTATTTATTATTTATTCATGGGATGTGGGTGCAATTGGCTAGGCCAGCATTTATTGCCCATCCCTAATTGCCCTTGAGCAGGTGGTGGTGAGCTGCCTTCTTTAACTGCTACAATCCATGTGGTGTAGGTACACTCACAGTGCTGTTAGGGAATTCCAGAATTTTGACCCAGTGACAGTGATGGAGCATCATGAAAGAGGAGAGAGAGGTAAGGGAGGTACAGATGTGGGGAGGCAATTCCAGAGATATTGATTTATGGGGATGGAATTCCACAGCTTGTACCCAGGCAGCTGAAGGCACAGCCGCTAATGGTGGGTTGAAGGAAGTAAGGGATGCACAAGAGACCAGAGTTCACAGAATGCAAATTGGTCAAAATTTTGGAGGACTGGAGGAGATTACAGAGATAGGGAAGGCCAGGCAATGGATAATTGACCAGTCTGCAGGAAACGTTGCATATCTACACATTGGAACTATTTGTCCAAGTAAAGACAAGAACTCCAATTTACATCACATGTAGTGGCACATTATTTTATTGTGCAATGTTAAAAAATAGCAGTAAGAGTATGTGTATCAGTTTTATTTGTCTGGTTTAAATTGTACAAGACTTTGCATAGAGTCATGAATAAACTAATTATAAGGTTACATGGTGATACTGCTAGCATTTGTCTGTAAAGACTATTTCTGAAGATTGCAGCATTTAAGTATTTAGAGAGGAAATAAATAAAGATTAGAAGGAATAATCTCATTAAACCATTTGTAAACAGTGTGAGACATTTAATATCATCTAAATCCTGAACTGAGATTACTTCATTGGAGTCGCATGCATTTTTTAATGTTTTTGGAAAGCACAGTAGTGAGTATTTGATTGTGCGGAAGGGTTTTGTTACGATGTGTGTGTATGTGCCATCACACGGATGAATGATGATGTCCCTCAGTCAAGATTAAGTTTGTGAAATAATTACTGTGAGGATATCAAGTACAAGTTTAATCTTTCATGGGTCTGTGATTCTGTCATCCATGAACAATCACCTTTCACAATCCGATTAAATCAGTGTCAGTGTAAAGCTTTTATATTTGGTGGTGGGCTCCAGGATACTAACTGCTTATGCTGGTTCCCCATGTAGTCATTGTTATACCTGACTGCCAGCATGGGTGCCGCGTATGGTATCTTATACAGGGTTATTTAGATGAGGGGTTGGAAGGTCACAAGTCAGAGATTGTAAAGGAAGACAGAAAGGATTCAGCATGTCCCAAGCAGTGACAACCAACCAGCCACATCTTCCTGAATTTCACCAAGAATCAGCATCTCAGGCAGCTCCAGCTGAGCTGAGAGGGAATTGTTAATGTGTGCGGTCTGCTTGAAGCAAACCGATAGTAGCACAGTAGTACTTGTGGCAGTTAAATGACCTCAAGATTTATTACCATTGTTTATTACCAGGCCACAGTGTTACAATCCCTGTAGAGACCGTTAACTTTTAAAAAGGAATTCAAACTTCCAGTGATCGACTGAAACAATCCAACAACAGTTTCCTATGGACCTGTCCCCTCTCAAAGCCAATCTCCATAGCAACAGGAATCACAAGGGCCTTATATCCAGTCAGGAATGCTAACTAGTTACCCTGTCTAGATCCCCAATTCCATTCTATCTTGGAATTAAAGAGACTGTTTAAAATATAACCATTTACAAAACTTCACATTCCAAACACCTCCCAGGGACTTGGGGACTAACAGCCTATCCATTGTCGGCATGGCTGCATGGGTCATTATTTACAGGTGTAAATATCTTGCACATTCTTCCCAGTAAAACAAATGGTTCCTGCTAAAATGTTTAATAACCAACATACCCTGGCATTGTATCGGCAGAATTCAGAGCAGGTCACATGACACCCTTCATTCTTCCATCTTACCCTAAATTAAAGACACAGTCCCAAAAGATAACAATCTTGTAAACTTCATATTTGTAATAACAGTCAACCGTCTGCCATCAATCAGTTTACTGTCTATCACATAGATTTCACAGATATCTCTGTCTCTGATATTGTCTTTGGCATTAAGCACCAGCAGGAGGGAATATATACCCACTGTCATTTATGCAGAGACTTGAAATGATCCACTGGATTACCCGCTTGGATGCCATCTGTCAGTAGCTGGGATACTGTGTGCATGCCGGCACTAAGACAAAGTCCTTCCAGCTGCCACTCTTGTTGATACTCATATCATTCCAGAGGAGACAGGAAGTCAGCCATGACTGCTTCCTAACGGAGTTTAACCCTATGCCAGCAGTTTTTGCATTTATAAGAGATATTCCTCACTGGTCAGCTGTGCTGTCACATGTTCCATGGCAGACTGCAGTGTACATAACTATCCATTAATGATTCTGCAAATTTACTCTGATAATGGAGACCTCCTTCAGGTCTTGCTGGTGTTCTTTATTGATACCTGTACCATCCATTTCTGAGCAGGCTTACTGGATCTGAAAGCTTGGCCAATGACTACGCTGAACCTTGACACATCAGTTTGACTTTTTGGTGTCAATAACACTTTTTCTTTCTGACCCTCACTCCTTGAGTCATTCTGTATAGCGCTGTTCTACATGAGAACTATGACCCTCCAGCATGAGTGTCTTTGTATTGTCCCCGGAATGAGTGGCGGTCACACACAGCTTGCTGTCCTGTGGATGGTTAATGGGAAGAGCCTGGCTTCAGACTTCTCCTTTTCAGTAAATGGGTTCAGCAAATCCCTGCTGCATTCTAGGCAGAACATACCATACGTATCCTTTGATGTTGTGCTATTACTTTCCCTGCCCAAGTTAATGTTCCAGTTATTGGAAATGTTGCACAAGCTGAGCATTTTAGTACAAACGTCGACTCAGCCCCAACTCCTCCTGCTTTGCCATTCCCTCCATATCATCTAGGGGTGGCTAGCTTTTAATGTCATCCTGGAAGTTGCTTCGTTTCCTAAGCTGCCCAGTCTAGCTTGTCCATATCATAGTCATAGGATGCCAGCTCCACCCAAAAAAGAACATTTTGCCTTTATATACGACCTTTCATGACCTCAGGATGTCCCAAAGTGACTTACAGCAAATCAAGTACTTGCATTGGCAATATAAAGATATTACTGAATCCCACAAACATTGTCCATTGTAGTAAAGGTAGATTAGCATTGCCATGCTGGTGCCACATACTAAATGTTATGGAATATAATGACACTATCAGTTATCGCTTGCCGGCCAGAAATAATAGCATTACAATAATAGCGCTCGGTTAGCTGGTATATCGGATACGGTCCCACATCAACACAATCTTTATTCTTGAATTCTTTTCTATTCTCATGTGGACAATTACTGGCTTCACAGCTGTCATTACAACATTCAGTGATCCATCACTAAAATTTTACTTTAAGACTTTGCTACCGGACTAGTAATCCAGAGGCCCAGACTAATGCTTTGGGGACACAGGTTCAAATCCCACCACGGCAATTGGTGAAATTTGAATTCAATTAATAAAATCTGGAATTGAAAGCTAGTCTCAGTAATGTTGACCATGAAACTGTCAACTGTTGTAAAAAAAAACCTATCTGGTTCATTAATGTCCTTTAGGAAAGGAAATCTGCCATCCTTACCAGGTCTGGCCTGACCTATGGTAATGTGGTTGACTCTTAACTTCCCTCTGAAATAGCCTAGCGAGCTATTTAAGGGCAATTAGGGATGGACAATAAATGCTGGCCTTGATGGCGATGCCCATATCCCATGAAAGAATAAATAAAAAAATACACAGGTATTTGAGTTGCTTGAATTGAGTTTAGGTGGTGGAAATGTGGAAAACAATTCCAGCACCTGCAAACCAACCTTACGCTGTAAACCCATCAGTGTGAGCATTACCTTACACAATGATAGAATTAAAGGCCTTCAGCGTTAGTGGAAGATTACAGTTACATTGCACCAAAAAAAAAACATTCCATTTTGTTTGATAATATTAGCATAATTTTATTTAAAAGTATTACACATCAGTGCAACCAGTGTACAATTGACATGACACTCACAAACACTGATCTTGTCATGGGGTATAGAAATGTAAATCTAAAAAGTACAGTGTGTTTGAAGTTTTAGGTGCTACAGTTGAGTTTTTGAGTGGACAATGTCCAAGGTCATTTTGATGGATACAGTGTCCTGGATTGTTTGACATCTGGGTCAAGGACATGGTGTGTTAACAACTTACTTGTAGGCAAAAGGTAACAGCTGCTTTCTATTAGTTTGCAGCCCCTTTGGTTGTATTTCTCTAATTGCTATCACGTGTCTCTGAAAATTATTTGCCTTTGCCTATGCATACACAGCATTCTTTCATGGGATATGGGCATCACTAGCAAGGCCAGCATTTATTGTCCATCCCTAATTGCCCTTAAATAGCTCACTAGGCTATTTCAGAGGGAAGTTAAGAGTCAACCACATTACCATAGGTCAGGCCAGACCAGGTGAGGATGGCAGATTTCCTTTCCTAAAGGACATTAATGAACCAGATAGGTTTTTTTTTACAACAGTTGACAGTTTCATGGTCAACATTACTGAGACTAGCTTTCAATTCCAGATTTTATTAATTGAATTCAAATTATTACTTATTTAGCAGTAAAGGTAAATCAGCAGAATTTGCTTCCAACAAATGTCAGTGTTGTTAGAAATTAGTTGGTATCGGAATTTGGGCAGAAGCCCAATGCTTTCTGTGATCTGCTACGTCAGAACCGCTGCACAAGCAGATGCTACGAAATTGATCCCTTTGTACCATCAGGACATGACCTACTGCTGGATATCTGGATCATAGAGTTAGAGAATGCTAACAGAACAGAAGGAAGCCATTCAGCCCATCACATCTGTCTAAATCTCTGCAAGAACATCTCAGTTAGTCCCATTTTCCTGCCTTTTTCCTGTTGCTGTGCTTTATTTTGTCTTCAGATAATTATTCAATTCCCTTTTAAAGCCAAGATAGAATCTGCCTCTATTAACTGTTAGGCAGTACATTGCAGATCCTTACCACTTGTTGCTTAAAAAAGCTTCTCCCCTTGTCATTGTTGGCTCTTTTGCCAATCACCAGAAGTCAGTGTCCTTTTCATTCTAGACCTTTCTGTCAATGGGAAAGATGTCTCTCTATTTACTCCGTAAGGACCCCTCATGGTTTTGAACACCTCTATCAAATCTCCTCTCAACCTTCTATTTCCTAAGGGGAACAGCCCCAGCTTCTCCAATATCTCCACATAAATGAACTCCCTCATCACTCTCGTAAATCCCTCTGGACCCATTCTCGTAAATCTTTTCTGCACCTTCTCTAAAGCCTTCAAACTTTCCCTAAAATGTGGTGCCCAGAATTGAATACAATGCTCTAGTTGAGGCCTGTGTTTTATAAAGTTGCACTATAACTTCCTTGCTTTTGTACTCTAGGCCCTTATTCATAAAGCCTAATATCCCATACCCCTTATCAACCACTTTCTCAATCTGGTCTGCCAGCTTCCACTATTTGTGCCTATATACCCCCAGGTCCCTCTGCTCCTGCACTCCTTTTAGAGTTGCATCATTTAATTTATATTGTCTCTCTTCATTCTTCCTACCAAATGTATCACTTCACACTTCTCTGCATTAAATTTCACCTGCCACATTCCTGCTCATTCCACCAGCCTGTATATGTCTTCTCGAAGTCTATCACTATCTCCTCTAAATACACAATACTTCTAAGTTCTGTGCCATCAGTAAATTTTGAACATGCCCTATACACCCAGCTCTAGGTCATTAATATAGATTAAGAAACGCCATCTCCTGTTTCAAGTTCAAGACAACAGTGCTTTTTCTGTGCTCTCTCAAATAAATAAATAGAGGCTTTTATTGAACTGATTGTAAGATGGCAGCTTACAGACCTTCCACCATGGCAGAGGTCACATGACTAAAGCAAGCCAGATAGGACATGTAGTACTATTGCATTTCAAAACCCAAACATCCCCTTTTCATAATGACCAAAAGATCCAAACATCTTCCTTTTCTTAGCAAACAGAAGACACATTTGCAAGCACAATCATGTGCAACTGTGAGTTGCCCAAGTTACCCACTATACACCCATTGTTCTCATGCATTGACAATTGCTTGTTCTACTAGTCAGTCTCTGCACCTGCATTTCATACATAGTCTTTAAATTATCCAGGTCTCTTAACGATATGCATTGTCATTTGTTCTTCATCTGGGTGATGTCCCTTGTCTGGAGAGTGGTGTTCCCGTGGCACTTGTTGCCATGGTAACTGTTGTTGTTCCACTTCCATTGGTTGGGGACAATTGGACCTCTGGGAGTGATGGTCAATCTGTACTCTGTACAGCTGGTGAGATCCTATCCTCCTGGCCACACAACTGATGTGAAGGAACAGCTTCGCTAGTTGTTTGGATATGCCTGCATTTGCACCGATATATTTGGGCGTTCACTTCCAACCGTATACGATTAAAGTGAAAATTTCTCTATGCATGTCTCAAGTTTCCACATGGGCCATTTCCTGTTGAGACCATGGAAAGTTTTTAATCTGATGGGCTCTCCAATGCTCAGCCCTGGCAATGGCGCTTGGCAGTCTTGTCAAAATTAAATTTGGCTTCTTGCTATTCCAGCTTGATTTTTTTCACTCAAGCTTGTTACTGCTTCTGGTGTTAGTAGCTCTTTTGCTCTTGGAAGAGTAGTTTGTGTGAGGTGTAACAGTTTTTGGACTGGACGACTTACCATGCCTTCAGCTGATGTATTTCTCCTCTCGAGGATTGCCCTGCATACAACTGTGCTAGTTGATGATTCCTTTGACAATTTTCACTGTCGCCTCAGCCTTTCCATTCGACTAGGGATAATATAGAGATGATGTGTAGTGTTAAATTTTCCAATCCTTTGTGAAACAGATGAATCCTTCACTTGTGAACTGAGGGCCATTGTCACTCATCACAATGTCTGGAATACCGTAATGACTGAAACGTGTTTTCAGTCATTCTATTATTTCTCCTGTTGTCATTGAAGTCAACTGTTCTAACTCCCAGTAGTCAGAATAGTAGTTTACAGTGACAAGATAATCAGATCCAGCTATAGTGAAAAGGTCTTCTCACAGATTCATTCATGGTCTCTCTGGGATGTCATGCATCATCAGTGGCTCTCTGGTTTGTTTAGCTTGGTACTCATTACAAGCACCGCACCAGCCTATGTGGTCTTTAATTTCATTGCTCATATTTGGCCAATGGAATCCTTCTTTTGCCTTTCTCAGCCTCAATTCACTTCCTTGATGACTTGCAAGGATGAACTTCAGCATCTCTCCTCTGATCTCTTTAGGGGTGATCATTCCATTTCCTTTTTACAAGATGCCAGTTTGGAGTGTCAATTCATCTCGGTAGGTCCAATATGCTCTTGTGACCATAGATGTGTCCTTGATGCTGTCAGGCCATCCTTTCATCGCTACTTCCTGTGGGCTTGCACTGTGTTAGGTAGTTTGCTTGATTTGAACAAGGCATTGATCTGTCAGATTCAATATCGCTGCTGGGTTGATGACTTCCTGATCATGTAGAGCTGCTGCTTCATGTTGAGTCTCTGTCAGCACGTGTAGGGTTACCAGGCCAAGCTTTAAACTTGCCTCCACTGTGATGAGTGGCTGTTGCATTCTATTTATGATCTAGAACTCTAGATCTTTCATCTTGTCATTGCATTGGGCTCTCAGACTAATTTGCCATCATATGGCCTCAACCTTACATTAAAGGGTTTCACTTTTGGATCGTCATGTTGTGCCACTTTGCACTGGTCCATGAAGGTCATTATGTTGCATGATGCTTCTTGATCACTTGATATTCTCCTTCTGTGGTCATCATTGTAACAGTCACAAACAATTTACCTCTTATAGACTTAACAAAACCAGCCTGTTGTATCATGTACAGCTCTTCTTCAGACTCTTCTGCTGATATCTCTCCAGTGACCATCTGTATCAGCTTGTTTTGCTCTTTTTCTCCGCAAACAATTGTGTGAAATGATTCTGCTTCTTGCAGTTAAAACACTGCTTTCCCCACTCTAGGCAATCTTTCTTTTCCTTTGTATGATATCCTCAGCAGTATTTGTATTCTGCCCTTTGTCTGCAATTTCTTTGCTCTTTCAGCCTGGGATGTCGCTCAGAATAATGTATCTCCTGGTCTGCTCTGCCATACATATCCTCTAGCTGATGTTTTACAAGCTCCACATTTCTACACACATCTATTGCTTTCAAGAGCTTAAGTTTCTCTTCTTTCTGTAGACTCTCTCTAACTGAGGAGTCCTATATGCCTGAGAGAATTTTATCTTTAATCAGATCATCTTTTAGCTGTCCGAGTTCACATGATTTTGCCATCTGTGTTACTGCAGTCACATGCTGTCCAAAGGGTTCTTTTCCCCCTTGAGCTTTAGTGTTGCATACATAGCATTCATAAGTTACGTTCATTTGGAGTTCAAAGCATTTGTTCAAGGCTTTAAAAATCTCTGCCATCTGTTTTCTTTGTTCTTCAGTTAGACTTAGGGTGGTATACAATTTGTAGCAGTCCATTCCCAGCAGTGTTAGAAGTGTGGCTACTCATATTGGTTCTGGCTTGTTAATTAACTTTGTTGAAAGCTCGTAGTTTTGCCATTGCAAGTAGAAAAACTGCCAATTCTTCCATATATTGTCTTTCATTTCAACTGGAGCTGTGAGTGGGAAGTTTACTACCATTTAACTTACCCAGTATTTTACTTGCAGCCTCTGGTTTGTGTCTGCTTTTCCTTGTCCTTTTTCAGTAGCTTTTGACAGATTTGAACATTTGTGTGTGCCTTTCTGAGCTGTGTCTTCTCTGCAGAATCTCCAAGATTTCAAAACTCTATTTCCAATTCCTGACACCATGTTTTGTGTTCAAATACTTTCTCAGTGTCTTTTCACTTAGAGGTCTTTATTGAACTGATTGTAAGATGGCAGCTTACAGAGCTTCCTGCATGGCAGAGGTCACATGACTACAGCAAGCCAGATAGGGCATGTGGTATTATTGCATTTCAAAACTCAAACAGTCCTAGTAATGACCCCTGGGGAACTGAACTGTATTCAGTGAAGGCATTACCATCACTGAATCCCCCACTATCAATATCCTAAGGATTACCATTGACCAGAAACTGAACTGGGCTAGCCATATAAATACTGTGGCTACAAGAGCAAGTCAGAGGCTAAGAATCCTGCGATGAGTACCTCACCTCCTGACTCCCCAAAGCCTGTCCACAACCTACAAGGCACAAGTCAGGAGTGTGATGGAATACCCCCAACTTGCCAAGATGAGTGCAGCTCCCACAACACTAAAGAAGCTTGACACTGCCCAGGACAAAGCAACCCGCTTGATTGGCATGACATCCACAAAGATTCACTCCCTCTATCACCAATGCACAGTAGTAGAAGTGTGTACCATCCACAAGATACACTGCAGGAATCCACCAAGACTCCTTAGACAACACCTTTCAAACCCATGACCACTACTATCTAGAAGGACAAGGACAGCAGAGAGATGGGAACGCCACCACCTGGAAGTTCACCTCCAAGTCACTCACCATCCTGACTTGGAAATATATCAACGTCCCTTCACAGTCACTGGGTCAAAATCCTGGAATTTCCTTCCTAACAGCACTGTAGGTGTACCTACACCACATGGACTGCAGTGGTTCAAGAAGGCAGCTCACCACCACCTTCCCCTCCTTTATTTCATGGGCTTTAGCTTACTTGCAGACAAATCTGTTATGTGGCACTTTAACAAATGACTTTTGGAAGTCCATATACATCACATAATCACCAACCTTTTCGGTTACCTCATCAAAAAACTCAAATCAAGTTAGTTAAACACAATTTATCTGAGGAAATCCATGCTGGCTTTCCCTAATTAATCTATATTTGTCCAAGTGACAGTTAATTTTGTTCTGAATTATCATTCCTGAAAGTTTTCCCACCACTGAGCTTAAATTTTCTGGCCTGTAGTTGCCGGGCTTATCCTTTTGCAAACAAGGGTTTCACATTTACAATTCTCCAGTCCTCTGGCACAACCTCCATACGTAAGGAGGATTGGAAGATTATAGCAAAGTGCTTCTGCAATTTCTACAGAAAACTTCCCTCAGTGTGCATCTCATCCAGTCCTGGTGACTTACCAACTTTAAGTTTAACCAGCCTTTCTAATGGCTCCTCTTCATCATTGTTAGCCCATCCAGTGCCTTAACTACTTCCCCTGTCACTATGACTTTAACAGCATCTTCTTCCTTGTTAATGACTGATGCAAAGTGCTCATTTAGCACCTCAGCCATACCCTATGTATTCATATAGACCCTCAGGTCCCTTACATCACTGCAGAAGTTCCTCAGGGTAGTATCCTAGGTCCAACCATCTTCAGATGTTTCATCAATGACCTACCCTCCATCATAAGGTCTGAAGTGGGATGTTCAACAATTGCACAGTGTTCACTGCCATTCACGACTCCCCAGATGCTGCCCATATCCCCATGCAGCAAGACCTGGACAATATCCAGGCTTGGCTGATAATTGGCAAATAACATTTGTGCCACACAAGTGCCAGGCAATGACCATCTCCAATAAGAGAGAATTCAACCATCTCCCCTTGACATTCAACAGCATTACCATTGCTGCCCTCACTATCAATGTCCTGGAGGTTACCATTGACCAGAAACTGAACTGGACCAGCCATATAAGTACTGTTACCACAAAAGCAGGTCAGATGCTGGGAATGCTGAGGAGAGTAACTCATTTCCCATCTCCCCAAAACTTGTCCACCATCTATGAAGCACAAAATACTTTTCATTTTTCTATGTGGAGTGTGACTCCAACAACACTTAAGAAGCTTGACATGATCCAGGACAAAGCAGCCCGCTTGATTGGCACCCCAACCACCACCTTAAACATTCACTCCCTCCATTACCGATGCACACTGGCAGCAGTGTGTACTATATACAAGGTGCCCTTTGACAGCTCACCAAGGCTCCTTCAGTACAACCTTGCAAACTTGCAACCATTACCACCTAGAATGACAAGAGCAGCAGACGCATGGGAACACCGCCACCAGCAAGTTCCCCTCCAACTCACCTACTATCCTGACTTGGAAATATATCACCATTCCTTCACTGTCACTGGAACAAAATCCTGGAACTCCCTCCCTAACAGCACTGTGGGTGTACCTGCACCACATGGACTTCAGCGGTTCAAGAAGGCAGCTCACCATCACCTTCTCAAGGACAATTAGGGATGGGAAATAAATGCTGGCCCAGCCAGCGGTGCTCATGTCCTGTGAAAGAATAAAAAATAATAATGATTCCACCTTACTCATCAGCTCCCTTAACTAACTGTCTGCCACTGCCAGGTGAGTTGTAGTTCCCACTGTGAGAAGGCAGGTACACATCGAGGAGGCAATCCAACCCTTTCATTTCTGGATTTACCCTTTGCCTTCAAAACTGCATCCACAGTGCTGGGAAGATTCTGGCTTGGGTAGCAGTAGAAATAATTGAGCCAAAGTGATGAATTTCTTAATAATTACAGTATTTGGAGAAATAATTTCAAAAACTTAGCTCGCTAGCATTTTAACCACTTTTTAAACTGTGTCTTTTTAAAAATTTTTGTGAACACGCTTTTTTAAAAAAAAACCCTCACATGTATTTTTCTTCTCACAACGTTTAGGAGAATTAGAGGGGTCACACCATTTCCAGGGAGCTAAATTAGTTTCGAGGGGAGGTCTAGTGGAGCAGTGGTAGTGTCCCAGTGGGCCCTGAAGTTCTGTGTTCAAGTCCCACTCCAGGACTTGATGGCCATGAAAGGGGCGTTCATAGTGTGACCAAACAGGTTGGTTATCAGCCTGTAAATCCTTCCAACGCACCTGCTGGCAGGTGTTAAGAGTGGGAGAGTTTCCTAGTCAGCCATACTGCAGAAGGCAATGGCAAACCACTTTGCTAAGAGTAAGCATGGACCAATCTAATGGAAGTTCATGGTCATCAACATATTTTTAGGTAGCTGGAGGAGGAGGAAATTAGTGTCATTCAAGATTGTCATTAATATGTTCAAAATAGCTTCACATTCAACTGTCTAGTCACAGGTCCTTATTCCAAACAAAAATCAAAATTTAAACAGAAGTTAAGGAATGCTACCTCTCATTTTTGAAGGTACATTGATGAAGTTTAAGACCATCCTTATTGTTAATATTTGAGATGAATCTATAATGACTCTGATGTCATTTTATACAGATGAAATCTCTGTTGGCAGAAGAACAGTACATGCAGCATCCATCAAGTTTTGCGTGTTCAAGGGATACATGTCCAACAGGGAGGTCTGCTGTTTTACGCCTCACCAGCCTGTGACATTGGAGAACTGTGGCTTCAACACATCTCACCCTTTGGTGACGATTATCCACGGATGGACGGTACTCCTGCTTTTTTCTTTTGTGGTTACAGAAGAAAGTTTATTGCTACATTAGTAATAATCTCCTCCATGGGCTCTAAGAGTTTGGTTGAAATGAGCTTGGTCAGGAGTAGCCTGGGTATGAGCTGAAAGCACAAAGGGGGATAAACAGAATTCAGCACAAATCTGTATTAAATTGACAGCCTCAGTCAGAAAGAGCAAGTCCTCGAATGCACAAAACATCTCAAACCCTTACATCACACTGAAAATGGCCACAGCTTTATGTTCTGATAACCAAATAACTTTAACCTATCATTTCAATATAAAGTTGGCTTGCATTCAAGATGAAAATAATAAATATGGGCATTAATTTGGCTTTGAAAAGTAAATAAGTTAACTTTGCATAAGAAAAATACACAGCTTATCATTTGTGTCATATTAGCTCGTCTAATAAACACATTTACGATCATATTTCACCATTTTAAAAGCCTGATTAATGTAGTTTGCTGCTCACATTCCATTAATAAACATTGGCATCTTAAATGAAAGAACATGTTGAAGATATGCACATGCAAAATACATGAAGGGAAGAGAAGGACATGGTGGATAGCTTGAGATGTAGTAGGGTGGGGGGACAATAAACACCAGCATATACAAGTTGGGCTGAATGGCCTGTTACTTTAGAGTTCCTATAAATTCTATATAAAGTAACCTAATATGTAGCATCTACAAAGAGAAAAGATAAGTTAATGTTTTGGAAAATGGCTCTTGTGGCATAATTAACACCATATTTGGTGAAGGAAGTTATGGATTTTTTCTTTCACTCTTCATCTTTTCAGCTTGATGGAATGTACGAAAATTGGATCTGGAAGATGGCAGGTGCACTGAAAGTCAGACTAAAAGACATTAACGTGATCGTGGTTGATTGGCTGACACTAGCACATCAGCATTATCCAATAGCAGTAAAGAACACACGAATAGTTGGTCATGAGATTGCAGATTTTTTGGATTGGCTGGAGGTAAATCTATGAAATTAAGGTCTTCTAATAATTTTTGCCAATGGTTGTTGTTTATTTTTGATGTGATATCCTTCACTCTGTGCTCAAGGTAATACATCAGCTTCTCACCGAGTGGTTGGAGAAGCCAATTGTGTAAAACAGAACAAATTCAATACAATAAATACTATCCAATTAAAGGCAAGCAAACAGCAGCCACAAAATCCCAGAGCCACTTAGATTTTTACAGCCTGGAGAAGAAAGTACACGCAATGAAATACAATCATCCTTAGTCAGGTTAATGAATCCAATTACCAGTTATTGTGGAGCTTTTCGATTTGATGCTCCCTGCTGATTCAAGGTACCATCACCCTGGCCATAGCTGAAATCAGCAGGGTTCTTCAACAATCAATAAATGACTAAGGAAAGAATTGACTTTCCAATGTCAATGAATGTACAGGCCAAGGAGTTTCTAGTGGGACTCAGATCTCCAGTCAAGACGAATTATGGAGAAATGTATTCACTGTAACGCAGAGAGGAATGAATTGATAAGACACACTGAGATAAGAGAACTGAAAAATTACACTCAAAGAGAAATTATAATTTTTAATGGTTTTCAATTGTTCCTTTGCCTTGCTTTTCTCAACTATCCTTTTCCTCTTTCTTACCTTTCCTGTCCATTTGAAGTGCCTTTAAAATAATTTTACTATCTTTCTTTTAATCTCTTTATTATTTTTCTTCTCTTTGGTGTCTGTATTGCCATTTTGTTCCCAGTAATATTTTCCTTTTATTCTTCTCTTAATATATAACTCTTTCTTTCATTTCCTTTTTAACCTCACCCTGTGCTTTATTTTATCACTTTAATTCCTGCCTTATTTTTCTTCTCTGACTTCAGGCTTCAGCTTTTCTTTATTCTGTTTTGTCCTCTCCACCCATCCTTTATTGTTTTTTTCCCTGATCACTCCTCTTCTTGTAATTTCTACATTTCACAAGTGACTAGACTTCAAAAGTACTTGGCTATAAAGCATTTTGGGATGTCTTGAGGTTGTGAAAGATGCGAGTCTTTTTTCATTTTATCAAAAATTTTTTAAAAACTTGTTTCACATCCTGCTTTGCCTCTGCTTCTGAATTTCCTTTCTTGACGTTGATTTCCATGTCCTCCTCTCTCCTCTTCCCATTGATGTTGTATTCCTGCCTTCCACTTACACACAATGTGCACCCTGCTTCTAATCATGACTGGCATCTGCCTATGGGGGAGTTACAATTCATTTCATGCTAGTTTTAAATTAAAGCAGCATTGTTTTCTCAGCTGCTCTGGAAAGAAAAGGCAATTGTAAAGCTCAAGTTAGAAATCAGTGAACAGCGGGACATACTTAACTCATTGGAAATAACACTACTGTAGCAACCTCCTGTGTCACATCAAGGAAAATGGCTGGAGTGAACTTTCACTGCCTGGAATTTATACTGAATGATCAACAGAGATTTCAGTGTGGCCTTTCTTGTATATTCAACTCCGAACAGTTCTAATCAAATGTAATTAGGTCTGTTTGCCTTGCATGGTAATGTTGGAGAATTTGCCCCATCACTCTCGATGCAATCCAAAGCAATGGTAGCAACAGATGAACAACTGCAGGTTCTTGTCCTAAACCCCTCGGCCATAAAACCACAATTTGTTGGCTTGAAGAGTGTTCAGCTGCCCAGGGTGGACAGAGCTACTGACAGAGCAAGGAGATTGTGTGTCTTAAAGGTGGTTCTCTGCACCATAGCCAGGAGTAGAGGTGCCTCATTTACCTGACAACAGTGCTACTGACATCAGGACTACTGCTGGTGATATTGTACTGTGAGGGCAATTAAACCACATTCTGGTGTAGAGCTCTCCTATTATGAAGCAAATTGTGGACAAACTTATACAGTAAGGCCAAGAGCCATAATAAAATCATTGGACTGACAATCGCAAATCAAAATACAGCCATTGACCACATCAGCCTGTGTTCAGGGGTATTTTCCCAGTGTGAGTTGGTGCTTCCTCTGTAAAGGATCAGATGGTGACCCTCGTTTAAACTGGGAAAACATTCAAATGCAGCTTGAAGAGTGGAAGAAAAACCTTTCAAAATATTGGGAGTAGGAATCCATAAATACTCTCTCAAACACCAAATTACTTACTCTAGAAATCAAAACTAGTTTTTCTGTAGTCTGTAGAGAAAACTAGCTTCTCTGGAGTCAGACTTCTCTCGTCAAGATAAGGAAGCTCAGAAAGCATGTAATGAGAAAATACCAAATCAATCATAACAAAACATCTGGGGATGTGGAGGTTAATAAGTGTCACCCAAACCATTAAAATAAGGTTTGCAGGGGATAGATATCTTGCAAGTACCGCTGCATTTCTTTTCATAACTTGCTTTAAGGTTGTGCGGCTGCTGGTATGCCTATTTTAACATTTTTAAGGGAATATATAATTCCTTTTTGTTGGTTATTTTTGCTTAGATATTCCTGAGTGACTCACCAACTGTGGGTCAGAGGGCATAGGAAGACAACCTGCCCAGCTTCCAATTCTGTCACCTTTCTTACACTATCAGAGACTGCTACCAACTTAGAACGTGGAACCTCTCACACTTTAATCAGGTTGAAATTAAGAATCAGCGGTGATAAGCCTTGTGAGGTGTAAGGCCATGTCCCACTAGTCCATCCTGTCATGTCTTAGTGTTCCAATATTGTGGCACAGTTATCACTGAATCAACAGCACGAAGAGTAAGCTGTTCGCTCATCTATGTCGCAGTTGCTTAAGTGTCGCAACTTAAATTCCAATGGTAAATGCCACCTTCTGCACTAGAAAATAACTCAATATCCTGCATCATGTAGTTTGGAATGGTCTTTGACTGCATTCTCCAAAATGGCTCCTGTAAATAGTACACAAGTTTTCACTGTAGGATAACATAACCATTGTAAATCACAGTTGAAGGAAATTTAAAGCTGTAGTTAGAGAGTTTGGGCATCATAGACATTTCAATAGGGACCAAGTATGGTTCATTTTACAAAGCTGAGAGCAGCTATAAACAGGTTTTTAAATATTATGACACCTTAGGATTCAACTTTTTCTAACTTAAGAAAAATGAATTGAAGAATGCTTATTGTATTCCATAATTCCTGAAGCCAATTCATGTTAATATTCAAAAGCAAAAATCTGCAGGTGTCAGGAATCTGCTCATTAAACACAGAGCCTAATATTTAATTTCATTGACAACAATGAGAATGAAAATCTGCATAGAATGGATGGCCAATCCAATAGCACCTCTTTTGCATCTCCATGCAAGATTAATTTCTATCCCTTAAACTTTGCAATATGTCTTTATTTTAAACTATTCACTAATATCTTGGACAAATATATTCAGAAACAACTATGTTTCCATTTTTAAATTTGTTAATTGCCCACAGTTGGGATAAAAAAAAACTTTATGAACATTACAATGACATTATCAACACTTTATTAAATTGTTCTGCTTTTGGGGAAATTAGAGGGATTTTGTTACACCAATCTGGGGTAGATGGCAATGCCACCTTCTGGTACATCCTGGAACAATAGCCAACTTCGAAAAAGAAGTATCTCATCCAGGAATAATTCCAATCTACTCAAATCATGCCTATTCTTTTCTACTGTACAGAATTCCTACCCTATATCAACAAGTGAAAAACTATGATTCCAGCAGAAAACATTTTTCATTATGTGTTCTCAAACACAATCAACCAATTGGCAAATTAAATGACAATTTTATGGTAGCAATGACCTGAAACCAGCCACAAAGGAGAAACAGATACTGAGAAATTGGAGAATTAGGAGGTGATTATAGGTTTGGCCAAAAAAAAATGTCTTGAAGCAGCGTTTAAAGATAGAGAGCAAAGAGGTCAAAGTAAAGGAATTAAAGGAGGTCATTTGAAAGACTAAAGCTGAGATGGCAGAAGACTCGGTCACCGATAGTGCAGTGGAGAAGGAGAGATGCACAAGACAACAGAACTGAAGGAATGAAGGATATTGCCTCAGACAGAGAACTGAATAAGTTTTGTAAAAGAGGACGATTGGGATAGGGAGAAATCACAGCTCAATGAACCCAACGATCATGGGTGGGGCTTAAGATAAGACAGGATGTGCACAGCAGAGTTCTGAACAACTTGGGAGTTTTTGGGGCAGACAGGAAAGTGGAGTTAAGGCCACGATCAGATCGGTCATAGTCTTATTGAATGGCGGAGCAGGCTCAAGGGGCCGAATGGCCCACTACTGCTCCTATTTCGTATGTTCTTACAGGTGTTATTGTAGGATGGAGCTCAGGGTGTCAACAAAGAATTGTTGAATGTGGAAATAAAATTGTGGATAACAGTTACTGTGAAGTTAGTAGGGGGTGTAAGCGATAGGTTAGGTGATTTGTAGCGATTAGGTGATGTTTCAGAAATGGGGTTGAAGCTCAGCTCAGCTCAGGGTCAAATGTGACTCAGAGAGGTTATCCACCATCTGTTTGAGTAAGTAAAGGATATGGGTTTTTGGCATGAGCTGAATAAGATGGCCTCTCATCAGGTTGCTGCAGGATCCAAATGTATCATTTTTGGCAGGTAGCTGTGAGCTGGTCAAAATTGAGTTGTACATGTTGCTGGAACTGGATTCATTGCTATCTGATTTATATTTGGGTGAAGCTTTTCAAAAATCAATTGGAATTTGGGTCAAATACATGATATAAATTTCATAGTGAAAAATCTCCCCATGGAACTGATTATTGTGAGAATGAAGACAAGTTGTTAGACTGTCCTTGAACTACAGCTGAATTTCATTTTAGAGAGATAGCAAAGTGCACACTGCATTATTCCAGCACTTTCACATTCTCTGGCGTCTGTAGATTTGGGAATTTTATCCACTGATCTATTAGAATACTACAGTGGAGAAGAATCCTCGGTACTGCTACTTTGCTGACCACAAGACTATTTTTTGTATACTGCACCTAAGTGTGAATTGTAATAAAACACAAACACTATTGAATAAAAGATTTCAGTTTCAAAGTGAACTGTTTCAGTATAATTTCATATACATTTCAAAGATTAATTCCTTGGACACAAACTCCCAACAAAGAAAGAGTCACATTTATAGAGCACCTTTCATAACCTCGGGAAATCACAGAGTACGTAACAGCCAATGTACTTTTGAAATGTAGTCATTGTTGCAATGTAGGAAAATGCAGCAACCAATTGACACACAGTAAGCTCCCACAAATAGCAATGAGATAATTAGCAGATCTAAAAACAAAAAAAACTGCGGATGCTGGAAATCCAAAACAGAAACAAAAACAGAATTACCTGGAAAAACTCAGCAGGTCTGGCAGCATCGCTGATGCTGCCAGACCTGCTGAGTTTTTCCAGGTAATTCTGTTTTTGTTTTTGTTTTAAGTTAGCAGATCGTCTGTTTCAGTGATTTTCGTTTTGATTTACCATTCGAACATTTCATTTCTTTGGTCCAGAGCAGTCATTTTATTTGAGTCAACACACAATCGGCCAGTCACATGTCCTGTGTCCTTACTTTTTTGGTTATTGGTGGCAAGGCAGGGCCTTTAACTTTATACCTGTAGAAGTTTCTCATCAGATAAGGATTGCCAAAACCGTTCTAATAAAAGTTTGAATCTTTTACATTGTCAGGAATTCTTTGGGTTTCCAAAAGGAAAGGTTCATCTGATAGGATACAGTCTTGGAGCTCACGTTTCGGGATTTGCCGGAAATTATATCACTGGGCCAAATAAAATTGGAAGAATAACAGGTAATATTGAAAATACAGTGTTAGGAAGATATGAGGCTTAGAGATACTACCCAAGATTTGTGTAAATTCTTATGGAGTAAAGCATATTCTTAACAATGGTTCAAAGAATTATACCCATATAGGAACAGAAAATCTGCACTTAACAACTTTAGGAATGTATAAATAGGGGTAGGCCATTCAGCCCCTCAACTGTGTTCTGCCATTTAATTAGATCAACTCCATTTACCGTAGCTCCACATCCCTTTATACCTTTAACTGATAAAGATAGATTGACAACAGTCTTGAAGGCTCCAATTTTCCTAGCACCCACAGCCTTTGAGGGAAGGGGATTCCAGATTTCTACTCCCCTTTCCTAATTTTCCCCCTAAATGGCCAAGCTCTAATTTTAAGATCATGTCTCAGAGGAAATAATTTCCCTGTATCTCCCCTATCGAATTCTTTTAATATTTTGAAGATTTCAGTCTGATCACCCCACAATCTTCAGTAGTTTCAGGAATACAAGCCAACTTTCCTGCCTCCAAATCTTGGCAAATTGCTGAATTGGATGTGGTGATAAGGGAACAAGTCTTCAGACTTTCTGATGATACCAAAAATACCCAGCCCAACTGGCAGTAAGCATTATATCAAATCCATAAAACAACCATACACACAGAGCTAGTACACTGCCATCTAAATCTCCCTGTAGGGGGTCCTCCTGAATGTAGATAAAGGCAAACTCTGGGTTTCCCCAAACTACAACCTGAAAGTGGTGGAAGGGGTAATGCACCATCCAATCAATATGCATCATTGTGGAAAACAGCCCAGCACAAAAAAAGGAAAAATTACCTTCAGTAGAAATCTGAAACGAAAGCAGAAAATGCTTGTATAATGGGGCCTCTGGCAGCAAGTGGCAATGGTGGGAGAGAACACTGAGCAGGGAAGCTGGTCGGCTCCTGTGAGACTTGTCTTTGACAAGCTGCAGGGTGGAGCCAGTTGCTGTGATGCAAGGGAGAAAGCAGCCAAACAAAAAGCTAGGATTCGTGAGTGGCAGTGAGGCAGGAACCTAGAGCAGCTTGAAGTGCCTGAGAGTGGCAGAAGTTCCAGAAAGATGAATTGGGACCTAGTGAGACTGATTGGCAGCACCCCTCAGTCTGAGAAACCTCATGAAGAGAGTGTGTTACAGGACTGCAGCTGGACCACAGACCAAGCTGAACACTCCTGGTGAATGCTACGCTAAGGAGCCAAGGTCCCAACTAAGACAGAGATCTGGAGCATCAGCAGTGAATATCCTCTGTAAATAGTTGTTTCTTGGTGTTATGCTTTCCCTTGACAGCTTATACAGTTTTGATGTCGGTGGAATAAAGACTTTAAACCTTTATGCAGTCTGTGTGCTTAAACTGCACATTACGCTGGGAATACTCAGCAGGCCTGCTAGTATCTGAAAAGATAGATTATGATGCTTCAGGTTTGTACCCTTCAGCAGGCTCAAAATGATCTTATGTACTTGCTGGGGCTAAAGAAGGAAAGTTTCCCTTAAATCCAGTTCACCCTCTTAGCTTATTGCCAAAGGCAGGTTAGCACAAGAACAACATCCCACATGGCCCAGGCAACACATGAGAGGCAAACCTAAATCTACTTACAGAATCATATAGTACAGAAGGAAGTCATTCAATCCATTATGTCTGTGCCACTTCTTTTGCCTACCCCATTGTGCTGCAATTACTTCCCCTTCAAATATTTGTCCAATGTCCATTAAATTTTGAAAGTTTCCATTGAATTTGCTTCCACCATGACAATTTCTATTTGTCCATAATATAAAATCAAGCTGTAGCAATGCAGTCAAAAACAAATACCAACATTGCTCTAAATGGCAGTTATGTAGTAAATGGCAGAGACACGCTCCTGACCTGCTATGCTGCTGTGTGAGCTGCTATGTAAGACTCACCCATCACTGAATACCTTTCAATTACGTATACTGAACCACATATACTATTATATTGCACCAATCATGTAGCGCTGCATGTTGTGACTGAAGACAATTGCATTGATTTGAACTGTGCAGTGGTCAATGAACTGGAACCTTAAACTAATTGAATTCATAGCCATAGTAACAATGGCAGAAGCAATCATTTTGTTTGTTGCTAACATCACCTGATATCACTGTGCACATATTTAATACTCTTTTCAGACCTGTTCTACGCTTGAATAAATGTTTCCTTTATTCCAATGGCATTAACCGAAAACACTTGGGGAAGGCCATTTGCATTGGACATTGGCACATCCAAGTAAACACACAATATCAGAATGTATTCCTCATTCTGTTTGCACATTTTCACTGCCAAACCGAACAGGTCCACAAACTGCACACTTCTTTTTAACTGATTAGCATTGTGTAGTTGCGTCTTTCCATAAAGCAGTAAATCCATCTTAAATCCTTGGCTTTTCATCTCGTAATCCTTGTCCTTTCACTGTCACACAAGAAAGGCTAATATATAAGTTTAAAGCAATGAGGACTCAAGGTAAAATCTAAGAATGAGACTTTCCCCCATTGCTGCTCAGAAACAACCCAGTTTACAAATGTATCCATGGTAATCGAGATCCCAGCTCTTTAAGTTGTCCGCATCCTTTAGCGATTCTCACTCCCTTTAAATGAACTGGGGAAGTGCCCATGTGAAAGTTGATCAAAGCTGAGATTTAAACTTAGATCTGCAATACTCTAAATGTCAGGCTACCAGACTGCTGTGGAATTTTCAGCCTTCTCCTGACCTAAAATGCCCAGTGTGACAATCTGCTCCAGAAGCGGCACAAGGATTTCCAATGCTTCACCATAGCAGTACCCCATCACTGTGCTATCCAATTTATAATCATATATTGACTTTATATGTCATATTTTATTTCTATATGGGATCAGGTAAGATCCTGAATTGATCTTAAACAAATATTTGGCTTTTATCCATTTTTCACTTTATCCTATCACTTTACACTGGAAATTATACAGAAATGAAATATTAAGCACTGCACCTCCAGTGTTATTAGCCATTAGATGCTTATTTTCAGCCATTTAAAAGAAAAATAGTTTCTCCCTTTCGACTTTCCTTTTCTGCACTCCATTCCTCAGCCAAAGAGTGGATAAACAAGCTGTCTCTGTATCTTTCCTGCTCCACAATTGGGAATCATCCAAAGCAGGAAATTGTGGATCGCAACCACACTCTAATTCTACCTTGTGCAATGTGTTAAAAAAAATATCAATTGACTACTTCAGTGTCATAGAACAAGAGACATTATGGCAAATATCCTGAATTGAGATCTATTTCAAGCTATTTAACTACATGGCTTTGAAGCTTTTCATTATAAAAGATATCATAATAACATGGTTTCACTTTAGTTTATACATATTTTTGTAGTGTAAGCTGTGTCAGGAGTGTAATAGCAAACTGTGTTGTCAGGATGCACATAATTCATTATTTACTTATACTCAACTAAATGTCTGTACAAGTTGTGGGTTCAAGGTACTTAAGCACAAATTTAGGCTTATACCTCAGTGTGGTACTATAGGGGAGTGCTGTACCATTGGCGGTGCCACTTTTCTGATGAGACCATTAAACTGATGTCCCCATCTGCCCCCACAGGTGGACATGGGAGATCCCTTGGAACTATTTAAAGAAGACAAAGGGAGCTCTGCCAATGTTTTGGCCAACGCTTATCCTGGAACCAAAGCCTAAAAACTGATGATCTAGTCATTCACCTAATTGCTGTTTGTGGGTTATTTGTGTGTGTAAATTGGCACCATGTTGCCTCCATTACAACTGTGATCACAGTACAAGAAAAAGACTTAATTGGCTGCAAAACGTTTTGGGCCATTGTGAATTGTGTTATACAAACATATATCTTTCTTTAATAAATGTGCTCTGTTGATTGTTTATTGCACAGGTCTTGATCCAGCTGGACCGCTGTTTGAAGGCATGTCATCAACGGAACGATTATCTCCAGACGATGCAAATTTTGTTGATGCTGTTCACACATTTACACAAGAACATATAGGACTGAGTGTCGGAATCAACCAACCCGTAGCCCATTATGATTTCTACCCTAATGGTGGCACCATTCAACCTGGCTGCCACCTCAAGCACATGTACAATCATATTGCTCAGTATGGAATTCTAGGTATGATTTGACCTTGGATGAAATCTTTGTAAATATTTCAGTATTATGAGAACAATAAGTTAACACTAAAAGCCATATTGATAATGAAGTGTTTACTGATTCGATTGATGATGATTAAGGAGTATGGCAAAGGACAAGAAGTATGGAATTCAGTAGTGGGAATGTCCGGGATGCTTGTTGAGTACAGCAGGAAGGAGAATTTATACAATACTGTCTGTATATCTTTGTACAAATACATTCTTTAATCTTAAAATAACTTTTATAAGACAGAAGTCTAATGTGAAGCTGTAAGATAATGTGGGCATTACATGGCCCAGTAGCTGATATACCTGTGCATCACACCACCAGTTTGTGTTTCAGGGATGGCTAAGAGTGGAACCTTCTTGGCTCAGTTGTGCAACTATTTGTCAGTTCAAAGCCCGAGTCACCGGGTGCAACATCGTGGACATCAAAACCCTTGTACCGGGCAGGGTAGAGGGAATGGGAGGTGGTGGAAGTGAGGGAAAATGAAGGCTGTAATAGTTTCTCATTCAGCATAGATGTCACATGTTGCAGATATGGAAGAGTCCATGGTATAAACTATCCCCTCTGTCTGGAGTTGGATACTTGATGAAAGTAGCAAAATATGCATTAAAAATGTAAGCAACTCATTTATTAATATTTATTTCCATTACTACAGAATATAATGTTCAATTAACAGACCACCTCATTGGCATACTAAGCTAGGTCTGTGCTTTTTTTCATTAGTGTTATCTCAGTAGTTTATTGCTGGCATTAAAATAACGCCAGAGAATCTAGACTACTTTGTTCAATCAATTTCCAAGTACATGCAGTGAATTAATAAATTCAGTTCAGGATCATAATGTACTAGTGGGCACAATTTCAATCTAATGCTCCATTTATTCAAATAACAGGCATTAATTTCTATGTAATCAGAATGCATACTTAGGTAATGATGGAAACTGTTTATTGCTCAAAATTGCATCTCCAGATGGTCAGTGATTGCCTTTGTTCCTCCCTTGTTTTGAGCTGCAGGATTTTGCATCATAGGTTACCCCAGCATCAAAAGGGGCCCAGTTTTAAAGTTTGAAGAAAAAAAAAAATCAGATAGTTATTGTAGCAACTGCTCATTTATTTCATGGTCTTACAGGTATTACAGAAACTGTCAAGTGCGCACATGAGCGATCTGTGCACTTGTTCATTGATTCTTTGCTGAATGAAGACAAACAAATTGTTGCTTATTGGTGCAATGACCTGAACACATTTAACAAAGGGACCTGTTTGAACTGCAGGAAGAATCGATGCAACACATTGGGTTATAATATTAAAAAGGTCCGTACTCAAAGAAGCAAGAAAATGTACTTCAAAACCCGTGCTAATATGCCATACAAAGGTAATGTACCCAATTGTTTCCATTACTTGCTTTGCAAAAAAGAAAAATCAGGCCATCATTCAGATGAAATACTAAATATGAAAATGAACCCCATCCTGGATTTGAACCTAGTTAGCTGATTCAGCAGCAAGGCTGCAGATAAGTCAGGCCAGGCTCCCACTTCCAGCTTTAGTCGGAGGAGACAAAGCTTGTGTGGACACCTGGTGAGAACAAGAGCGGAACTAGGTGTGACACTCCATGGTCAAATGGCTCGCTACCACTTATCATAAACTATGGACACATGGACAAGGTCTTAGAGGTCACCAGGTGTTTATTTAAATATACCTCAGCAACAGTCAACATCTTCAAGAAAAGAGAGGAGAAAATTGGAGGTGAAGAAAGACTCCAAGATTATTAGAATAGCTCCTTTTTGAATTATACATGTTTCATTCAAGCAAAATGAACTTCAACTTATTTCATTTCAATTTTCTCAGTTTATCATTACCAATTCAAGATCCGCTTCATCAACCACATGGAACAGAATAAATTGGAACCTTCTCTCAAGGTTTCTTTGATTGGAACAGAAGGTGATGCTGAAAATTTACCAATCAAATTGTGAGTACTGTGTTTTTTTTAAATGGTGTATAAATTCTTATTTGTTTCCATTTTAATGTGCATCATGCAGAAGTGTATAAGAAATTCATCTAATCAATAGTCCTGGGCTGTTCCTAACAACGGCAAACCTTAAAGCTTTATGCCTCATTTTAATTTGGTTGTTGGTGTAGACCCATTTCCAGAACATACAGACATACAAATTAGGAGCAGGAGTAGGTCACTCGGCCCCTCGAGCCTGCTCTGCCATTCAATAAGATCATGGCTGATCTCAATGTATCCTCAACCCCACACTCCTGCCTGCACCCCGTAACCTTTCACCCTCTTGTTAATCAAGAATCTATCTAGCTCTGCCTTAAAAATTTTCAAAGACTCTGCTTCCACCACCTTTTTCAGGAAGAGAGTTCCAAAGACTCACAACCCTCAAAGAAAAAAATTCTCATCTCTGTCTTAAATGAGCGACCCTTTATTTTTAAACAGTGACCCCCGAGTTCCAGATTCTCCCACAAGAGGAAACATCCTCTCCACATCCACCTGTCAAGTCAAGACCCCACAGGATCTTTATGTTTCAATCATGTCATCTCTTACTCTTCTAAATTTGAGTGGATACAAGCCTAACCAGTCCAGCCTTTCCTCATAAGACAACCCACCTAATCCTGATATAAGTCTAGTAAATCTCAGAACTGCTTCTAACCTATTTACATCTTTCTTTAAATAAGGAGACCAGTACAAAGAACAAGAACAAAGAAAAGTACAGCACAGGAACAGGCCCTTCGGCCCTCCAAGCCTGCGCTGATCATATTGCCCGTCAACTAAAACATTTTGCACTTCCAGTGTCCATATCCCTCTATTCCCATCCTATTCATGTATTTGCCAAGCTGCCTCTTAAACAGCACTATCGTAGCTGCTTCCACCACCTCCTCTGGCAGCGAATTCCAGACACTCACTGCCCTCTGCGTAAAAAACTTGCCCCGCACATCACCTTTATAGTTTTCTCCTCTCACCTTAAATCTATGTCCCCACAGTACTCCAGATGTGGACTCACCAGCACCCTATATAACTGAAGCATAACTTCCCTTCTTCTGTATTAAATTCCCTTCACAATAAACAATAATTCTATTAGCTTTCCTAATAACTTGCTGTACCTGTATATTAACCTTTTGTGATTCATGCACTAGGACACCCAGATCCCTCTGAATCCCTCACCATTTCGGTAATAAGCTCCCTTTTTATTCTTCCTGCCAAAATGAATGATTTCACATTTGCCCGCCTTATACTCCATTTGCCAGATCTTTGCCCACTCACTTAACCTATCTATGTCACCTTACATCCTCCTCAATTTATTTTCCTACCTATCTTTGTGTCATCAGCAAATTTAGCCACCATTTCTTTGGTCCCTTCATCCAAGTCATTTATATAAATTGTAAAAAGTTGAGGCCCCAGCACTGAGCCCTGTGGCACACCACTTGTCTCATCCTGCCAACAAGATAAAGACCTATTTTTGCCAACTCTCTGCTTTCTGTTAGCTAACCAATCTTGTCCATGCCAATATGTTACCTCCTACACCATGAGCTTTTATTTTTTGCAATAATCTTTGATGTGGCACTTCATCAAATGCCTTCTGGAAATCTAAGTACAGTACATCCACCAGTTCTCCTTTATCCACAGAACATGTGACTCCTCCAAAGAACTACAATTATAAGGTTAAACATGATTTCCATTTTACAAAACCATGTTGACTCTGCCTGACTGCCTTGAATTTTTTTAAATGCTCTGCTATAACATCTTTAATAATAGTTTCTAACATTTTCCCTATGACAGATGTTAGCCTAACTGGCCTGTAGTTTCCTGCTTTCTGTCTCCCTCCCTTTTGGAATTAAAGGAGTTAAATTTGCTATTTTTCAATTTAAAGGAACCTTCACCAAATCTAGGGAATTTTGGAAAATTAAAACCAATGCATCAAATATCTCACTAGTCACTTCTCTCAAGACCTTAGGGTGAAGTCCATCGGGACCTGGGGATTTGTCAGCCCACAGCCCCAACAATTTGCTCAATACCACTTCCCTGGTGATTGTAATTTTCCACGAGTTCCTCCCTCCCATTGATTTCCTGGTTTACAGCTATTTCTGGGATATTACTCGTGTCCTCTGTGGTGAAAACCAAAGCAAAATACCACCATCTACCACTGCCATCTCCCTACTTTCCATTATCAATTCCCCAGATGCACTCTATAGGACCAACACTCACTTTGTTAAGTCTCTTCTAAAATATCTAAAGAAACTCTTACTATCCTTCTATATATTACTAGCAAGCTTTCTCTTGCTCTAATTTTCCCTTATTAATCTTTTTGAAATTCTTTGCTGTTCTTTATATTCTTTCCAATCTTCTGACCTGCCACCCGTCTTTGTATAATTATACGCTACAGTTTGATACTGTCGTTAACTTTTTTAGCTAACCACAATGATGGGCCCACCCCTTAGAATTTTTCTCTCATTGAATGTACATATTCTGAAATATCCTTTTAAATGTCTGCCACTGAACTTCTATTGACATATCCCTTAACCTCATTTGCCAGTTTATTTTAGATAGCTCTGCTTTCATGCCCTCATAATTGCCCTTATTTAAATTTAAGATACTAGTCTTGGACGCACTAATTTCTCCCTCAAAATGAATGCAAAATTCAATCATATTATGATTGCTGCTACCTAGGGGTGCCTTCACTAGGAGGTTATCATTTAATCCTATCTCATTGACTCAACACCAGGTCTAATATAGCCTGTTCGCTGGTTGGCTCCAGAAAATGCCGTACCAAGAAACTATTCCGAAAACATTCTATGAACTCCTTACCTAGGTTACCTTTGCCCATTTGATTTTCCCAATCTATATGTAGATTAAAATCCCCTATGATTATTGCTTTACCTTTCTGGCAGGCTCCCATTATCTCTTCTTTTATGCTCTGTCCTACAGTGTAGATACAATTAGGAAGCCTGTACATCACTCACACAAGTGACTTCTTGCCTTCATCATTCCTCATTTCAACCCAAACTGCTCCTACATCCTGGTTTCCTGAACTTAGCACATTAGAGAGAGATGACCTAATACCATCATTTATTAACAGAGCCACCCCTCCAACTTTTCCTAATTTCCTATCCTTCCTAAATGTCACATACCCTTCAATATTCAGGTCTCAATCTATGTCATCCCATAGCCATGTCTCTATAATGGCCATCAGATTGTACTTACATATTTCTATTTGCACTATAAAGTTCATCTGGTTTATTTTGAATACTACATGTGTTTAGATACAGAGCCTTTAGTTTTGTCCTTTTATTATTTTTGTAGCATCAAATCTTATCTGATTAACTCTTAGAATTGTACTCTCTGTGACAGGAAGGGACAGTTTGTTTATCATCTCCCATATTAATACCGGTCTCTCTTGCCTTGGATCTACTCTTTGGTTTACCACATCTTCCCAAATTTGATCCCTTGCCCTGACTATTCAGTTTAAAACCCTTTCTACTTCCCAAGTTAGTCAGCTCGCAAGGACATGAGTCCCAGCACTGTTCAGGTGTAGACCGTTCCAATGGTACAGATCCCACATTCCCCAGTACTGGTGCCAGTGCCCCACAAACCAGAACCCACTTCTCCCACACTAATCTTTGAGCCAGCCATTCATTTCTCTATAGGTTATCTGTCCTACGCCAATTTGCATATGGCTCAGGTAATAATCCAGAAATTATTACTTTTGACATTCTGCTTCCTAATTTGGTGCCGAGCTCGTCATGCTGACTATGCAGAGCCTCCTTCCTCATCCTGCCTATATCGTTGGCACCTACATGGACCACGATCACTGGATCATCCCCCTCCCAGTTCAAGTTCTTTTCCAGCCTTGAGCAGATGTCCCGAACCAGGCATGCAACAAAGCCATCCAGACTTTCGCTCTTTGCTCAGAGAACAGTGTCAATCCCCCTCACTATACTGTCCCTTACTACCACTATCTTCCTTTTGGCTCCCCCCGCTTGGATGGCTTCCTGTACCACGGTGCCATGGTCAGCTTGTTCAGCCACCCTGCAGCCCCCAGTCTCATCCAAACAAGCTGAGAGAACCTCAAACCTGTTGGACAATTGCAGAGGCTCACACTCCTCTCTGGGTCCCCTTACCTCCCTCACTCACATCACATCCTCCTGTCCCTGGCCACTGACCAAATCAGAAGACCCTACCCTAATTGGTGTTACTGCCACCTGGTATAAAGCATCCAGGTAACTTTCCCCCTCCCCAATATGTTGCAGAATCTGCAGCTCACCCACCAGTTCAAAGACTCTGAGCCAAAGTTCCTCAAGCCGCAAACGCTTACTGCAGATGTGTTTGCCCTGGATCACAATATTCTCCAGGAGCTCCACATGCTGCAGCCTTGACACATCACCTGTCCTGCCATTCTTAGTATGTGTTTTAAATAATTACTTAATTATATTAACCACTTATTTAATGTTGCTTTCTTATATATTTTAACATTACCACCAAAATATGTACTATTTTAAAATAGGATAGAATCTACCAGATACTCACCAACAGCTAGCTCCTTTCTTTGTAGTAGAGCAAGAACTAATTTCTATGGAGTGAGAAAGATAGAAAGAGGAAACAAACAACTCCTTCCCCCAATTCCCCCACTCACCAAACTCCAAGTCTTCCCTCAGTTAGTAAGCTGCGTTCCGCTTGCCAAGGCTGCCCTAACGAACCCTGAATTTATAGTAAACTGAACTGGGGCTACAGTAACCAGAATCAACCAGCTACCTAATTAACTACTCAGCTCCTACAGCTGACAGTGAGCCTACCCTGTCTCAACTGCAACAAAGACAGAACCTAACCTGCCTACACAGTACTTTCCAGTTACTGCTAATTACAGACTAGATGACATTTTAAGAGCAAAATTTAAGAGCCAAAATTAACACTTAAAACTCCCCTCTCACCAAACTCCAAGTCTTCAATCAGTTAGTCGGCTTCTCCTGTACACCACCAGGATTCCCAGATGATCTTTGTAAGCAAATTATCCATGTGGATAGATGTAAACATGAGGGATGGGTAGTAAATGCTGGCCTCTCCAGCAACACCCACATCACGTGAACAAATAATTTTTAAAAATGAAAATACTTTTCTTTTGTAGTCTCAAAATATTTTAGCAGCTTGCCTTGTTTTAATGAATATGGTGAGCCATTAAATCTTAATGAAAATGGTAAAACAACAGCTTTTTCTCATCCAGACTTTGCTCCCTGTGACAGATGCTTCAGGTGTAATTCTTACGATTGAAGCAAAGGAATTAGTCATTTTTTTGATAAAGGAAGTGTTGAACTTTCCTATTTTGTGTTATTCACATAAACTGAAACACAGAATCTACTCACTAGGTTAAAAACAATCTCATACATAAAGCACAGACAGGTGACACCAACATGTTTAAGTAGAGTTTTGAAGCAAACTACATTTGGGAAAGTAGTAACAAAAGCAAAAATGCTGTGAAAGGGTTAAATAATTTCTATTAAAAAGGTCTTCCTCAACAAATGAATTCTTCTTAGCTTTTAGGGACAACATCCTGGGTTATTGACAAGAGGAGTTCAATCCTTGAAATTTTATGGCACCTTGAGTGCCAGTGCTGCTTTAAATAGATAATGAGTGAGTAACTGTCCAATAGCAGATGTCATAAGAACTCTACTACTTTGTCAGTGTTCTGCTTTTAACCTATTTCGTATTGGGACCAGATTTTGACCACTACATTTTCCAGGTCAAACCATAGCTGGTGCTTCCTAAAAGGTTTGAAGAAGGTTCATGGATGATTTATGAAGCACTGATACTAGATGCATAAAAATTATAAAAAGATATAAATATTCATGTAGAAAGGAGATGCTGAATGCAATTCACAATTTCTTATCAGGACCGTCATTTTTGAAGTGTTAGTAGTCCCTCAATACACAAGTTTTGCTACATTCACAATGGATAAACCATCAATTTGTTCAGCTCACAACCACTAATATCCAGAGAACAACTTGACATTTGATCAATGAATATTGATAGTACCACCACTGCATTTACTTATTACCAGGCAGTTTTGCATTTTTCCCCATGTAGAGCTCAGCTCTTCTCAAACAATCAACTTCCTTTATATTATAATTTTCAAGTTTTAAGATTAATTTGACATAATGTAGTAAATGCAGCGAGACCTGGACAACATTCACTCCAACAGAGATCAGTGAATATTATACTTTTGAGACTAACATTATCTCCTCCTTGGGCTCTGTTTACAACTACACAGAAGGTTGCACTTTGTTGCTAAAAAATAAGTCATGAGACAAGTTATGAGAGCATTAAAATTCAAGTATGCAATACTGTGTCTCAGTAAGGTGGATCGATTTGGCAATAAGAATCTTCATACTGTGTCCACTTTAACTTAAAGTGCACAGCAGCCACAGTTAAATCTTGTCATGCACTTGGATTATGTCCAGATGGAGCATTTTCTAAATTACTGGTCTGTCATTGATGGTAGCAGTGATTTGAGATAATGAATTAAAAATCCTAAACAACAAACAATTGCATAACCAATTACATCTTATTTTTGCTTTTACTGCATGCTTCCACCAATTCACTAAATAATGATCTCACTGATGTGCAGTTGGGTTTGTATTTGTTCAATGCTTTTAGTGCCATCAGAAAAGCTTTTTATAAATAAACAGTGAGGATAAACAAATCGTATGGTGAACATTAATATCAGTGGTGGCGAACTAAGCCATCATTTGTACTTGTTCAGCCAGCATCTGGCAAACCACCAGGCTTTGCCATTTCGTACCAATATATCACAGTAATATACATCACTATTGGGTTTATTAGAGAGTTTGTCTTGCTATTGTTGTAATGGTATTAGTACATTCATTCAAAGCAAATTGCAGCAAAGGGTTAGACACAAGAGCAAAGTATCACCATTGCGTTTACTTACTATCAGGCAGTTTTGCATTTTTCCCATGTAGACATCAGCTCTTTTCATAGTCAACTTTCTTATACTATAGTTAAGTTTTAAGACTAATTTGACATAATGTAGTAAATGCAGCAAGACCTGGGCAACATTCAGGCTTGAAGTGATAAGTGGCAAGTAACATTCATGCCACACAAGTGTCAGGAAATGACCAGCTCCAGCAAGACAGAATCCAACCATCTCCCTTTGACATTCAATGGCATTACCACTGCTGAATCCCCACTATCAACATTCTGGTGGTTGCCATTGACCAGGAACTGAACTGGACCAGTCATATAAATACTGTGGCTACAAGACCGGGTCATAGGCGAGGAATCCTGCAGCGAGTAACTCACTTCTTGACTCCTCAAAGCCTGTGCACCATCTACAAGGCACAAGTCAGGAGTGTGATGGAATATTCTCCACTTTCCTGGATGAGTGCGGTGGCAATAATGCTCAAGAAGCTCGACACCATCCAGCACAATGCGCTTGATTAGTACACCACATCCACCACTTTGAACATCCACTCTCTCCTCCAACAACGCATAGTGGCAGCAATGTGTACCATCTGCAAGGTGCACTGCAGCAACTCACCAAGGATCCTTCAACAGTTCTACCACCTAGGAGGTTAAGGGCAGCAGATGCCTGGGAACACCACCACCTGCAAATTCCCCTCTAAGCCATCCTGACTTGGATCTATATTACTGTTCCTTCACTGTCAATGGGCCAAAATCCTGGAACTTCCTCCCTAACAGCACTATCGGTTTTTAAAAATTTGTTCTTGAGCTGTGGACATCACTGGCTAGGCCAGCATCTATTGCCCATTCCTAATTGCCCTTGTTTAGAGGGAATTTAAGAGCCAACCACATTGCTGTGGGTCTGGAGTCACATGCAGGCCAGACCAGGTAAGGGTGGCAGATTTCCTTCCCTAAAGGACATTAGTGAACCAGATGGGTTTCTACCACAGTTGGCAATTGTTTCATGGTCATCATTAGACTTTTAATTCCAAATGGACTGAAGTGATTCAAGAAGGCAGCTCACCACCACCTTCTTAAGGGCAACTAGGGTGGGCAATAAATGCTGGCCTGTGAAAGAATTTTTAAAAAATGACAGCAGTATGAGGTTCGGTGTTGTTTATTGACCTTAGAGCTTTTCCGGTGTTCATTTTGGTCACAGCGCAAAAAAGATATAAACCGCAACAAGACCAGTCTTGGGTATAAGAGGAATGAACTATAAAGAATAATTAAAGAGAGGCTTCACTTTTAAAATCTGGAGTGAAGACAGCTATGTGGGAGACACTTCTGGAAGTATGTAAAATATTATAGTATAGACAAGGTAAAACCACATATTGGGCCAGGATTTGCTGAAAAAAATAACAGAGGCTGAAATGGAGTTCACTGTTATTTATGCACAAATCGACAGCAACTTCAAGTGAGGACAGATGTGTGGTTAATCGCAAAAATTCGTAAGTTGCCATCCGAGATGAATTACACCTCTAAGCTGCTTGAAAACAACATCTTGCTGTCAAGCTCCCCATTCAAATGTATTGAACAGCGTCACGTTCCTGAATTGATGTCATAGAGATAGACTAAACTCACCACAGAAAGTTAGAGTTTGTCCATTTCAGTCTTTTTAAGTACTCTTTTTAACAGCATGATATGCGTCTTATTTACTGCCAATCTTCCTGGCATTGAAAAATAACTTTTACATATATTGGGTCTCATGTCTTCAGCTTTTAATCGTTAGTGATTTAAAATATATTGAAACCTTTTTTCTCTTTTAATCCAATCTTTGTCTTGCTTCCTGCACCTCAATCTAATTTTGTGTTTCCTCAGACTTTGTACTGTTAACTAATCAGATTGAAGAATCATCAAGGAGATACACAATTAATTGCCCTGTAGGTCACTGGCCATTTCAATCTCCGAAGAGCAGCAAGTTGCTGTACGAAATTTCCTTCAAGTTTTTTTGATTATTTATAAGTATTTACAGACACACAGTTAGGTTGTTACCACTTGGCTTCTCGTGGACTCCCAATTCTATCAGCATGAAAATCCAATCCCCTTCTGGCTATGCTGTTTATGGAATGGAATGCATTTGAATGGAATTAAATGAATAGGATAATGTTGCAAAGAGCAACCAAATCCCCCTTAACTATAGCTCAAAATGTTCACTTGTACATATTTTGGAAAACGTTTATTTGAAAGCTATGCAACTCTATCATGTTGCCTAAGAATTTTCTTAACATCTGGGTAAATGGAGTTGAGGTACAGGTCAGCCATGACCTAACTGAATGGCAGAACAGGCTTGAAGGGCTCAATGTCTGTTATTCTCAATGACTCATTCATATAGGAGTCTGAATTTGACGCAGTCAGTTTTTTGGGGGAACTTACTGCACTTCCAAATGAAAACCACACAGCTCCAGGGATCCACCCTACTTCTATTTTTTGAGAACTCTGGAGATTTTACCATATGCTGTTATTACTCCTGCAAGTTAATTAATTACTTGAACAGGAGAATTCTTAAAATAATCATCAGCGATAGTACCAGTGTAGAGCACTTTGGATCTCCCACTGAATTAGCCCCATTCAGGTTAATTACCAATGACCTCAGCTACTAATCCAATGTAATAGCTATGCTATGGTGCGATGGGGGTCTATGCTTTCCTCATATCTGTGCAGGTGGTAATTGATCAGACTTTTTTTTCCCTAAATTTCAACCAATATATCTTCACCCAGCATTTTGGACATTTCTGTGCAAAACTCAATCAAGTCATGAAGTCTATAATAATGACCAAACTCTCACAAGGTTATTAACAATCACATTCTACATAAGTGCTTTCCAATCATTTCCCCACTACTAATATCAAACTCATGGGCTTAATAGTTTCCAGGATCTGATTTCTTACCTCTTTTAAATAAAGGGGCCACTTGAGTAAGCCCTTCATCCATGACAACCAACCAGGACCTCAATGAGTTACTGAATAGGTGAGCCAGCGACACCCATATGACCTCCAAACATTTCGTTTAGCATTCTGACATAAACAGTATTGGGTCCTGCAGCACTATCAATCTTAAGTGAATTGATCTTAGCTAAAAACATTTCTGCAATTACTTCTAATGAAGCCATTTTAGCTAAACACCTAGTAATACTTGGAACAATGGTATAGTCTTCAAAGTATCCACTCATAAGCCAAACCTTTAACTTAATACACTACCTGCCCAATCTCTCGAAAGACCTCTTCTGACTTTTAACATAATTAAAAAAGCCTTGGCATCAGTACTGAAATTGTCTCTCTAACTTTTATCTAATTCTATTTTAGTATTCATGAAACTAGCATTGGTTAAGTTTAAAAATAATGTACTGGAAAGACAGTGACTTCCATTTTCTCTTTGGCAAGAAGCCCCTATAGTAAGAACAAAGGAAAGAACATAATTTAAGATAAATGCTATAGATGTCCGAGTAATTGCTGGTCTGTATTTTATTTTCTCAGTTCTTACTACGCAGTAGAATTCAGTCCTTTAATGGTTTCCCCATTATTTGCACCCTCTGGTGTTTGAAATAAAAATGACTACAATTTTCATAATCACGTTCATCTATGGTCTCAGATATATAATAGGATAAGTGTTGCGTCTTTCATGCATTAACTTAAATGAACTAAAATTGAGATTTTTTTGTAGAGTATGACCAAAAAGCAAACTTGTTTGAATTAAATCACATTTCAATTTTCCTTAGCTGTAAAAAAGAAACAAAATCATAAATATAATGCTGTTCTTTCTACCTCAAGATATCCCAAATCACTTCACAAAGCAAGGATGTACTTTAAGTGTGGTATAGGGAAATGAGGAGCAAACATGCATACAGCAAGTTTCCAGAATCAACAATGAGATAAACGATTAGTTTTTTTGGGATGTTGGTTGAGGCATAAATGCTGGCCAGGTCACCAGGAGAAACTTCCCTGTTCTTCTTTGAATATGGGGTGTTTTACATCCACCTGAAAAGGCCTCAGTTTAATGTCTCATTTAAAACGCTGTATCTTTGTTTGCACTGAAGCATTAACTTTGATTATTTACTCAGATCTCTGGATTGAGACTTGAACTTATTACCTTCTGGCTCAGAGGTGAGTGCTACCACTGAGCCAAGACACACAAAATTTAATCAGTCAGTGACTTTTCCAGTAAGGGGTCTGGCAAGTCAGCAGAAAACCTGGCAAATTAAATGCAACTCAGACATTTAACAGACCAGCAGCCTGCTGAGAACTGCCAGCCATTCAGTAGCTGGTAGCTCTGTTGAATGGTAGTGCCATTGGGAAGTCAGTGGCTGCTGCTGGTATGACACACACCCAAGGCCCAGGGTTGTCATGCACCCAGGCCACAGGTGAGTGATGGCAGCAGGAGGTTGAGGTTGAGGGGGGGTGGGGGGTGGTGGGTAAGAAGTAGAGGGGGTGTCAGCAACAAGAGCAGGAGGTGGCTTCAGCTGGGCCCCCTTTCTGGATGCTGGATCCTTAGACCTGGCACTGATTGCTTTTGAACAAGGGACCCCACCCCGCCCCAACCCTACATGGATTCATTTGTTGTGCATCCTGCAAAGTGAACCCCCTGCCCGCCATTGGGTCAACAGCAGCTGTGGCATGAGGGCATTAATTGGACTGTTTCATCATTATACATTAAGTAGTGCTACTTTTATAGTGTTTTTCTCCTTGACACATGATAGATTCTAAAGCAGTTTAGTCAACATCGCTGCAATTTAAACAAATCTTAGTCTGCCAAGGTGAATTTCTGTCCAACAATATGCAACATTTCAGGTAGAACAGACCTACAATCTAATAGCCAGAAATCAGTCACAAAGATCAAGACACTTACACATCCATAAGGGTAGCTCAAAATCAAATTTAGGTTAGTTTATGCCTCCTGCTACCTGAAATTGTTGCTTCTTTTGACTTTTGAATGAAATGTTAATCTGAAGCCATCTGCCTGCTCAAGAGATGTTAAAGATCTTATGGTACTATTTGATGATAAGCAGGGGGAGTTCTCCTTGTGTTCTAGCCAAGTAGGACTTTGGGGCTTTGTTGGATGGCACACACTGCAAGAAATTTGCACACAACATTGAGTATATTTCAAAAGTTCTCCACTGGTGTGAAGTGCTTTGTGATATCCTGAGGATGTGAAAAGTGCAGCGTTCACATGCATGTTCTTTCTTTACTGCACATCAGAGGTAACAGTAATTTACCCACTCATCTATTAAAACTCTTAGTACAGTCTTCACTGCACCAAAGCCCTTTATACCAGAATCTGGAATAGCTGCTGATGATGAGCAAGTCTGGTTTGTGGTACTCAGATGCAGCAAGGTAACTGGTGCACCCAGGCAGTCAGACTTGGAACAACAAATGTTGGAAGGCATTAACCATAGGCCAGAGTGTGCTAATATATGTTCACATATTCAGGGGCTGATGACTTTTTATTGGGTGAGAGAGTGGTAAGTAGATTTTACTGAAGATCTGTGTCTCTAACTAGTACAAGTACCCTGTGTGTTCATGCTGTAGTAGGATGATGGAAATACATTAATTTCATTGCAGGTTGTGCTACTTAATCAGGTGTTTGTAATACATAGTGAGGACTCAAAGCTACAGTTGTCAGTTTTCTAATGATTCCTTTGGTGAGAGAGAGATAAACTTTGGAACTGAATGTGATTCTTACAGTGACATGCAGGCATATTGTCTGATTGTAACAATCTACATTAATAGTATTTATGCATTTCAAGTTGCCCAGCCTTGGCTTTAGTCAACTTGTACCTGAGTCCTTAGAGCTTATGTAACTGGACTATGTTTGTACAGAAGTGCACACTCCATATCAGGCAAACTGTGTCTCTTTTTAAGTTTGGCTTAGAATCTTTTAAGCATGGAGAAAAATTTTACACATCTCAGATAGTCAGCTGACAAAATTGACAAAACACACATCAACAAATTTAGCAGAGTCTGAGCCCAAGTCAGAGTCAGGGAGAATGTGAGCAACATGAAAATGGACAGATCTGAAATACATGCCACCTATTGTCTTACTAAAGATAACAGAACATACAAGCTTCACACAACCCCTTCCATGTCTGGGAACACATCTCTTGTATGACAGATGGATAAGTTGTGGTGAAGAGAGTTACCTCTATCACTTTTCCCTCAGCTTTTCTCAGAATTTATAGGGCAAAGGTCTGGAAGGAAATAAAACTAATTAATTGGCAGGCCAAAATAAAAGTCCTGAAATAAACTGATTCTGGATCTACTGACATCCAAAATAAGGCGTGGATGCCTTCAATAGAAGGCTGCCCTTTGCTTATATCACTTCAGCTTCCCCGCTAGAGGCTTGCCTTTTCTTCAAACAAGATGTATGTTCATACTTGGGGCTCCTCAGTGGAATCGTGTTCGCCTCTTTTTCAAGCCATTTTAAAAGAAAACAGATGGAAAAGAACTGATACCCACTATGCATGGTACTTATTCTTAGCTATTTACTGTTTTAAGAATCCCCATCAGAGTAGGGAACATCTGTACTATATGTTTGAAACAGCCATAATCACAAATAAATAGCTTTTTGAAATTACACTGGTTTTTGATTATATAGTGTGGGAATTTTGATTTCATTTCAGAGTTGAAAGCATCACGACCAACAAAACCTATTCTTTTCTGATTCACACTGATGTTAACATTGGAGATTTGATGATGCTGAAGTTCAAATGGGAAAACCCTGTTGCTTGGACAAACCTTTGGAAGACTGTTCAAACGTATCTTCCATGGGGACAAAATAATCTAAACCCAGAGCTTATCGTGAGAAAAATACGCATCAGAGCTGGAGAAACACAACATAAGTAAGTAATGAAAAAATGGTTGCATCTGTTTGATATCATCTAAATCCATTCTCTCAAATGCTTTAAATGCACAAATTCAAATTTTTCTGCAAAAGGAATCTACAAGAAAAATTGTTCCTAGAGCTAATAGGAAACCTTTTGTCTCTATTTAAATTGGTAACAGATCGTTTACATAAGAGTTATTCCCAAAGTTTACATTAACAAAAAAAAAAGCCATGTCATTCAAATTCTTGCTCATTTAGATTCGAAGTAATTGTTGGCAGCTATTCTTTATTGATGTTGGCCCAATATTTGTATAAATCTGTCAATTTAAAAAAGCACAAGGAGACAGTGATCTAATAACCCGGCTCCAATATTGTCATTAAAATCAACACAAATCAGGACAATTATGATTTGAACTTGTACTGGTGTCTATACCTCTATCTCAATGCTTCACACTGTTTTATTCAACAGTGCAGCATTGTGACACTCCACAAATCAAAACAGTTAGTGAATCTGTTGCTACTTACTGAAAGCTTGGGGAAAATGGTCTGTGTGGCTTTGTAAAATCTTATTTACAGGTGTGGGTTGTGGATTAGTATGTAGAATAGGGTTTTTCCCATAACTATTTACATCATAATTGCACACATGTAAGTCTTCCTGAAGCAGGCCAAAATAATTTGCATTTTACAAATTTTGCCAAGCTTTCAATACTGCCATGAAGGTGTAACTTTTTAATTTTATTTTTTAAATTCATTTTCCCAATGTGGGGTGATTTGTCTTGATTCCATAGCAGCAACAACGTTATTAGTACAGATGAGGGCCATGATTAAATGGCTCTCAACCAGCCAATTACAATGATTAAATAGTTCGCAAATTATTCAATATCAGATTACAATCATGAGTGACAAAAGTTCTACCATATCAATGCTAATGGTCGATTAAGACTGAATTAACTTTAAAAAAAATTGTTTCTAGAGTCACCTTCTGTCCCTCAAACATCGATATGCACCTTCAACCAGCCCAAGAGAAAAAATTTGTTAGGTGTGTAAGTGACAGAAGCAGAAAACGTTACAGAAGACTGAACGACAAAATATCAACTTAAGACAAGCTGAAACCAAGATCATCAGTTCACAGAATTCATTCAAAAATCAGAAACCTGTTCTAACAGACAACCTAAAACACTTTATGATCGAAGGGTATATGTAAATATATCAACTACAACTACAATAAAAAAATTCCCAAATCTATACAGATGGATAAAGACTTTTTTTTAGAACAGTAAATACTTATTGTAGAAACTGCTTGGTAAGAAATTCCTGATTAAACATTAAGAGCAAGGGATAACAGAATTCTCACTATCAAAAGGTGTTTATGATGCATAAATATACTTCGCTCTAAAATTAACATCCTGATGAGATTTCCTTACCATAAAGTCTTTCTTTAGAAATATAGGCCTGACTTATGAAATGAAATGTTTGATATAAAAAATTGATGTCATAATTTAAAATAGTTACTGAAGGATATAGATAGATAATGAGAGCATTAAGTTTAATTTGGGATTGTGAATTAGTGCAATTCAGCACTTCCGTGACTAATAATAAATGCCTGTTATCTAGAGAAGTGATTTAGCACAAATTGGTTACAGAGTGAAGACTGAAAATAGCTCTGACTAAAACAGGGTGGTAACAATACAGTTAAGATACATTTGAATGTATTCTAGCATACATATATAAAATGTGTTTCCTTTTTAAAAAAAGGGACATTAGGAAACATTTTATTTGGATAAAATTGTCAAAACATTTCAATGACATATTAAGTTATTGCTCTCACTCAATTCAGTCAGACTGAATTTTAACCAATACTCCCCATATTTCTAAACATCCAATCATAAACCAATGACTACTTCTTACAGTCAAAGTATTCTCAATTTGTGACAGAAGTTATAAAATTGAAGTTTCTATTTGGAAGGATTCCAAAGACTTAAATGTGAAACATTTCTAAATTGTCACAATTGGAATACAATAGAATGGAGCTCAGCGACATTGTTCAGTTATATTTCTGGTCACCATGGATATGATGTAATTATTTGATTAAAATAAAGAGTTCAATAAACATGTACGCACTGATTTTATAAGTTCACACCTATATTTACTTTATTACCCCAAAAAGCAGCATATTACAGATCCCTATAGAACATAAAATTTCTTGTTCTCATGGTTTGGTTGGATACTCAACTTGTTTTGTAACAGTATCCGATAAAGAGAATACTACATGTAATAAAAACCCCACTGCATTTAATTTACATCCAATATAGTTTTGCTCCAGGCACCTCACTAAGCTTCATTCTCTCTCTTGCATAACGACAGTAAGATTGATAGGATCACATTTCAACCACAGTAATAGCTTTGAAGTCTCTGCTGATGCAATGTGACCTGAAACCATGATTGGCATTAATAACCAACGTAGTGCAGGAAAAAAGACATTCAATGTTGACTTATTAATTCAAGAAATTAAAACCTACAAAACATTAAGCTATTGCTGCTTGATTTCTGTTCCTTCCACACTTCTGTGGAGAAGGTAAATTCTTTAACGCCACTTTCCAAAAGGGCGCATTTTTTTTTTGGGGGGGGGGTGGGGGGGGGAAGAGGGGGGTGTGGTGTAGAGGCTACAGCAGCAGAGAGGGAATTAATAGCAAATTTATTGCCTGTACTTTTGCCTTAGTTTGGTCAAAATATCGTGTTTGCTTTCAAAGTCAGAAAAATAAAATTTTCCCTCAGACTCTTCATGTTGTCCATTCTTTTTAAAGTTAAAATGGTTACAAAAGAGTGCATTAAAATTAAATTTCTGTTTGCCTCACTGTTTTGTTGCAGGTTTCTGTATCTATAAAGAGTAGAAACCACTCTGACGGAGCTGCGACTTGCAGCAGGTGACGCAGTTTTCCTGTTTTGAGCATTTTATAAGCTGTCAGCAGCAGATGTCTCATTGCATTAACAATAGAGTCTAAATGCTTCATTCACACTGAAAATATTAGGTCAAAGGCAGACAGATGCCCAAATCCAATCTCCAGCAGATGATACAAAACTTGTATATCAAATCTATCCCAGTTTTAAGATAATTCTATCCCTGTGGCAGGTTTCATGCAGAGAACCAATTAGATGGAAGTGGAATGGAAACTTTTGGTGGATTTGCATACAGCATTAGCTCCATTACACCCACAAAATGGAAAAAAATCGACGATCTCATTATCTGATGTGCATTCATTTTTCTGTTGCCATGCAATGCTGATTGCAGAATCCACCCAAATTGCAAATATGTATTGATAACAGTTATTTCTATCTTCATTCTAATTTACCATCTTAATATTGTAATTACACGCTATGGTGTTTCAGACTTCTTTTTCAAGATATTACTTTTACTTGGCGCCTACAACTGTTTATAGTGCTTCTCTCTGCTGTGTGAAGTTTGATCCAAAAGCACCTGAAGTTACTAGTTAAAATCTAATGTTTGATCTTCATGAAGAGGAAGGATCTGCAGGAACACGTGGAAAAAAACTTGACTGAAAACCTGCTGATAATAAATGCATGCATCACCTTTAAAGCACTTATCCACCCACATACCAATTTTTGGATGGTGAGGGTGGGGGGGAAGGAAGAGAAACAGCAGGACAAACCAAAAGGATTCTTGGTTGGAAAACTCATTCAGCTGCAATATCAATGGCAGTCTCCTAAGACACTTAACAGGAAGGACACTTTTCATGCAAGTCTGTAGGAAGTTACTGTAGTGAGGAAAAACTCTGCTTAGCGACAACACAAAATGCTTCAAAGGTGCAGATTTAGGGACCCCTCCATTGCAAATTAAAAAAAATTTTTTTAAGCAAATGCAGTAATACAAATTTGGGCTGAGCATGGATAAAAGAAGTTTTTAACGCCTAAAATCTTTGACTAAACAATGCCAAAGTGGCATTGAGAGGTCTAAAAGGCCTTTGGGCAAAAATTCTTACATCAGTTGAGACTTTTCAGGAATCAATTATTAAAAACTAAAATAACAGCAACCCTAGTCTGATAAGGGTGATAAGGAACTTCTCATTTTAGACCCAATTAAAATGCACAGTATTTTAAAACAAATATAAAACTCCACTCCCAAAAGGTAAAGTTAGTAAAATTCGGAAATGATGGGTACCAGTAAAACTTGCCTGAACAGGTCTTGTTTATATACCTTAGAAATGGAACTCTAGTATTATTGGTGCCAGTATTAATGATTTTTACTGGGATTTGAAAATTTTGAACTTTTCTTTTCTCCCCCCCCCACCTTTCTGGGAATGCAGCAAAAGGCCCAAAATCTACTGCATGATACTTCTTTGCAGTTAACTTCAAGAAAATAGGACATTCATTTGGTCGATCAAATCTATTCTTTATTAATGCATTTCAAGTAATTCAAAAAAAACGTACATATCTGCACAATACTTTTTGCAACTTTTAGTAAAAATTTTCCCAGTGAACAAAAAGATACTGTATAAAACACAGTGGGCATTAAAATATGACAGTAGTATTGTTTTTTTTTTGTCTTCTTTTGGAGGATTCTTCATTCCTACCAGAACTAATCTTGAAATGTATGGTTCAGTGCACATCCCTTGAAAGAGGTTTGAAAACTTAAAAAGAACAAGGCGGTCGAGTCCTGCCCATGTCCTACCACAGGATAATACAAGCAAAATATTACCATATGAAATGTTTAATACTCTAGATTTTTTTTTTAAATACGCTTTTTGAAAAGTCCCTTCATTGTTTGAGACACAAACCCACTTTCAGCCGCACAATGTAAAACAAAAGAAAATGATTCAAAAGTAAAAAGAAACCTTTATTTCCAATTGTTAAGATCATTCAGGATTCCGCAGAATCACACATTAATTGTTGGGTTTCCAATACAAAATTTTCTAAATCATGTACAAAAAGTTGTATTTCGAAAAATGCTCTTGTTTACTATACAAGTTTTTAGTATTTAAAAGAGGAAAATAGATCATGCTTTTTAGCGTTTTGCCTGTCTACCAGACACCCAATTTTTTTTTAATATGTCCAAGTAAACACTTCTTTTTGAATTTATAATTTGCTGTTCAGCAGTTTCAATTCTTAGTAAATAGAAATTTCTAAACTCCCCCTGAAGAGCTATAGCTCTTGTAAAAGTGGAGCACCTGCTATTCAGTGGTTGCCCTTGTAATTATCAGAATTCATAGAAGTATGCATTTAAAAAAAATATAATCCCAAATCTCAAACCTAAATTCCAAAATATAAAAACGATTTGTCACAATTCTTTCCACACATCGTAAAGCAAAAAACGGAAAATGTTATTCAGGCAAATCCGCACCAATTTCCAGCAAAATTCAGAACACACTAGCTGACTATATTCCCTAAAAATGAAATCAAATATTGCCAATTTTACACTAAATCTTAAACAATCATAACTTATTAAACTTAATGCATTACGACTATCACATCCCCAATCCAGAGCATTCAGTCTAGAGCTGTACACCTCAGCAGCTGTCCATTGCTGGTAACAGTTGAAGAAATGGTGGCAATAAAGATTTTAAATTTAAAGCCAAATTTCATGATTTTACCATCTCACCACTGTTATAAATATCGAGAGGTCTTTTAGATTATTCGCGACTTGCATTATCCTGAGTGTGGCAATTAAACAGCAATTGTTTTTTCTTAAACAGCAGAAATGTATGCATTACAGCTAAATCCATATCAAGTTACTTGTACCCATACATCTTCCTAAAGTTGTATGCAAGTTAGAAGTACAGGCTGAACTTCGGAAAAAAAATCTGTTAATTTGCCAAATAAGTTTCTAAATTGCTGTGTTATCATACATAAAAGCTTGAAATTGGCAGCAGTAATAGCATTACCTACAGTCACATATTTGTGCAAGGAGAAAGATCACAAATGGCCAAGAGCAAAAAGAATCTCATGTGACTTTGCGATGCCTCATCAAAAAAAAGTTCTTTCCAAACATGATTTAATAAAATCCAAACATGATCTGATCAGTAAGACTGGATTAGAAGGGACATTGAGGATTCTTTTCTCCATTTGGAAGTGGAGACTGCATCCATCACAAGTATTCCAATTCCCTCTAATATTAGAACCTAAAAGCTTTCTATCAGATTTGAGACAATGACAGGAACAGGTTTTCTTTGGAGCGAAATTTCCTGCTGTAGGCACTAGGAAGATCCAAGGCAACTGCTTCAGTTTAGCGTCTCATATGTCCCATCTGATAGTTCTCTCTGGGTCTCTGGCGTGATGGCTGCATTGCCTGTTGCTGCTGCTGCTGTCGTCTTCGCTTTAATGTGCCTGCAAAAAAAACCCAACATACTTCAGATACATTCTATACCTTTTTTGATATTGATTGTGTCGTGTTTATTCTAAAGCTATAGCACTACTTAACATATGCTGTAAATATGTTGCTTAATAAATGCCACAAGGTCGTGGACATTCTTAGAAGTGAGAACAAGCAAAATTATAAATGGAAAATTCTATAAAACATGCATTATATAAAATAATTATAAAAAATGAAATTCCCAGAATTCAGATGAGTATAGTCAGCTGAGCATTAAACTGTAGGTAATAGCCTTGTGTTTCGCTCTCAAGTCTGCACTGTGTGTGTTGTGTTAACATCTTAATGAAATACAAATGTATTGGAAACCCAAATATTTAAAATGATTGCCATTTAGCTACAATTTTAGTAGAAGAAAAAGAATTTGGCCAACATTTGATGACTTCAATTCTTTTGAATGCAAATCAAATGCTCTGTCTGATGAAAAGGAGACAGCAAGCTTGTACAATTCTGGATGGGGTAAGGAGTGTCAATTTGTTCGTATTGTACTGAAGAAAAGTATAATTCACAGAAAACCCATAGATCTTCCTTTTATCTTCAATTTATGGAGCCAGCTCAGGGAAAGGACACATGAGGCAGTGGGATTGTTAGCATCTCCATTATATGAAAAACAAAAAGAAAATGGTTGTACCTGTAGTTGTAAACATTTACACTAATGACAGATTATGGGGAAGAATAGTTCCTGTGTTAGAGCAGGTATGCAGAATGCATTTTAGAATGGAAAGTTCAGTGAGCAGAATTAAAATGCTATGAGAAACCGTGCCGTAAGGCAACGCTCACTAAAACGGACAGGCTAATTAAATGTGGTCCAGTACAAATTAAGTTCTATTTGGTTTTGGTTGAGGAAATACTGCCACAGTGCACAACCACCCAAAATGAATAGCATCAAATGGCAAGGACTTCACTTAACTCTCAGTGGAGGAAATTTTCAAAAAGTTGAATTATGAGATAGAATTTTCTAAGGAAAATATTTTAATCAGGCAGTTATATTTGACTGTGCACTGAAATACATCTGAGATTAACATACAGGGTGTCAACATAAAAACAATGTTTGGAAATATACAAGCATCTTTTCACAATTCTGACTTAAAACATAGGTGCAGAGAACAGGAATTACTTAGATGGCAAAGTCTAGACTACATAAAAATACACTATATAATAGCAAACTGGATTTTCATTTAAGAGAGTCTGAATTCACATCTCAGTTTTGACTAAGTTGAGCTCATTTGCCCTCAGTTAGAGACTTTAGCTCGCTCTCAGCTGGGCCACTAGATTGTTAACCTAATGCGTTCAGTTTGCTCAATCTTTAGGAGGAAGATAAAGCTCCTATGGCTAGTCCCACTTCGTACAAAAGCACAGCTCCAGTAGGCCATTCATATACCAGTATTGAAAACAGACAGGAAGAAGCCAATGGGAATATCATTGAGGGGCAAGAGGAAGAACATTAAATAAAGAAAAAATTAACAGCATAATTAATCTTTCACCACTTGCTCTAAGTGTACATCCTGGCATTGCACAAAATGCCATAACATAGAAGTTAAAAAAAAAATCTCAAGCTTATATTCTGGAGGTATACAGTTAAGTTATAGGTAGAAGGGTGGACAGTTGTTAAAATACTGAAGGCCTGGATTACAAGTTAGTAAAGTCCCAACAAAATCAGTCCCATCTGACATTTGAATTTCAGCTTCTCCTGGAGTGCTTAGTTACTTGGTATAAAGGAAGGGAACCAGAGAGAGTCTGGTTTTTTTTATATCTTATTTCAAAAGACAACCAGAATCTAGGAAAATAAAAGATTATCATGGCTTGGTGACGGATGGTGTAGATAATTTTTCCTTTTGCAGTTAACAGGTCCTTCCCACTATTGATATCAGTAACTGCAGTTGTTTTCAATTCTCCACTATACCAAACATACCCAATACTTAAAAATCACAGCCAACTAAACTAGATGTTATTCTTCCACCCCTCCCCTTGCCCACCAAAAGAATGTGCATTCATATATCTTTCATAAAACAGGTTACTTACCTGGAAGTGGTTTGGGAGGTGGCAGTTTGGGGTTACTGCTTGGAGTATGCACACTGCAGATTTTAATAAATCCAGCCATCAGCATAATTAGTGCAATTCCCATCAGCAGTACAGCCCACCAATGAGCCTACAACAAAAAAACTGTTCTTAGGAATGGAATCACATTAAGTCATTTATTAAAGCAAAACAAAGGATCATATCACATCATTACACTGCTAGAAGCAATAGAAGAATGGCTAAAGTCACCTAACAGAAATAAATCTGTAAAAGCACTGTCAATTCCAAAACATCACCATCAAGGATTTAAAATGGTTGTGCTTCACTCATTTGTTTCTTTTCCAATCTTCCTTAACAACACAATACAGAAAGTGGCCGGTACTTTCCACTCAAGTATTGCACCACAGAAGTGAGGTGGGTGGATACTTTTGCCTGGCCCACAGGTGCCCTCCTGATCCTAGCTGGATTTCTGGCCTCTTAAGTTGCACCAGTCTGAGAGGAGAAGTGTGGAGTGACAAAGAGAGATGGCCGATCTCCTACCCAAAAATAAAAAAAACAATTTACTTAAGTTCTCGCTTATTGAATGGGATCTATACAAAACCATGATTAGATGGTGCTGATACAGGCCCTCTTTCAGTTCCACCCTGATGCCCCCTCTACCAATCTCAACAGATGACCCTGTGCCCTGTGTTCCTGCAACTGCAAACAATCAGAAACATAGCAGGCTTATTTCTCCTATTTACATTCCTTATGGGCAAACACAATCTTTGTTGCTGAACCCAGCCTACAGGGAGCAGGGAATGCAGAGGTGTGCATCCCAAAATTGCTTTCTGTCTTTGCCTGCCCAGATGTACTGGTAAATTGGCAAGGAATGTGGAAAGCCTAGCTCAGTACCTCTAAGTTGGTATTTAAATCAGAAGCAGAACTTTAACCTAAACTAACTGAAAATAACTCTCAGGATATAACTGAAACAATATCTAATTGCATTAATCTAATTTTTTTTAAAAGGAGTTAAGGGCCAGGTGTGAAGTCAGGTGTAACTTCACAGCAGCGTTAACAAAATCTGACACCAAGCTACATACGGCAATGTTAGGATAGATGCCCAAACACTTGGACAAAGAGGAAGGGTTTCAGAAGCTTAAAAGCAGTAGAGATGCAGAGAAGTTTAGGAATTCCAGAGTTCAGCAACATGACAGCTGAATGCAAGGCTGCTAACAGTGGAGTGATTAAAATAGGGGATGTGCAAGAGGCCAGAATTGGAGCAGCAAAGGGATCTCAGAGAGGATTAGGACTGAAGGAGGAACAAGGCCAGAGAGCATGTGGCAATGATCTGGAACTCACTGTCCATGAGGTTGCTGGAAGCAGAGATGAACAACTATTTGAAAAGAAAATTTTTATAGGCACTTGCGGGCAATAAATTTGCAAGGCCACAGGGATAGAGTGGGGCTGACTGGATTGCTCTGCAGAGAGCTGGTATGGATTCAATGGGACGAATGGCCTCCTTCTGTGCCATAATGACTATGATGTGTAGGTGTTTGGAAACATAATATCTTCACAATATATCTGATGAGTCTAATGCTTCTGGAAATTGTCATACATAATGAGTTTCAAACAATAAGAAATATGTATACAAGAATCAGCACATCTGAAATATTCTGATTTTAACAAATCTACCAATTGTAATAACATGTAAACATGGTCATTTGGAAGTTATTTTTGACCCCTTTTGGGTCTGACAGGTTATAAAACAATACTTTAAGAGGCCAGCCATTCAACTTTCTCACAGGTCTCTATCAGTGCCAGTTAATGAGGTCAGTAAGGACCACTGCAATGATATTATCTGAATACTGCTTCTCAGCACTTAGATTCCTGATGAGAAGTAGAAATGGGGAAAGCCATTCTTTGATCCTTCATCGAGGAAAATCCACTCTTTCCCTCAACCTTGATGGTAGCCAATGAATTATCTATTGCTTTTTTTATTTAAGCTAATTCTCGTGCTTTTGCCCTATTATATCCAAATATTATCCCATTTACTCTTTGCTAGAAGTGCTTTGACATAAATTTGCCATTCACAGCTCTGAACCTGTATCCCCTTGGCCTAACCTCAATTGTATTGTTTATCTTACATATATATGATATAAAACCATCTTTCCACACTGAAGTTTTTTCAATGTTTCCTTATAATTCAGCATTAACATTAGACTTCTTACACCAAGAATAGAACATAGATTAAGAACACCCCACGTGGAGGACTGCAGATGCTAATTTGCTTCCTAGCATTATGTGACAAGTGTAACAGTGTTGCATTAAAGGAGTGCATCTTTCGTCATCTCTAGTTTAGTCTGCAAAGACATACTTGATTGAAGTTTACCAAAGCATTTTACACAGCAAAAATCATTTAACAGGAACATGTGGAAAATATCAAGCCACTTATAACTAAAACACCTTAAGTAAATTTAGCAAGATGAAATACAAAGAATCTTTCTGTAATATAATTGACCAATTTTTATCAAAGAATGAGTGGTATACAAACCTACAGACCTTTCCTTACATCCAAGATTTAGCCAAAATTAAAATATAAAATTGCAACACAACTCAAGATAATCACCACAGAACACGTCTCAAACTATAGTGTCTTTGTATCAGTTTACTTACCACAATCCATTCAGCAATATTTTCATAAAGCTCTGGATTAAAGATTGCTTTCTTTAGCCTAGCCAATGGACCATCTGCATCAACAAGTCTACATCTATTAAAGACATCACAGTAGCCCTTGAAATCATTGCAGGGTGAGCCAGGCTGCAGTGTGATGGTAGTATAATTGAAGTACGTGTACCACTTCTTCGACCCAGTACTAGCACACGTTGATGGGTTATCTGTAAAAAGTAGTGAAACAATGAAGCTTTGTTAGAGATCAGAGAGTATACAACCAGCTGTTCTGTTCCTAACTGCACATTAAGTAATTCAGCTAATAATTACTTGATTTTGCATTTTCTGTAATATTACCAAACTGCAGTCCATAAAGCAAAACTTTGCTGTGGCCCACAAATATGTAATGGGTTCACTTAAGTAACAGAGGCAGCCCAACATCAAAAGTGAAGATATAGCAAGTACAATTTATTTATTCGCTCGTGTGATACAAATATTCCTGGTAAGACCAGCATTTTGATGTCCCTGTGATGCAGTGCAGAAGGCATATGAAGTCTTAACACAAGAAAGGCTATCAACTCAGTACTGCCCTCTAGCTATGTGGTAGAGTTCAGGATCTGTGTTGCGGGACTTACACTTGCAAAGTTGCACCCTATGACTACATATGATAGTACAATGATGCTCAAATAAAGCATTAATGTTTTCTCCCCCTCACTAAAGACTCACATTATTAATGGGCTGAATTCCACGGCCAATATACATTCTTCATGTGTGAGCCCACAAGGAGTGCTAGCTATAGAGGGCATCATAGCTGTGCCTCACCTCATTTGACAGCAGCAGTCACTCTATACAACTCAGATGCAGGAACCTTTACTGACATATTTTTCCTCACCCTTAACACAGTCACTGAAGTCAGAGAATGCTAGCTGCTGCTTAACTAAGCTTAACTAATAGCACAAACAAGGAGCCAAACATAGTATCCTAAGGTCTGTATGATTTAAAGCTACACCGTGTAGTAACTTCAGCTACTGGTCTTTGGCAGGGTAGCCAATTTTTTCCTAATTCCATGTTATTGTCCATTTTAAATGAAAAACATGAAATGATTGAACTAGAAGAGAGTAACGTTGACCATTGATTTCTTTGGACCAGAAATACTAGAGGGTGAGATAAGAGCAGCAATAAATGAGAATGGAGGAAATAGTGAAGATCTTTACTTTTCGGAGAATAGCCATAGGGCCTCATGCTGAAAATAATCACCATAAGAAAGAATCCAATGTTCTGACTTTTGCACAATATATTTGTTTCTACATGCTTTCATGGGATGTGGGCATTGCTGGCAAGGCCAGCATTTGTTGCCCATCCTAAATTACCCTTGAACTGATTGGCTTGCTTGGCCATTGCAGAGGGCAGTTAAGAGTCAACAACATTGGTGTGGGTCTGGAGTCACATGTAGGCCTTACCAGGTAAGGATGGCAGATTTCCTTCCCAAAAGGGCATCAGTGAACCAGGTGGGCTTTTACGACAACCGATGATAGTTTTATGGTCACCGTCAATAAGGTTAGCCTTTAATTTCAGATTTTATTTATTGAATTTAAATTTGAACCTAAGTCACCAGAGAATTCGCCTGGGCCTCTGGATTACTAGCCCAGTGACATTACCGTGACACCACCATCTCCCTCTAAATTAGTGTGATTGCCTATGCATCGAAGGTTGTATTGAGAATTGTAATAATGAGTGTGGGTGGGAAGGTGCAGAACTACATCAGAGATGACCAGTTTGGATTCCAGGGAGGGAGAGGGATGAATGTGTTACTCACAATAAGTGCTTGTGGTGGAAGAATAAGTCCAAAGCTAGTCTTTTTCCACAAGTTGGTTTACTTTTGAGACAGCTCTTCAGTGTAACAGACTTCCTAGTGCCTCCCACAGCAGTGTTCCAACTGTATCGATTGATATTGTTTTGATGGGAAAACGAATGCCCATCACCTGTTTTAACTAGCAACTGTCTTTAACAATGTAATTGCTATGCAGTGTAATTACTGATACATTGACAGATTCCCTTTTCTTTTTAAATTAAAGCCTTTGAAATATTAAAGAACATTCTTTCCAAAACAAATGGAAGGAAGTAAAGTCGCGTATTTTAACATTTACAGATTCCACATTTCCTTTACCCCAAAAAAAATGTATATATAGCAAAAAAATGTAGGTTTTTGCCATTATAACATAAGACGCCCCTCCTCTAAAACATTTACTAATTTCTTGGAGCAGCATTTCTTTTTGTAAAACAGTCTGATATTTGGTGACTTGTGTCAACTCATTGTATCTTAGAGATCTCTCTAACATTTATTTTATGCAAGCTAGGTCTACACTTAGCCTTTTTTCAGTGACACCTTTCATTGAATGAAGATTATCCCAAAGAGATTGATTGTCAACATAACATTCTATGGGAAAACTTTTCTCACGTTGCCGCTTATATATGTCAGTATATTGGATAAGTAAACCCCCCATATCTATCGCTTCCACTAATGCCAGCATTTCAACAGCTAAGGTGCTTTTCACTACCCTTTTTATTTTCTTGGCCTCCCAAGCCAGCAGGCAACATTTATCATTCTCTGGTACCAAGAATATGACAAACCCTTCTGTGCTAGAATATCCATCTGGAAGATTAGCATGTGAAGCATCGCTAAAAATGACCAACCTCATATCTTCTGGTCCACCCACTGTTGGAAACTGGAAAGTACATCTTTCTGAATTTAATTTCTTTAATGTTTTATTTGCTCTCAGAACTTCTCCAACCATAGCATGTTTCATCATAGTACCCAGCTCCAACACATCATAATTACTGTCCGGTCTGGTCTAGTCTGAGTGTACAACCAGTTCAACTGCCCAATCAAACTTCTCAATCATTCTGTTTCTTCCTTGGGAGCAGGATCCTCTTTTTGTGAGAATCTACCCCAACTTACATGGATGTGATTAATATTTTCTAGATAAGATTGTTAATTCAATGTCACTCCTGACTTGCTCTGCTTAATGTCTAAAACTACGTATTTAAAGGCCCCCGAAGCCTCACTTCCAATCTTGAATTCCTTCTTTTATCTTCTTGATTACCCATTGCTCAAATTCTACAGATCCTTCCCATAGGAATTCATCAGCATGCATGATAAAGATTCCTGCTAGTTTTTCCTTATGGTACCAGTGGAACATCACGGGGTCTGCCTTTAACTGAATGAAGCTTGTTTTCAGCAGGACAGACCTCACAAAAAATACCATATTTTTGACACATCATTCAATCCATAAACACACATGCTCAATTTCTACAGCTTTCCTTCTACATTGCCAGCTTCTTTAGCAGGTTTCAAAAAAACTTCTTTGCAACTTCTCCCCCTGCAAAAATGCAGCCTTTAGACCAATCTATTTGCACTCCCAGGAATATGATGCTAAAATGGCCAAAACAAAATCTTCAAATTCACTTTCTCTGCAGTAGGTGAGTCCACCCTGACATCCTGATCACAGAGTCCTTCTTCAAAGCCTCGGGCTACTAATCTCGCTTTAGCCTTGTACGTGCAGTCGAAGTACCTTTCTGTACAGATCCACCTGAGAGATAGGGCTGGCTGTCCTCTCATTATTTCAGTATAAACTCCAAATTCCTTCTAACTTTCCAACTCTGTTTGACTGCCTTTATCAGCTCGTTTTCCAATTTACTAGCAGCTACTAAAACCTCTTGATCATAAGTGCTTCTACTTCTTTTGACGTTCCTAGTTTGTTCTATAGTCCTCATTCTTGACAAGCTACAACCTCGACTCGCATTCCTCTCTTTCTGGATCTTTCTCCCATGCGAGCAGAATTCCGTTAACAAGTCCGTGATTTTTTCTTGGGGTCACAACCACTTTCTGGTCCACTGTCAGAACTCATATTGGGCTTCCACATCTTTACCCTGGTTTGCCAATCCATGGGTCTTATCTTCTGTCCTTCATCCTGCACATTTAGCCGATGTTTGTATTTACCAGTGGCCTTTCCTGCTCTCCCTATCATGGTGGCATCCCTCTACACTGGCCCCTTCTGGCATCTATGTTACCTTTGTTCCTACTTTGGATAGCTGCCCTTTTGGACAAATAGCCTTATCTAGTACCCCAGTGTTACTTTGCTCATTGTCAGTCAACCCTCTATCTGCCGTAATCTGCTCCTCATAACTACCTAGTGTGTGTATGTGAAGTGCACTGCGCCTTTTCACTTTCAATGTCCTGTTCAGAACCTGTAAAGGTATAGTCAATGCCAATTAACCTTGAAGAATGTACCCTAACAGTTTGATCGCAGTATTGCACAATTACTACTTTTTCATCACTCTCCATCACCTTGCCATTCTTTGCGGCCTTCTCTTTTGTGGTATACCATATTTCCTTGTCTAAACTGTATTCCTGATGGTCTTATGCGGTGCCATAGGGCTCGCCGAATTTTCTCCAAAACCTCAGCTTTAATGAATGCTTTGCATGGAGGCAGAAAAAATGGAGGTAATGCTAGTCCCTTCTAGAGCAGGGGAAGCATCTGCTAACACCAAAGGCAACTTTGGATTTCTTCCATACACCAACTGGTATGGGCTCTACCCCCGGACCATTTGCAAAGAGTTCTTTGTGCGCACTGCCCATGCCTTTTGCAATTTGCATTCTGGTTGATCAGCCAATATTTTATGTAACATGTCATCTATCACCGCATAATTTCTCTTGCAAAGACCATTACTAAACGGGCTCTCAGCTGCAGTGTGCTTAAATATGATGTTCAAATTTAACACATCTCAAAATTCCTCATTGGCAAATTCGCCACCATTATTACAGAATCTCACAGTGCAGAAGAGGCCCTTCGGCCCATCAAGTCTGCACCGGCACATGAGAAACACCTGACCTACCTACCTAATCCCATTTACCAGCACTTGGCCCATAGCCTTGAATGTTATGATGTGCCAAGTGCTCATCCAGGTACTTTTTAAAGGATGTGAGGCAACCCGCCTCCACCACCCTCCCAGGCAGCGCATTCCAGGCCGTCACCCCCCTCTGGGTAAAAATGTTTTTCTCACATCCCCCTAAACCTCCTGCCCCTCACCTTGAACTTTTGCCCCCTTGTGACTGATCCTTCAACTAAGGGGAACAGCTGCTCCCAAGCCGCCCTGTCCATGCCGCTCAATCTTGTGCACATCGATTAGGTCACCCCTCAGTCTTCTCTGCTCCAACGAAAACAACCCAAGTCTATCCAACATCTCTTCATAACTTAAATGTTTCATCCCAGGCAACATCCTGCTGAATCTCCTCTGCACTCCCTCCAGTGCAATCACATCCTTCCTATAATGTGGCGAACAGAACTGCACACAGTACTCCAGCTGTGGCCTCAACAAGGTTCTATACAACTCCAACATGATCTCCCTACTTTTATAATCTATGCCTTGATTGATAAGGGCAAATATCCCATATGATATTTTCACCACCCCACTAACATGCTCCTCCACCTTCAGAGATCTATGGACACACATGCCAAGGTCCCTTTGTCCCTCAGAACCTCCTAGTGTCATGTCGTTCATTGAATACTTCCTTGTCAAATTACTCCTTCCAAAGTGTATCACCTCACACTTTTCAGGGTTAAATTCCATTTGCCACTTATCTGCCCATTTGACCACCAAGTCAGGAATGTCAGGAATTTTGCTGGTATTCCTAATTTTGTTCCCACCCATTTCTCCATGACTTTATTGACAATAGTCCATTTGTCTTTACTATGAGTTACAGTGGATGGGCTAAATCTGGTTGCCATATCTATGAAGTGTAGTAAAAAAAAAAAATCCTATCCTCATCTCAAACTTTTAAGTCCATTGTGACAAGCTCACAACAGGACACAGTGGTGTCCTGCGATATTTAATACAAATTTTATACTGAGCAGCAATTTGCTCAATAAAGTCATTGCATCCTTTATCAACCACTCCACCATCTCACAGTAGAGTTTTCAGTTTCTGTGACGCCAGATGTACAAACTGTCTACGTAACTTCCAAATGATCATCTTTTTGTCCACCAAATTCTTATTCCCAGAAGTTCATGAAACATTATGAACTTCTTGATGAGAAATATCTGGCTTCCTTAGTGGCAGGCAGTAATGGCCTGACCAAGTAAAATGTAGATCCACATTTTTTCCAAACACAACAGCTCTATCATTCTTCACGTCTAGCGTCATCTGAGCCTTTTTCATCGCAGATCGACTTAACAATGGTGGTATCTCGCTAGAACCACATCAGTACTGATTAACAGACTGATCGCTGCTATCTTATAAGGGAGAACTACCTTTTTGGAGGATGTTACTATGTTATCACCTCCAAACCTGAAGCAGATAGAGCTTTCATCCTTCTTAACCTTCTGCCAATCTGCCTCATCGAGAGACTCCAGCTGGCAGTTAAGCCAATCCATCCCACACACTGTCCAACTGCTGTCTAGAACTGTACAGTTGAAGGGACCGACCAAGATACTCATCACTGGATTCAAACTCTTAGTGACCAACGCAATTCCATCATGGCAGTCACCATCTGCATTTTCAGCCTCAGAAGAATCCATCTCATGGGTCACTTCAAAAACACGATTCTTTAGCTGTGGGCAATTCAGCGCAGAATGAAACTGAGAATCACACCAAAAACACCGATTAACCATTCCCTATGCATATTTTGGGTTTAAACACCTACGGTCACTGTTGCAGACTTTTGTTCTGACTATCAAATTGGCTAAGGTTACGACCATTTTCAGGCCTCCTGTCATTAACGCTGTCTTTGTATTGGAATTTTTATGACACAGAAGGAGGGGGCCCATCATGTCTGTACCAGCTCTCCAAATGAGCATTATGACCAAGTGCCTTTGCCCTGCCTTTTCCCCATACCCCTGCACATTGTTTCTAATCAAATAATCACCTAATGCTCTCGAGTGCCTCATTTGAACCTGCCTCCACCACACTTCCAGGCAATGCATTCCGGACCTGGAACACTCTGTGAAAAAGTTGTTTCTCTCGTCACATTTGCTTCTTTTGCAAATCACTTTAAATATGTGCCCTCTTGTTCTTGATCCTTCTTCTCTCTTTCTACCCTGTCCAGCCCACTTTTGATTTTGAACATCTTGATCAAATCTCCTCTTAGCCGCCTTCTCTCCAATTAGAACAGTCCCTATCTCTCCAATGTATCTTCATAGCTGAAGTTTCTCATCCTGGAACCATTCTTATAACCCTCTTCTGCACTCTCTCCAATGTGTTCACATCCTTCCTTTAGTGTGGTGCTCAGAACTGTACACAATACTCGAGCTGAGGACTAATGAGTGTCGTATATAAATTCAGTATAACCTCCTTACTCTTGTACTCTATGCTCCTATTGATAAAGCCAGGATACTGTATGCTTTATTAACTGCTCTCTCCACCTGTCCTGCCACCTTCAATGATCTATGCACATATACACCCAGGTCTTTCTGCTCCTGCACCTCCTTCAAAATTTCACCCCTTATTTTAATATTCGGCCATCATAGAATCCTCCATCCTTTGTTTCACAACATAGTTGCTCATATTTGCTAAGAAGGAGGCTGGGAATGACTGTTTCCCCAGAAATTCTTTTAGGGCAGCAGCCACTTGATCCAGGAGAGAGTCTTGCCCACGGAACTGAATCCCCATCAATTACAAAAGTCTATCAATGTGGAAAATGTGAGCACAATCCAGTAATTTAAATGTCAATACCAACTCCGAAATTTCAAGTTCAAATCTCTTTAGTCTCTTACACTATTTATCAAAATCCATGATATATTCTTCCATGGACTGATCATCTGTTTTCCTGAATCTATCAAAGATTGTCCAAGTTTCATACGCTTCCAATAACTCATCCTTCTTGTAAAACTTATCCAAAAATTGTAATAGAAGGGTCACTCCCTTTTCGTTGACCAAGTCATTCACTTCCATTTCTGAAAACACTTTACTGCTAATCATACACTTTTCTGGTAATGATAAAGCCAAGGAATACCTCGCTTCCCATAAATTAATAATAATAAAAAAATTTGAAGACAGTTGCCAACTAGAAAGCTGAATAAATAACTCAGGAAATGGTTTGTGAAGCCTGGGAGTGGTGTTTTGCATGGATGATGGATGCCAGACTTGAACCTTACGGAAAGAGGAGACCAGCTTGCTCAATAGCTTTGAATTATGGGTTTAGAGGAGAATGGAAAGGATCAGCTGGACAGAAAAAGTAACAAATGATGAGATGCTTTCTTTTTATTACTCATTCTATTATTCATTCATGGGATGTTGGCATCACTGGCTAGGCCAGCATTTATTGCCCAACCCTAACTGCTCTTGAGAAAGTTGTTGGTGAGCTGCTTTCTTGAACAGCTGCAGTCCATGTGGTGTAGCTACAACCACCATGCTGTTAGGGAGTTCCAGGATTATGACCCAGTGACAGTGAAGGAATGATGATGCATTTCCAAGTCAGGATGGTAAGTGCATTGAAGGGGAACTTCCAGGCGGTGGTGATCCCATGTGTCTGCTACCCTTGTCCTTCTAGATGGTGGCGGTTATGGATTTGGAAGGTGCTGTCTAAGGAGCCTTGGGGAGTTGCTGCAGTGCATCTTGTAGACTGCACACACTTCTGCCACTGTGTTTTGGTGGTGGAGGGAGCGAATATTTGTGAAGAACGAATGAACAGAAATTTACTGAACATAATTAGGAACAGACGGAAAGCCTGGGTAGGAAACACCTTAAGAGGAAATGGACTATGGAGGGATGTTTTCTCGGAAAAAGAGGAAGAGGAAGGAAGAGAATATCAATGATGGATAGTTTGAAAATTGAAGGAAGTTATTGGCAAATGAAAAGACTGGCACAGGATAGACAGACATGGAAAGGCTACTATGAGCTGAGGGCCTGCCTTTGGGCAGAGCACAAATGAAGATGACAATGACGCGTTTTTAAACGCTTTACAGAACCAGCAGCTGAACAACATAATGTGCCTGCTTGAATCAAGTTTTGGTCCATAACTACCTGAAAATTGGGGCTCTTTATCATCTCCAATTATCACACAGCACTTACGTTTCTCCATACAGCAAACATGGCACAATTCTGTTTCATCATCCTCATTTGAACAGGTACACTCCATAAGCTTGTACTTCTCACAGATCGATCCAGAGCATTGCTGTGAGGAGGTGTATTAAATATTGTTGAGTTGAAATATTTGTTAATTACAACAACAATTCCTACATAAGCAAATGGATCCATCCAGAGAGAGAAATAATTCTTGCACTGTACACGTTGCTTAGATTTTGGAGAACAATTGGTTTTAGAGGAATACTGAAAATCAATTGATTTTATTTAGATCGAGTACTAAAATTTCTGGATCACTTAAAGAAAAATGTATTTTAAACGATGTAAAGTTACTTCAACACTGAAACGAATGAAGTGAGCAGTTTATTCACAACAGTTCATGGACCGAGCATTTAAAATTTAGTTCACAGCACATTATAACATTAATATGATCCACAGATAAAAATCATAAGCTATTATCCAGATATTCCATTAAATGCCCGAGAAAGTTCTCATGTGCAATTATTCTCAAATACATATACTAAAAATATTTAGAATGCATAAACAAAGCATTAACTCTTCATGCAAGACAGATATTACCTAATTAAACGCACATACGAATCCTACCCTGTCAACTATATACCCAAATTAAATATTGTCTATAAAATAATTGCACCTCTAACTGCTCATAGACACATTCAGATTAAGATTTATATACATGCGTAGACACACAAATGGGTCACTTACTCCTTTAATGCACACTTGGGTTCCCCTATTACAAAGGGTAAAGTTGTCTTTGGGATCAGATGTTGGACATAGAGCAGCTCCACCATTACATTTCCCTTCCTTAGCACAATCTGACTCATTACGGCATTTTTCATCGATGGGCTTAAAAGTGCACCCTCTGGTACAGCATGGTCCTTGACTTGGGCTGGAAAAAAAGGCCAGAAGAAAATACTTTTAATTCCAAGTTATTTTAAAATATTCTCTGTGTCACATACAATATTTATGAACCCTAAAAAGTAATTAGTATCACTTTATTTGCTTCCTGGCTTATTTTGCCACTGCAAAAAATCCTCCAAAGATACCCAACAGAAGGTAGAAACAAAGTTCATTAATACTTTAAGATGGAAATAAAGGAAAACGTCCATTTAGTTCCCATTCTTCAAAATGAATTCCACTATATATTACTTGAAGTTAGTGTAAAAACAGAAAGAGCACCATTGGCTATTTTGTAACATGTTGAGATTCTTTTGAAGTAATTGAAATGATGGAATTGCTCTGCATCTCCGTTTTACTGTAGGCCCAAACAGGAAAGCTCGAGACTTAAGATTTCAACAGATCAGCAGGTGCAACTGTTCAAGCCTGTATTTCAATCATGTCGCTCGATTAAAGTCCAGATATGGTTCAAAAGGGAAGCCAGCATCCATATGGATACAATGCCACATGAGAATTAAGACAGGACTTCATAATTAATCAGCTAGCATTTGTTGATGAATTCTTGTATGTTTTTTTTTTAGAAAATCTTAACCATAAAAATGTGAAGGCCAATTCCCAAGTATTGAGATTTTTGCCTGCTAAACTCAGCATGTTCTCCCTTACATCATTTCAAAATAAAGTAATACTGAAGTAAATTCATTTCTCACTTCCTCAAAGAATGGGTGCCAATACTATACAAGATGATAAAAATTGGCCATCTACAGTCAGCAGCTTGCCATTACTCAATTATTTATGCCTGCAAGTTTAACTTTTCAACGAAAAACTTTGAACTGTGTAAATTCAGGATCTCCGGCAATGAAATCTATGTTGTATTATTGGTAAAGGTTAAAGTTGGTGTTTATTTCAATTTCTGCTATGGTAAATGTTCAGAGGGGGACATATTGTCTGCCCTCCTCCAGCAGTCAAACATAGCTGTTGCTGTTGGAAAGCGAACCATGGAAAGCAGTGCCAGTCTGAGAAATAACCGGTAGCAAGAAAACACTAGCACTGAGGTTTCATGTGGTATAACACACCACAGTTACACTGATCACAGTCAGACAGTTAAATTACTCCTGGTATTAGATAAATTCACCACTGAAACACCTAAAGGCAACATTTTACCAAGATCACCATAGATTAACTTTCCATGTTAGACTTATTAATAAACCAGTTCTATTAAAGTTTCACCACGGTATCGCAGATGAGCATACTTTACAATTTTAAACTTGACTGAACTTGGAGAAACCTTCTAAACGCACAACCATTGAACTGGACATGTCAGACTTCAAAAGCTGAAACTCAGGATGTTAAACTTCAAAAGCTTGAATCGCTTTGGCAACTTAAAATCCCAAGAGAATTTAACTTTTTTCAGTTGCTTGGATTGGACCAAGACAGATCAAAAATGAAACAATTTTTTCCAATATAATTAGGTTGCTGTCTGTACAATGTATCATCTGTCAGCTTAAGCAGATCTTAGCAGTAGATTCCTTGCTGTATCCTGCTTGGGCACTTGACAATTTAAATTGAAGTTTCAATCATAATAGAATTCTCCTTCTCTGTTTCCTCCCAATTGTACAGATTATTTTCTTTTCAATCTCTATACATAAGGATCTGTTACAAAAAACAGTTCAGTCATCGCAGCTGCCTCTCAGTCAGTCAACTCCACCATAATCGTACACTGAGCCTTGACCATAGCATTGGCTTTCTGTGCAGATGAGGCAGGAAAAGCCAAAATGAAACCATTCAATACAATGTTGCTAGCAGCTTAAATGTGCTTACCTGCACTGTTTGTTTGGTTTAAGCTTGCATTTCTTCTCTTCTGCCTCATTTGCATCATAGCAGCATGCATCTCTGCATTGGTCACTGTAACCACAGTCACATTGCTCCCCCTCTTCAACTAAACCATTGCCACAAATGGGTTTGCCAGATTCTTTTAGAAAAAATATTTTCCAAGTTAGCATCAAGATTCAGTGCATGAGTGAAGTATCTAAACAATTCAAATGCTACTTCTGAACTGACAACAATGAACCAGAACTGAATAGTCACAATGAGTAATTCATGACCGACTGTTGGAAATTGAAATAGGAATGTTGCATTAGCTGAAAACAGAGTCAGAACTACCGAACTCAAATAGAACATTTAAAACACCACGGATTATTAGTTAGCTTCCTACAAACGGAAGCCGGGTAATGCTTAATATTTTATTTCTGGTATAGAACTGTATTATTAATAAGCAGGTTACCATTTTTGTTCAGCTGCTGTTTTATACTTACCAACAAAACAGTTGTTTCTTTTCTTGTCAAGGACCTGGCTGATGTTTTTAATGCTACAGGTAGAGAATTTATTGTTGTTCTGCTTATCACCAGATGTAGCTCGCGCATACATAATATAATTGCCTTTTTCTTTCACTTCCCCAGACTTGGATTCTCCTGGGGTACATTCAGAGCCAGAATCATGCTGAGGAAATAAATAGAAACAATAGTATGTTGAATTTCATTCACAGCTTGTAATATAATCAAGATAGTCTTTGTACTACTGCTCACTGGGAAAGATACAACAGATAGGCAAGTTTCAACAAAAGGCCACCAACATTTTTAATGCACCACCACACAATAAACTATAGGGAGTTTGAAAAGCTGACCCAATTTTTTCAAAAAGTGCAATAAATATCCATGCAAGCCATTTCTCCAAATACTTTTGGACTTCAAAAGCTTAACCCATTTCACATTTTTGCAGTGTGACTTTTATCAAATAAAACAGCTTAACTAAACCACTTCTCACGCCATTTCTAAAGGCTGCTGTTTGAAACTAGATCAGAGGCCAGCACTGCTCCCTAAATGCATGCATCTTGTCAAACAATGGCCCAAATCTTCCAATAGGCAGCACTGCTGTGTGCATTGCCTCTGCCACGAAGATTTTCCCAACACAACACAACAGCCCACCTTTTCCAGAATCTTCTGATCCTGGCTGATACAAAAATGGGCAGTGCAGTGTTGCCTGTCTAACACCCAGTAAGTGGAGTGGAGTCAGGGGAAAGGAGAGGACATGGCCCTTACTGTAATCTGTTTAAAGGTCCAGTCTTTTAATAAACAAAGGGGCAGGTCCAGGGTTCAGCAGGGGTTGGTGGGTCAGTGGGGTAGTCAGGTCGGTTGGTTGTAGAGTTAACTGGCTGTTAGGCTTGGTTTTCAACCGCCAGTGTGTGTGCCCATGCATCAGGACTTCCACAGGGTCCTGGCATGCATCTTCTGTCAGACATCAATCCAGTCTCAAATGATCCGGAGACAGGAATATTTGGGCCATCGTCTTCACAGAAGTTCAGCCTTCTTAACCAAGGGCTAAAATAGAGGGAGACAGCCTCATATACCACACTTGGGGTGATGGAGGTGCACTCCAAGTTAAGAAGAATCTAGGACCACATCCGAATTCTGCATTAATCTGTGCTTATTGTGCAAAACCTCTTGTCTTTGAACTTGCATCATCAGTTCACACATCAGCTGACTATTTCAAATTTTTTTTTTGGAGTATATTGAGTGAAAGGTAGAAAAGAAGATTGGAGAAATACAGATTCTAAAGCATCATACTTTTCCATCCACTCCCCTATTAACATGACTTCCAATAATAATCGGCATTACTCCAACTACTAATACTCCAAAGAGAACAAAGTATCTTTTATCTCAAAATGCTGCCTGGACTGGATGGGCACAGGCAGCCTTGCATTACCTATATACATGCGCTCCCATTTTATCACACCTTCAACACCTGCCTATTATCATATGTTCTCTTTTTAGCTAACTTGCCATCAATAATATGCTGCGCAGTAAACAACTGGCATGTGCTTTGTGCATTCAAACTCAGTCACCCACAGTCTTCCTCTCAAGCTTTTCCCTCCAAACCAGCTGTATCTCGACCAAAAATTATTTCTTTGGGCAATTGAACTTCTCCAAAACTAACCTATTTCCATTGATTATTCTCCCACAGAGAATTCTGTACTACTAAGCCAAGCCAAATTGATTGTAGAGTCAAGCTGAACTTTAGGATTTGAGCACAATCCTGGTTGACACTCCAGGGAGTGCTGTCTTTCAGTTGGATGTAAAAGAAATTGCAATTATTTTCCAGAGAGGGTGTTCCCGCAGTGTCCTGGCTGACATTCATCCCCCAACCATCAAAATCAGATTTGCTGTCAATCAATTCATTGCTGCAGGCAAATTGGCTTCAGTATTTGCCTACAAACTAGCTATTACTACACATGAAGAAAACGAAGTGCTTTGGGATATTCTGATGGAATGACAGGTATTTAAACATAAATGGAAGTTGTTCTATCAGTTGCAACAGAAGTTCAATTAAAAAGTAAGGACCTTTCTCTCCACTACCTTCCATCCTAAGGCTGTGCTAAAACAACGATTTGGATCACACACACAACAAATAATTTTGGCATCCCTGCCACAACCACCCCACAATCTGCTGCTAAGTTATAATCTACTGCTAACATTTGCAGAAGGAAAACTTGCTAAACTAAAACCACAACCCCTTACTCATTTCTCCTGCCTACCGAATAAACCCCTGACAAAACTCAGCAGGTCTGGCAGCATCTGTGGAATGAGAAACAGAGTTAAAGTTTCGATTCAGAGCTGAGTCATACGGACTCGAAGCATTTCGGTTTCTCTCTCCACGGATGCTGCCAGACCTGCTGAGTTTTTCCAGCATTTTCTGTTTTTATTTCAGATTTCCAGCATCTGTATTATTTTGCTTTTATCCAATAAAGGCTGTTCTGATCTCAACTAAAGTTTCTGTTCACTCTTGTATGTTATATTTATTAGGGGTGTCCATTCTACTCATCATCCAAGATAGTACTTGATAAGTGAACTGCTACTCTTTTGCAACTTGCACAGATGTTTCTAATACTTCAAAACATTCTTATTTTTTGAAGGCTTCATTTCTGCAGCTTTCACACCCCTACTTACTCTGTGGCAAGTGACCCTCATGTCTTGATCAGAGTACCCTTTCAGTTTCCCGTTTCTTTAGCATAATGTCATATTTTCTATCTATTCTACTGAGTACTGTTTCCTATATTAATACTCAAATTTCTTTTCTTACTTTGGAACACTCCATCTATATAGTTAATTTATTGACTGTTTATGAGATGGAAAGCCAGATATTTTTGAGCAATTTAAGCAAAAACTCTAAGCTATTATCCTTAAACATACACATGCAAGTCTTGTGCCTAACACATCCAACTCACTTCCAAGTTACACATATGCAAAGTGCAGGTCGCACATGCACCTGATTGCATGTTTACAAAGCAAGTTACTACAGCAGCATCTTAACAGCACTGTTTTAAACAAGCTTCTGCAGCAGCAATTCATCTATAATTGTGACCTGTATAACTGACCACAGAATGAGCAAAGTCCACAGCACTGTATCACAGGGAGCAGATGAGGCTAATCACAGTCAGAAAAAGTAAGTACTGCAGATACTGGGTTAGGACTCTGATAAAAACTTGAGATGCAAACCCTACCTCCCTCTCTCCACAGATGCTTCCTGACCTGCTGAGTGTTTCCAGCATTTGTATTTCTGGATCAGATTTCTGGTTAAGTCTTATTAGACATTATGCTGACAAAGAAATAGCCCTTATTAAAAAAACTGCACTTCAGTAGCATATAGCTTTCTTCAATAATTAAGGATTAAAATATATGCACTCACTTACTAATGATATTTGTGTTAATTTGTATAACACTCCAGTCATTCTAAAAGTATAATTTCCAATTTAATGCAAGAAATACCTTGGGAGATCCACTACTAATTTAATTACTGGCTCACTGATATTTCAAGCAAAATGATTAGGAATCAAATTTTAGTTACAGTTGGCTATATTGGTTTGATACTTACTGGAGAGCCAAAGTTGTGGCCTACTTCATGAGCGAATGTGATGTGAGAGACTTTAGGAGGGACATGAGAGCCATAGTTTTGAACAGTGATAATTCCAGTATTGAGGGATTTCTTCTTGCCATCAGAATAAAGTTTGCTTTTTTCACATATCCCTCCAGAGCTTCCTATGTTGAGAAACAGAATACAAATGGATCAGTACTTAGAAGCAAAGGAAATATTTTGACTTGCAATTTCATCTGAACCTATGGGAGAGCCATCCACTTTCATATTGCTGTTGGATTGTGAGCTAGTGAAAGAAATTGTGAGAGACAAGGAGAGATATTCTGTACAATGAAGATTTCGGAACAATTTTAGGAAGGCCATCCACCTCTAAAAACTGACATATGACCAGGAATCTGGTTACATTTCTTATTAGTGCAGCAAAGTTAACTATTCCTAATAATAAGTACTTTGAATAACCAGTGATATCTAAAAGAATGCTCATTTTTCTTTTATAATTAACCGCCATATTGCCCTTCTCACTCTGAAACCAGTTCGATCTGGAATACAAATGATGCTAAACATACACAATTCCTGTATCATATGGAGGTACTGCAGCTCAGGGAGGGTATATTGTACTGTGGGATATTATTTTAAAAGTGCTAATATATTATTTTGCTGCATATTTTTCCCCAGATGTATATTAGCCCATTTTCACAAGCCTATAAATATCAAATTTATAAATATCAAATTTCCTTTTCAAAAAATTCACTTCACTACAAGGTTTTCTACTTTCTAAAGTGGTGCTGTAAATGGCTCTCCTTTCAGTTTAAAAAAAACAGAAGTGCCTTTAAATCTCCCCTATGATGTCTCAATAACTTTGATTTTCTTGGTACATTTTCCAGTGCAGTATTTCACTTGTTTGGATGATTCTTCTGTCATTCATATCTATTCCATTAAAGGACACATGTTGCTGTCTACACTATTTCTTATTGAGATATTAATTTAAAAATAGTATAAGCTGCTAGTCCCTTTTTGCTATGTCATGGGATTTGAGCTGCCGCATTACCTACTGTTTTCTGGCAGGATATAGGAGCAAATGCACTATGGAATAAATTGAATGGTTTCACAGTGAGATGTAGAACATAGCCAAGTTTTAAAAAATTACCATCTTTTGAAGTTACTAGGTATTAAAAATTAACAAGACTTAGTTAAGTACAGTAGGTTTAAACATAAGGGCAAACATATTCTGTCAACTATTTATTCCTACATATCCACTATCATTTGACTTTGAAATTAGATATTTGGCTATTTTGCCACATATTTTTTCTGAATGTATGGGGTTCTGGTATACTACAGTGATTCAACATATTTCGAGGCAACAATGCTACAATGGTAGCTGTTTGTCGCAACTTTATTTAAATTTTTATTCATCTAAAATTTAGAGTAATCAACATAATTTTATTTATCATTGAGACTATGATATAGATTCGCAAATTCCCACATGATCAATGCTGGTGATGGAAGGAGAGAGTCGTCAGAGTTAATTTTACACCACTTCAATGGTGAGCGGAAGTTTACTTTAGACCAATTTAGGAGCATCTTCCTACCCTGTCAGGGAAAAGTGTAGCACATGCAAGAAACTTTACATATTAGCATTGTTTCCCGATTGCTAAAAGATGTGAAAGTAGAGAAAGAAACACCATAACTGTTTACAAATTAAACCTGGTCAAATACACCAAAAGCATGGAAACAGTTCAATATGAATAAAGCATACAGAAATTCAAATAGCATAAACTTACAGGTTTTTAAACCATAGCTATTAAAAGATTGTCTCCAGGTTTCCTGCTGTGGTTCAGGATGCCCGGTTACAGCCTTCAATTCAATCACAAAAGTGCATCAACATCCATTATTTCACATGGGGCAGACAATTTCCTTAGTTTGCAACATGTAATAAAGCTTCAAAGAATGGTTTTACAATTTCATTATACTGTACTGACCGTGACACTTTAAGGATCTCTTCCTGTCCACGATGTTTTCACGAGTTAGAGGCATAAGTCCAATACATCACTAAGTCTTTACAAATACTTGATCTTTTACATATCAGTTAAGCTCAATTTATTGTTCTCTTCTGGGTTAGAATTTTAGTTCATTTTATTTTTGAAATGGGGGAACTGTTTCCAAAGTTCCACATTTGATTTAAACGAACATGAAAATGTAAGGCATTTTACCTTTACTACATCAAAACCCAATATTAAAAACTTTATTTAAATTATGAAAAATTAAAATAGAAGTTACTTGAGTAAACTAGAGCAAAAGCCCAATATTAAAAAAATTAAAACTATGAAAAATTAATAGAAATGATATTTTCCTCTAACAAAGACTACCATCATTTATCACATCATTCTATAATTTTTAAGCTGTATACTTTGGTCATTTCGATTGTCAAAGGCAGGTGCTTGTTGGGAGTAACTACTGATTTTGCTATTTAATTCAAAGAACCCAAGTTATTGGAAATAGCAAGGTCTGCAAACATTTACCTGCTGGTGCACCAACCCAAGCCAGTCCCAGTACACCATCATCAAAATCACGGTCTGTGAACACATAGGCTAAGCAATAATCATCATGATTCTGTTCTGAATTGAGTTCGAGGAATTTCTCGACACCAATGTTTGCAAACCGAAATGGGTTGCTTCTATCTTTTTCGTCACTTGTGGTGTTGATCTGAAAGGCATTGTTATTTATCGTGTTAGATAATACATTGGAGGAGAAAGGATAAATTGTTTGAGGAGTATACTCTATTTAATGTGTGAAATTAATACATTAAACCATTTATTATTCTCCTGTAACATTGCTCACTGACCATAAAAAACTCTGCATTTTTCTGAAACTATTTCCACTTGATTGCCAAACTTAATCCATAACACGTGTGCATCTGCCTATCCATACTTCAACTCCTCTCTCTCTCTCCAAGGATTTCAAGCCATATCTCACTTGACTGTGTGTATCTATTTCATCAAGTCATTCTCTCTCACATTCCGTAAGTATCTCCCCCTTCCTCTGAAATGATGGCAGGCATGGGTGGGAAAAGGAGCAAAGGGAGCACTCCAGGGAAATTTAAGCTATCATTCATTTGTCAACCCACAATCATTTTTTAAAAATTCTGGGGTCAGCCAGTTACTGCTCAAACTCAGCGATTCTGAATAATTTAGCAAGCAGTTAGGAATGGTGTGCCACAGTCACAAAGTAGTAGGAAGAGGCAGGCCAGAGCTGAATGCTGGACGCCAGCAAACAGGTGCACATTTTCACTATTTGTAGGTGGCACAAAGGAACACAAAAGAAATTGAGCATGCTCAGATCAACTATTTCAGTCCTTTGCCAGGCTTAAAATGCCAGCTTCCCAATGATCACAGCTGCAAACCTCTAGGACTCTTTGGGGCACAGGCAGAGAGGTTGGAATATAGCTGGATCCAAGAATTTCAACTCTAGCTGTAAACAGGAGGTAAACAGGAGGCAAGTTCAAGGCCCTACAGACAGGACATCCATACAAGGGAAAGGTGAAAGGCTTGGAAGATGGGACATGCTTTGCGATTTTCTTTTTCAGAAATAATTTTATGTTTAGTTAACAATGTTACTTTTAAAGAACATACGTACAGTAGGATGGATAAGGAATCAACTGAATGGACTCAAAAAAAAATTTCAGGAAGGTGATTAGAATTCTAGTGATACAGAGGTCTGGTGCATGAATGTGTCTGTACTGATTGTCTACTTTTTAAAAGAGAAAAATTTATCCATCAGCATAGTGTGTGTCCTAAAGACATAATGCAAACTGAATTAGTACTTACTCGTACTCTCTTCACCATAAAACTGATATTTCTGATGCCGTGAAAATCCGTTGTCTGGTAAATTGTGTCAATTGCTTTGACGTGACTGGAAATCTGGAGATGAAATATACAAGGAATTATTTTATTTCTAATAATTGCTGCTGAAATGAGATAATTCTCTAGCACTTAAACACCTCAAGTAGCATTCAAAAATGGCAAGATGTTTTTGAAAACTCTAAAGAGTTAAATGGTCAAAACTTCAAAAGAGTTAGCTGTATTTAGAACAAGCATTTTTTAAATTCAATTTGCTATGCCTGGCCCTTCTCTCAATTATAGAAGACCAGAAAAATCTAAAAATTCTGCTGTGGCTATCAAAGTATAATTAATTAATCACAAGCATAATAGTATATTTTGAAAACTCAGAACATCTGACAAGTTGCAAACTTTATCCAAACTGAGGTCAGATTTAATAACCATTATTTAAATTTATCTTGCAGAATTTACAGAAAATGTTCTTTCAAAATGAATCTCTTTTCAAAAAAATTAAGTCCAATACATCTTGGACCTTGTTGTAGCAATCTAACTTACAATGGCAAATGATACATTTGCAACCGAATTAAATACAAATCATGAAAATCTTAATATAAAAGTGGCACAAAACACAGAATGTAGTGAAATTCTGGCATTACTTCCAATAGTACCCCCAAGGGGTACCATTTAGCCATATCATTTGGGTTTGCTCCAGGAAATTAGTCCCTAAATGGTATTTAAATAAATTAGGGATGAGCTCACTTAAGAAATTAACTCATGTTAAGTTCAAAAATTCATTATAGGTGCTTCAGAATGACTGCTAATTGGGCAGCATTTTTATTAATTATTTTCAACAGAACAAGAAGCTGCCATTGGTTGGCGAAACATTAGTTAGAAAGCATAATTCAGTGATGGAGAAGGAAGCATCACAGCTTTAATGTGTTCAACTGAACTGACTTGTTACTTGTGTTTGGTAATTCACAGCCAATTTTGAATCATTTCTAAAACTGTTCTCAAAAGCCAATTATTTGAACCCACACGTTTGAGTAAAGTTCCAAGGAAGCCTTTTTTTGACAGTGATAAATTGTGACTATATTCATAATATACCCATAAACATTTACAAAAAATCAGTCCAAAAGACTGTAAACCTAGGATTAAATATCAAAACATCTAAAACAAGCCACGTAAACTGAAGAATTTGATTTTATTACATATAGACACATTTTTAATTGGAATAATGATTTAACTCTATACCTGGGCCAAAACTGCTTCTCTTGAACCATAGTATTTAAAGAACAGGTGATCTGTTTGAATAAAGAGCTGACAAGTGTTTTTCTCCTCTGGAGCTGCACGACGCTTTCTCAAAATAACTGGTTCATAATTATGTTTGTGCTCAAGATCCACAGGTTTCTGCATCGAAAGGCAACAGTCAAACAGAAAATACAGTGTTAATGACAACATGCCTATTTCAATAATAAAAAATTCCACAACAATACTCAATTTACTAGTCCAAAAGGGCAACCATACAATGATCCATTTTGTGACTGTAAGCCCTGGTTGGCATCTGCCCCAAAGGAACAGCCAAGGCTGTAAATGTCTCACTGGATAGGGGAAATACTATTTAAATGTATTTGAAAACGTACAAAGAAATGGCTTTCAACCTGCATACATGATTTGAAATGTTAAGAGATGAAAAGAAATCTAAAAGGACAACTTACGATAATTTATTAAACCGTTAGACAGAACTACTTTCAGCAACTTCACCTGTAAACTGATAAGTCATAAACCCACACATAATACATTCATGAGTACCATCATTTAAAGCTTATTCCTGTAATACTCAGGGAAATGTGCCAGCCATTTTATCATTTTGTTTACTGGTGGTAATTTATCCTTTCTTCATTGCAAAGAGCCGTATATTAAAAGTTCCACATCTTTAAAAACCAGTGGTACTAAACTTAATTTGCACCATCTCCAACAGTATATGTAAAAGCACACAGAAAAAAAAACCATATACCTAATTTCTAAGTTTGGAGACTCCAATATTGCAATAATACAATTAGACATGTTTCAGAATGGTATGGTTTCATATGGCTTCCATGTCAAATCTGTATTAGAACTCTCAAGATATGATGACTTTCATGCCTTTAGGACCTAATTTGGGAGGAAAAAATGATCCTGACCTGTGGGTGATGGGGATGAATCAACTTTAGTAATTCAGCCAGGTTTTTGCCCCATTTCCACCACCCACCCCCACACACCTCCACTAATTTTCGACTTTAGAAACCCCTGCTGGCCTGTTTTGCATACTGCTTTGTTGCTAATGTTACTTCAATGTTCACTGTTCCTCCAAAGTTCTAACTACTCACCCTTCATTCATCCTGCAGTCCCACTGCATAAATCTTTGAGCCATCTCCCTCTCTCTTGTCCATTCCCATAGTCTCAAAGTTACATTATCCCTTACTTTCCCAGTTTCTTAAACCTTCTATGTTTTACAATTCAAGCCTAGCGTAGCCCAATCTTTTCAATGTATTTTAGTCTTATATCTTATTCTTTTCAATTTTGGTGACATTGTACATTTATGGTCCTAGCACATGCCTTCCATTTCTCAATGAAAACAGGTGATTAAAAAGACAAACTAGACAATCTAACTTCCAACAAGTGAAGCAAATTCATTACCAGGTGCCCACATGACCCAGCAAAAAAAATCGTAAGATGTAGATCTTCAACTGATTGTAAGCCACAAAAATCATTAGAATTCTGCAATTTTGAATTTACTAGCACATTATTACCATAAAAATGAACAGAAATAACCCATTTTTGCATTGATGATTTCACTTGCTTCTGAGTAATAAATACTTTCAGAATTTTGGTTAATAATAGTACATCAATATATGCAGGGAATTCCTGCTCAGAAGGCCTGCATTTAATTTTGCAGTTTTCACACCCCTTAGGCCGATGAAAGTACTTCACCATCAAGGAAATGCTTTTTAAGTGTACTCTCAGTTGTTACGTGGAGAAATATGGCAGCCAATTTGAATACCGGAAAGTCCCACAAACAGCAATAAGATAAATGGCCAGATAGTTTGTTTTGGTAGTGTTAGCTGAAGTATAGATGTTGGATAGGAGACCACATCATCCCTGCTCTTCTTTGAATACTACCATAAGATCGCATGAGAAATCAAGTCAGCAGACAGGGTAATAGGTTAACATATCATCTGAAAATTGACACCTCTAACAGTGCTCTCCCTCAGAACTGCACTTAAATATCAACCCAGGTTACATGCTCGGGACTCTGGAGTGGAAAAGTTTGGAAATTTCTAGTTTGAGGTGCGATTTACTTATTTCATTCAGTGCAGTACAGATTAAATATATGGTACATCATAATTGAAATTGGCATTTTAAACCAGAGATGTAGCCAGCTCACCTGTGGCGTGGGTTCTTCTACAGCTGTCATCTGGTACTTCTTCATTCTTTCAAACACTGAATGGTCAGCACAGCCTCCTTCTGGCCCATATTTGTGAGGGTATTCTAGGGGCAAAAAAAACAAAGCAGAGCGAATCGTTTAAACCTGCAGACATAGTCTACCATAGGCATATAGAGTATTGGTTGTATCAATAAGTCTACCTTTTTAAAATGTTGTTCTTGGCATGTGAGCTTTGTTGGCAAGGCCAGCATTTATTGCCCATTCTTAATTGCCCTTGAGAAGGTAGTGATAAGCTGCCATCCTGAACCTTGGCAGTCCATGTGGTGTCAGTACACCTACAGGACTGTTAAAGAATGAGTTCCAGGATTTTCACTCCGCAATAGTGAAGGAACAGCAATATAGTTCCAAGTCTGGAAAGTGTGTGGCTTGGAGGGGAATTTGCAGGTGGCGGTTTCCCCATGCGACTGCTGCCCTTGCCCTTCTAGGTGGTTGAGGTTTGGAAGGCTCTGTCACAGGAGGTTTGGCTGCAGGGCATCTTGTACATAGTACACACTGCTGCTACTGTGTGCCGGTGATGGAGGGAGTGAATGCGGTGTTGATCAGTGGACTGCTTTGTCCTAGATAGTGTGTGTTGTGCTCAACTGCTCAGTGTTCAATTGTTTATGTGTGGTGTTCCCATGTATCTGCTGCTCCCCTTGTTTTTCCAGGTGATAGAAGTTGCGGGTTTAGAAGGTGCTGTCGATAGAGCCTTGGTGAGTTCCTGTGGGGGATCTTGTAGATGGTACGCACCACTACCGTGCACTTGTAGTGGAGGGAGTGACTACTTAAGGTCGTGGATGGAATGTTGATCAAGCAGGCTACTTTGTCTCGGATGATGTCAAGCTTCGAGTGGTGTTGAAGCTAAACTCATTCAGGCAACTGGAGTGTACTGCGTCACACTCCTGAATTGTACCTTGGACAGGCTTTGGGGAATCAGGTGGTGAGTTACTCACACCAGAATTCCAAGCTTCTGACCTACTCTTGTAGCACAGTATTGATGTGGCTGGTCCAGTTCAGTTCCTGGTCAACAGCAACCCTCAGGATGTTGAGAGTGGGGATTCAGCAATGGTAATGTCATTGAAATGTAAGGGGAAATGCTTAAGATTCTTTCTTGTTGGAGATGGGCATTGCCTGACGCTTGCATAGCACACGTTACTTGCTACTGATCAGCCCAGGCCTGAATGTTGTCTGGGTCTTGCTACATATGGACATGGACCATTTCAGTGTCTGAGGAGATGCAAAAGATATTGAACATTGCGCAATCATTGTGAACAGCTCCATTTCAGGCCTTATGACGGGTGGACGGCCATTGATGCAGCTGAAGCTGAAGTGATGACCTCCAGCAACCACAATCATCTTCTATTGCGCTAGTTATGACTCCAACTAGTGCAGAGTATTCCCTCTGATTATCATCGTTTTCAGTTTTGAAAGGAGTCCTGGACGCCACTCTTCTGTCAAATGCTACTTTGATGTCAAGGGCAGTCACTCTCACCCAACCTCTGAAATTCAACTTTTTTGTCCAAGCATGTACCCAGGCTGTAAGAGACGTGAAGCCGAGTGGCCCTGATGGAATCCGAACTGAGAAACCAATGAGCAGATTGTCGCTGCATTTGCTGCTTGGCAGCACTGTCAACGACATCTTCAATCACTTTGCCAATGACTGAGAGTAGGCTGATGGGGCTGTGAATGGCTAGACTGGATATGTCTTGCTTGTTGTGGACAGGTTGTCCCCGGGCAATTTTCCACATTTTCGGATAGATGCCAATGTTGTACTGGAACAGCTTGGCTAAGGGCATGGCTAGTTCTAGAGCACAAGTCTTCAATCCTACAGCCAGAATGTTGTAAGGGCCCATAGCCTTTGCTGTGTCCAGTGCCTTCGGCTGTTTCATGATATAACCTGGAGTGAATCAAGTTGTCTGAAGACTGGCATTTAAGATGGTGGCAACCTCCGGAAGAGGCAAAGATGGATCATGCACTCGGCACTTATAGCAAGAGATGGTTGTTGATACCTCAGCCTCATCTTTGCACTACCTTGCTTGGTTTTGTCTGGCCTCATCCAGGATGGGGATGCCTGTGGAGCCTCTTATTCTGGTTAGTTGTTTAAATGCCCACCAACTATCACAACTGGATGTGGTAGGACTGTAGAGCTTTGGGCTGATCCATTGGTTGTGGGTTCAATTTCTTATGCCTGATGCTTTGCCGTTTAGCATGCATGTAGTCCTGTATTGGAGTTTCACCAGATTAGCACCTCATTTTTCGACAAGCCTGGTGCTGGTCCCGGTATGCTCTACTATATTCCTCATTGATCCAAGGTTGATCCCCAGCTTGACAGTTACAGATTATGCTTGAATACAATTCTGCTGCTGCTGCTGCTGATGGCCCAGATTGTCTCGTGGATACCCAGTTTTGAGCTGCTAAATCTGCTCTGATCCTATCCCATTTGCTAGCAGGGTGATTCCCTACCCAGAAAAAAATTCTGTGCCCTTGCTTCCCAGAGGGCAGCTTCCAAATGGTATTCAACATGGAGGAACACTTAATTCGTCAGCTGAGCAAGGGTGTTAGGCTGTAATCAGTGGGAGACTACTTTGTCCAAATGAGGTGCAGAATCAACGTTGAGAATTACCAGGGCCACTTCCTACCAACTGCATACCACTGCGCCACCATCTCTGGTGGGTCTGCCCTGCTAGTGTGACATGACACACCAAAGAATGGTGATGGAGTTGTCCAGGACATTGATGTCTTTGTTGTTTCCGGTGCCACGGTCATCGCAGGGTGGTCTGTCCGGTTTCATTTTTGGTTAACTTTCCCGTAGCACTTCAATGCAATTGAGTGGCTTGACAGGCCATTTCAGGGGGCAGAGTCAACCACATTGTTGTGGGTCTCTGCTGTCCTTACTCATTCTGGCCTAAATGTGAGCAATGTCCTTCCCTAAAGGACAATAGTGAAACAGCTGGGTTTTTAGAACAATCCAGTAGTTTCATGATTATTAATGAGACTAGTATTTTATTCTAGATTTTACTAATTGAATTTAAATTTCCTCAGCTGCTGTGGTAGGATTTGAACTCAACTGTCTCCTGTGCATTAGTCTGGGCCTCTGGCTTAGCCCAGTAATCTCACCACTCTGCTACTTCCACCATATTAGCAGCCTGATCGGGTTTTTTTGTTGTAATTATAAGTTACAATTTAATGAATCATTGCAAAAACACATTTTTTGTGCTATTGACTTGTCATGGAACAAACTGCAGTTAATTTAATAAGCCACTAAATTAAAACTTAATTGATGGCTCCATTCAAAGTTCTTAATGATTCACTCAAAGCAAAGGCAATCATTCCATGCTTATGTTATAAAACATGTTTCTTCAATTCAAGATTTTGGCATTCCATTAAGAAAGTTATTGAAGTAGAAACAGTACAATGCAGAAATTAATTTGAGATTCATTTGCCCTCTAATTGAGATGAAATTATTTCTATTTGGGGAGGGGGGGGGGGGGGGGGGGGGGGGAGAGAGATATGGTGGAAAGAATCATTAATTTATTTTGTCAAGGGGCATGAACAATTTACCACCCTCTTTCTTGCAACACATCATACGGTGCACATATACAGACATTTCTTCAATTTACCAAGGTGGTGTCATTTAGGAAGCAGATAGGGGGAGGAGGCGTATAAACCATCAGAAGGGATACATTCGAGTAGTGTGGGAAGGGCTCCTGTACCTGGGGATTTCCCTGCATAAGGCTTAAACCAACTAAGTTTGTCCTGCAGAGGAAGTCTAAAAGATGCACTGGCTTGAAGTTAGGATTTGAATGCGTTAGTGTTGTAAAAACTGTCTAGCATAATGATTTGTATTAGATTTACTTTGCTCCTTTTTACTGTAGGTGATGAGACAGTACTCTGCACACAATCATTGAATTTTTCCATTTTGCAGGGAAAAGCAACAAGTGGTGGATATTCCACATTATTTTGGAGAAGAACAGCATGTCAACTTTGACATGCTGGAATCAATTGACTGGATACATAGAAGAATTTCCATCTAGTAGATGCACGTTCAGTATTTGAAACTTGTCAGCATTTGAGCTTAACCCTTGAATTCTAGTTTTAAATCCTTAGTCTAAAATATGCAAGTTTACCGCAATTCCCTGCCAACTGTTTTACTCACAAAACAAAACATTGGAAATAGGTCAGCGATAAAGTTCCCCAAATCAAATGCCTTAGTAGTCCTCCTTTTAACAAATATGATTGCTTAAATACTATTAAAAAAGCAAATGAGGTAAAGTAGCTGTACAATTCAAAGATAGTGCAGAATGGTGGGGAAAAGCATGCATAGTCATGATACCCCGTGCACTCTCACAGGTCAGTTTGCTACAGGGAAAGACTGAAGTCTTTAAGTCTAGAGCTAAATTTATCAGCGTAAACACTAAGAGCCAGCTCACGAACTCTAGTTCCCGAGTGTCTGCATTACAAAAATCTGAACTAACACAAAGCCAATATAAGCATTGCTAGTAGCAGTGTCAAATTTCCACCTCACATGTCAACAAAATAGCACAAAAGCAAAACACTGAGGGTGCTGGAAATCTGAAATAAAAACAAAATGGTGGAAGTACTCAGCACGTCAGGAAGCATCTGCGGAGACAGAAAGAGATAATGTTTCAGATTGATGATCTTTCATCAGAACAGGGAAATGTTAACTGTTTCTTTCTCAACAAAATAACCTGCCACCATTGTCTTTTGCCCCTAGAACTGACAATATTTAGAGATCTTAGTTCTGTCCTAAACCTTCTAATTTAAACACAAGTTATAATCATAGCATCTTAAAACTACCCTACCACCTCTACATCAGCAACTGAGACAAGGTTTAGCAAGAAGAAAACAAGTGTAGGATTTATATCCCCACACAAAACATTCATTGTAAATCTCTTTAATATTTGCTGCCACACAAAGGCAATGAATGCACTTAGAATTACAACTTTTATTGCTATTATTTAAGGATTGCCATTTATCATAATCATTTTAAGCCGAAGATATTGCTCAACACTACAATGTTCAACAAAATCTGTTGCATTCTCTTAAGTCAAGCTTAATTGTACTTATCCTAATTTTCTTCACATCATGGACCCAAATGTTCTTTCAGCAGTGTTAAAGGGAAGGTTTATCATCACCTTGTTGTTACAGTTCTCTCACACTCCCCTTTCACACACATACACATAAAACAAGTGCTCTGTACATTGCTCTGTCTGGCTGTTCATGCTGATTTACAGCCTTCTGAGTAGCTCTATCAACAAAGCTAACATCTCTGAACAATCCTTTATTATAGGGCGCCAACTGGCTTAAGAGGCTAACTCCTGATTACGTTTGTTACAAATATTTCAAATTGACCCTGTATACATATCCCATTAGTGCGTATAACTCTATATCAATTTTACTTTCCGTATTTAAAATTATCCAGATCGGACATGGGTTTTTCAATTTGACCATTCTCTTTAAACTCCCACATTGAAAGTGCAAAATCATTAAAAGTAACTGGACACCGGCACCACAAGGATAGCTTAACTCATCTCAAATGTACTCAAAAATATTTGCCACGCCATTAATTTAATACATAATCTATAACATCCTCCCTCATTTAGGATTCAACAACTATTTCTTCTCGAGCACCTAGATTGGGAGGTAGGGTAAAGCAGTGATTGGGGTATGGGTAAGAAGTCATCAGGATCAAGGTAAGAAAATAATGGTCCTTTTTTCACCCTGGATACAAAAGTACAGAATGACTCCAAAACAAAAAGTTGGTAAGTGGGCTTATGAAGTCAGCAGATAGACAAAGTAACGGAACATATCACTGTAGAACTTGTTTATTAGTATAGCGACACACAGGCAAGTATACACTATTAAGTCACTACACACAAGAAAAAAAAGCAATTCTAATGAGATAGAAGTCTGAAGATCTCTCAGACCCCAGTTTGAGAATTTATGCATTGGAGCAACATCACACTGCCAGTTAAAACAACTTTGTTTTATATAGTGCCTTTAATGCAGAGTCACAAGGTATATCCCTATTTCTCCACGATTCAAAGCACATGAAAAAGAAGTCCTTTAACATTGCTATAACTTCAAGAGCCAAAACACCTCCATAGAATATGCAATATAGATTGTGGATCCACTGAACATGTTTACGTTGAATGAGCAGGTCAAATGTCAATAGATTTGCAGCTGCATAACGTGCATTATTCAATGAGTTTCCTTAAAAATTAAGTATATCCAATGAATCCCCAAATGTATATGTGTTAAACTAAGCTAGCTCAATCATGATCTGACATAAGGATTTCTAAATCTAAAGAATGCTCTTTACTTGAACATGCATTGATCCCAACTGCTCTCTGGAGTCTTCATTTGTGTGAAAAAAATGTATTTTTCCTAGCATTGTAATGATCATTTCCTTTTAGTTGTTGTTTAGCTCTTACTAAAATTAGACTGTTTCACACCTGCAAATGAATGTATGGATGCACAACATATTTTACCTGCATCAAAATGACGTGTGCAACTTCAAGAACATCACTTTGCAAATATTGTTGCAGTTACCTCACTGCACTATTAATACCTATCAAGGCAAACATCAGCAACAGAGCAATAGATGGGAACTTTTTGTTCAGCAAAGATCTCTGCAATCATAGCATACAATACTCCTACAGGAATCTGCAACCCTCAGAAATAAATTACTCAACATTTACCCTCAGAGCATTTTGCCAAGGCATATTTTGGAAATTTTAAATTTAAAACTTATTTTAAAAATGTCACCCTTTGGACATTTTATCTAATTAACAGTAGCAAGACCGGAGGTTGGTTGGTTAATTAAAAGATGAAGCTCTTGGGGAATTCAGGGCAGCTGCCCTGAATTCCATAAGAAAATGCAGGTCATCATTTCAATTTGATAACAGTTTAATCTACTATCATGTTTCTTTTATGTGCTAGTGATCCTTTAGCTCATTTTCATTCATACCTGTTAAATTTTAACTTCACTGCGACATTCACATTGATTGGAATGTAAGTGCAGCACTAAAAGGTAATGTTACATAAGAGCTTCCATATCCTGGGTCATGAGAAGGCAATTTAAATGAGCCAGTCTTATGTATTTACATACAAGAATGGAGTGGTTTAATCCTAAGCATTTGCACATGCTTCAACACTTTGGTTACTGTACATTAACTTCAATTCAGCAACGACTAGCCCTTGCATGTGAAGTTAGGAGATTGGGTGTACTGTACTGTTTGATTTCCAACTCAACTGATTACAGCAGTCTACACAGTATAAGAAGCTACAGGTGTTGAGCCAAATCATTTAAAATCCACAGATATTAGGTTACAGTAATGCAGGACATTGCAGTAGCTAAGTCTGTTCTGTGCATCTGTACATACAAACGAAGCAGGAGTAAGCCATTCAGCCCCTTGAGCCTGCTCTGCCATTTAACATCATAGCTGATGTGAGAATAACTTGACATCTGCATTCCACCTACCTCCGATAACCTACCACCACCACCCCCCCTTGCTTACGAAGAATACATCCACCTCTGCCTTAAAAATATTCAAAGACTCTGCTTCCACCACCTTTTCAGGAAGAGAGTTCCAAAGGCTCACGACCCTCAGAGAAAAAAATTCACCTCATCTGTTTTAAATGGGCGATCACTTATTCTTAAACAATGACCCCTAGTTCTGAGTTTTTCCACAAGAGGAAACATCCTCTCCACATCCACCCTGTCAAGATCCCTCCCATTCCAGGTATTAGTGTGGTAAACTTTCTCCAGACTGCTTCCAACACACTTACATCCTTCATTAAATAAAGTGACCAATACTGTACACAGTACTCCAAATGTGGTCTTACTAGCGCCCTGTACAACTGAAGCATAAACTCCCTACTTTTGTATTCAATTTCCCTAGCAATAAATGATAACATTCTATTAGCTTTCCTAATTACTTGCTGTGCTTGCAAACTAGCCTTTTAAGATTAATGCACCAGGGCAGCCAGATTTATCTGCACCTCACAGCTCTGCAATCACACACCATTTAGATAATATGCTTCTCTTTTATTCTTCCTGCCAAAATGGACAATTTCACATTTTCCTCCATTTGCCAGATCTTTGGCCACTCACTGAACCTATCGATATCTTTTTGTAGCCTCCTTGTGTCTCTTCACAACTTACTTTCCTACCTATCTTTGTGACATCAGCAAATTTAGCAACCAACCCTTCAATTCCTTCATCCAAGTCATTTATATAAATTGTAAACAGTTGAGGTCCCTGCACTGATCGCTGTGGCACATCAGTCATTATATTCTGCCAACCTGAAAAAGAACCATTTATGTCTACTCTCTGCTTCCTATTAGCCAGCCAATCTTTTATCCACGCCAATATGTTACCCTCTATGCCATGAGCTTTTATTTTCTGCAATAACCTTTGATGTGGCATTTTATCAAATGCCTTCTGGAAATCTGAGTACAGTGCATCTACCAGTTTCCCTTTGTCCACACAGCACATGTTACTTCCTCAAAGAACTCCACTAAGTTGGGTAAACACATTTTCCCTTTTACAAAACCATGTTGACTCTGCCTGATGACCTGGAGCTTATCCATGTGCCCTCCTATAACTTCTTTAATAATAGCTTCTAACATTTTCCCTAAGACAGATGTTAAGCTAACTGGCCTGTAGTTTCCCACTTTCTGTCTCCCTCCCTTTTTGAATAATGGAGTTACATTTGCTGTCTTCCAAACTAATGGGACCTTCTCCGAATCTAGGGAAAATAAAAACCAATGCATCCCAACTATCTCACTAGATGCTACTTTTAAGACTATAGGGTGAAGTTCATCAGGACCCAGGCTCTTGTCCGCCCGCAGCTCCAACAATTTGACAATTGATGTCATGACGCAATGACCCCTCATGACATTAGACCAGAGACAGACAAGTAGCCAGTAAATTCAGCTGCACAAACCAATGGTAGTTGGGAAGACCCAGTACAACTGGATCTCCACTGTTGCTGAACTAAAACAAAATTCGTAAATTTGTCATTGGTGGTGTCAGCTGCATGGGACCTGCTAGCCATAGTGTAGTGGAACTGACAGAATACATATCCTTTAATACAGTAATTGTCTAATACAGTTGAATATATGTCATTTAAAAGGAAATACTTCACTGCTGTCTTGTAAAGGCATATGACCATACACTTATCCCAATGGGCAGTTCTCAAACTATTCCTAATCCAACATACACAGCAATCCTCAATTTATCACTCAGTTTGGCATGAGCTCTGCTGTTAGCATTCTATCAAGAATAGTATTGTTTACTTGGGGCCAATATAACAACAACCCTTAGTGAATCACTGCTCATACAGTCAAAAATAACAAAAGTAAAGCCACGCAATCTGCAAAATCATGACCTAAACAGGCAGATACAGAAGCTTGCAGTTTTAATTGCATGTGAATGAGAATAACACTACTTATGTAACACTACCAGATTAGGTCAGAGGTTTCCTCTCAATTATTGAAAATGACCCACCATTTTAAAGAGGATACAGAAAGATCTGGGATTCACATACACAAATCTTTTTTAAAAAATGGTGACAATGAAGCCATTGTTTTTGATCCCTCCTCTAAACACTGTTCCCTCGCCACCAACTCTCTCTTGACCCCTGGCAACCATCTGAGACTAAACCAGGCAGCTCGCCACCTTGGTGTCACATCTGATCCAGAAGAGCTTCCAACCATGTTCACACCACCACTAAAACTGCCTATTTCCATCTCTGTTGTATTGTCTAACTTCACCCCATCTCAGCTCATCTGCAGCTGAAACCCTCATTCAGCATTTGTTACCTGTGGACTTCACTGTTCAATGCATCCTGGCTGGTCTTCCACATTCTACCCGCTTTAATCGCAAGGTCTTCCAATACTTTACTGCCCATGCCCTAACTTGCACTAAGACCTATTCACCTATTACCCTTGTGCTCCTTGACCTACATTGGCTCCCATTTGAGCAATGCCTAGATTTTAAAATTCTCATTTTTCCCCCCCAAATCCCTCTATGATCTCACCCCTCCCCATCTCTAATCATCTTCAGCTGCACAAAAACATCGGAGACATTTGAGCTCACCCAATTCTGATCTCTTGAGCATCTCTGATTTTAATCTCTCCATCATTGGTGGCTGTGCCTTCAGTCACCTAGGCCTGAAACTGTGGAATTCCCTCCATACACCTCTCTGCCTCTCCAGCAATTTTTCCTCCTTTAAAACATTGTTTAAAACCAACCACTTTGATCAAGCTTTTGGCCATCTACCTGATTATCTCCTGATGTGGTTCAGCTGCCTGGGTGGCAAATTCAGCCCAGGCTTTCATAAAGGAAATCAGGTAAACACCTGAAAACAAAACAAAAATGCAGGGCAATGGGGGAAAAGGATGAGGATGTGGACTAGCTGAGTTACACTTGCAGAGGGCCAGCATTGAACAAGATGGGCCAATTGGTACAACGCAGGAGGGAGTCGTTCCATGATCAAATGAGTTTGGATATGGGCAATAGTTTGGATGAGGTCATGTTTATCATGGGAGGCCATCTAAGACAGCAATGGAATAGTCAAGTCTCAAGGTAACAAAGCTTTGGTTGAGAGTTTCAACAGCAGATGAGCTGAGGCAGGGTGGAGACATTATGAAAGTGGAAGCAGTGGTGATGGAGTGGATTTTGGTTAGAAGTTCATCTCGGGGGCAAATATAACACCAAGCTTGGATAGTGGCCAGGAAGGGCTACGGAGAAAAAACAGGACTAATTGGATAGTTCTTTCCAAGAGTCAGCACAATAACGATAGACTGAACAACCATCCTCTGTGCTATATGATTTCTTTGCTTTAATTTGTAAAGAGAATTACAGGTCTATGAAAACGAGGCGCCAATGAGTAAAGGAACTTGCTCAAGTAATCCAAGTCGAGGCATTTTTATGACAATTGACAATAACTCCTCAAATTCAGAGTTGAAGCAAAATATCAGGAAGCAGCAACCCTCAAGGATAGTCAAATAGTCCACAATAGTCAAGCCTTGATAAAGTAATTGCCACATGGCATTTCGCCACAATTCACTTGTAGCCAATTTTCAAAGCACTACATTCTTTCATTAAGGATCAATTATAGAACTGTTATTGACTGGTATTTCAGAATATAAAAAGAGCACATTTGGAAATAACAGAAAGGGCTTCATAAACATTTCCTTGACAAAATAATAAGGCAGGCAATTGTGAATACTCCCTTCCTGTTTCTGAAAAGTGAGCGATAAGAGCACACCCAGAATTTTCACAATCACGAGAATACATTTTAAAACAGTACTTCATTTTGAGCATTTTATTTCCTTAATCTATTTGTTGAGATGTGAGTACTCTCCACCAGTTTTATTTTATAATTTGGTCTTCAACAAAAAATCTCTCTTTTTTCAGCAATTCACAAGAAAAAGATATGAAAAATGATAAGGTGAGACATTAGGTGTTTTTTTTTACTGCAGAGATTTTAGAAGCATGACATGCTGTCACAAAGTGTATGTGCCAGGAACCACTGCATCTTTTAAGAAAACATAGACATTTATTGAAATAGTAAACAACAGAGGGTTACAAAGAGAAAGCAGGACAGGGATTAAATTTTAATTGCATTAGAAAAGATCTGGCATTGACACAATGAGCTAAATGGCCGACTTCTGTGCCATGAAATTCTACGGTTCTACAATCTTGGGGTCAGCTGTTTTAAAGTGGGATTCTGCTCACATGGATGCTGAAAGAAACTCTATTACACAAGAGAATTGATTCATGTATCAGAAGTACCTTTATGTTATCCCAATTGCAATTTATAAAGTTGAAAAAAAAAACAAATTTATTGCCTAATTTATAATTTACTTCTACTCGTCTTATCTCAATTATTTTAATCTTACTTTTTAAATCACATACAACTTCTAAAAAGAATCATTTCAGAAATATTTAACTTTGATGTCTTCTTCAGTATCACCACTCTAATCATGTGTTTTGCACATGTATTGTGCTAGCTGAAACTCCTCTAAAAAGGCTGGCTTTTCAGCAAATTAAGGCATAATAGTCTAAAGATAAGCATGGTTGTATGAAAGGTCAATTTTTGGTGCAAAATGTAAGTCAATTTAGAAGTGCCTTCTCACCTGCAGCAAGTTAACTCATCATTGGTGGAGGAAAGGTTAAAAAAGTCAGTATTGAAAGCTTATAACTATGCATTTAGAGATGCTAGCAATCCCTTGTGAATGACTTTTATCAAGGCATTGGTGAACTAACAAGGTAGGTAACAGCTGAGTGTTGATATGAAACAGAACAAGATATAGAGTATTAAAGCAACTTATGTACTGTATCAGCAGGTTTCCCTGTGGAGATGCTTATTGATGGGAGGGATGGCAACAAAGAATGGACACCTGAAGTAGCAAGTCTCCGTGGGGAGAAACCAAAATGGAACTGACAGCAATCTTTGATTTATTGCCCAATGTATCAGTGTTATCTTAAGAGGGCTGGGCTGGGAAGAGGAGGGGTTGAGGTGAAGAAATAATTGCTCTCCTGTACTGGAGTGAAATCTGTTTATCTGAAATAGTTATGAAACCAAGTTTGACCTCTTGACTAAGATCAAGTGTAGTCGTGAAGCGATGGCTATAACCAGTCGATCCCCACACCATGGGGTACATAATACCGTTCAGGTGACGGTGAAGGACAGCGAAGGAGGGGCACCCATGGAGTGGGCCTTCTTCAGCAAGCAGATCCTGTTGAAGGCGTGTGGATTTGAAGCAGAGGAGATCTACTGCCTGCAAGACTTCCCCAGCGCTGGATTTTTCGACATGACTTTCAAGCGTGTGGCAGCTTGGGTCAAGTTCCTGAAGGTGTTCGAGGAGAAGAGAGACCAGCTGGAGATGAAGATCCTGATGGTGGAGCTGCTCTTTGCTCTGCTGTTGCAATGGGACCATGTGGTGAAGGTACATCTCTACAACCCCCACGTCCCTGTCGCCGATGTGCTCAGCTTCCTCGCCAGGTACATCGACAAGATTGGGAAATGCACAGAGGTTAGAGACACCTTGGGAATTTGGACACGCAAACACGAGATCAAAATCACGCTCAAGACTGATGGTAAGGGAGCCATCTTCCACCCTCCTTCCAGCTTCGCTATCGGGGGAAGCTGTGGCTACCTTGTCTATGCTGGGCAGCCAAAACTTTGTCGCTCATGCGGCAAGTCTGGTCATGTGGTGGCCAACTGCAGAGCCGCCCTCTGCAAGAACTGCAAACAAGAAGGGCACCAAACAAAGGACTGCAAACAGACTAAGTGCTGCAACCTGTATGCTGAGGCAGGCCACCTCTTCAGGGCCTGCCCCAAACGCTGCCTCACTTATGCACAGGCAGCCAAAGCCAACGAGGGGGAAGCAGATGAAATGCTTCGTGTCACTACTAAGGATACTTGCAACCCTCCAACCACCAAGGCCCCCAGTGAGAACAACGGGACAAAGGATGGTCGAGAGAGACAGACAAGGTGGAGGAAAAGATTGAGGCAGCAGACAGCTCTCCTCAGGAGAGCGAATCAGTGGAGGAGGAAGCAGCGGAAAATCAGCAGGGGGAGTGGCAGTTGGTGTGGCAGCTGGTGAAGAGAGCCAAAAGGAAGAACGGGTTAAGAAGGGACCAAGTCACTTCCCAGACAACTGGCAAGAGGTGTCTCCCATCCGACACGGGTGACAAGGGCAGCTGCTCTTCGGACGAAGAAGTGCAAGGGCGGCACCTACAGAAGAAGTGGCAAAGCTCTAGGGAGTTGGAGGACGAGCTCCAGAACATTGAAGACAATGAGGAGACCAGCGCACCCCAACTTTGCCCAAAACCCGAAAGGCCAGCACACCCCAACCCCAGGAATCTCGGTGCAGTGAAGCGCTTAGCGCACCCCAGCTCCGTGAAGCCGGGAGAAGCAATGCCCCAGAGGGGGAGATTATCGGAGAGACTTCTCCAACAGAGAACAATTCAAATCTCATTCCTTGCACAAACCCCCAGATGCCACCTGAGCGGAACATCTCCAATGGGGTGGTTCTGGACAGTTTCCTCAGCCCATCCAAAGTGAGGCAATTTGTGAACTTATGGGTATACAGAAGCACACCAAAGGTCTGGAACTCTCAAAGACAACAGGTTTGGTAAGAGACTAAATGCTTTAAAATGGGTGCTAAGATTGTATCCATAAATGTGCGTAGCATTAAATCTACTATGCGATGTGTTGCGATCTTGGGCTACCTTGCCAAGTTCAAAGCTAGCCTGTTGTTTGTACAGGAGTGTGCGATACCGCACCTCAGCTCCTACAGGCAATGGTCACGATGGTGGTCCCATGGGCCATCGATTTGGGAGGCAACGACTCTTGTTCCTCCAGCCTGGGTATTCTGCTGCGGGGAGGCAACTTCACCGTCTCCGAGGTTAAGGAGGTGATGGACAGGCGCCTCCTCATAGCTGACGTAATGTACAAGAATGTTCCACTCCAGTTAATTAATGTGTACACCCCGGCACAAAAGGGCGAGTGGCTGGCGGTCTTTCAGCAGCTCCCACTGCTGCTGGCGACCTCCAGACCGGTCATTCTGGGTGGTGACTTCAACTGCAACACCAATGCGGCTGGACGATCCGGCAGGGCTGACAGCAGATTGGACACTATGTCCAGATCCCTGATGGAAACAGTTAAGGATGCCAAGCTGCACGATGTCTTCAACAATTCTGCAGATGGAGCGCAGCGTAGATACACCTGATCGCGGCCAGAAGGTTCCATCCGTCCCAGGATAGACTTCCTGTTTGTGTCCCGTGTGTTCGCTGTCAGATCCACCGACATCAAGCCGTTGTTCTTCTCTGACCAATGCCTCCTACTGGCAAGTGGAAGGCAAGAGGGTGGGCAGGGGGGGCATGGAAGCTAAATGTGCAACTGCTGACCCCAGAGAACACTGAGGAGCTCAAGAGGGATTACAAAGGTTGGAGAACCATGAAACCCCTCTTTGAGTCCCTGACACACTGGTGGGAAGCGACCAAGGGAAACATCAAGAGGTTTTTCATCCTCAAAGGCGCCCAGAAAGCTAGAAAGGAACAGAGGGAAATGTCCCGACTCCAGAGAAACATGCAGAACTTGCTGCGGCTGCAGTTGATGGGGGTCGATGTCAAGGAGGAACTCCAAGAGGTGAAAAGCCAGCAAGCCTCGCTCTTTGCCTTGGAGGCCTCCAAGATCATCTTCCGTTCTAGAGTCTGCTCCGTGGAGCAGGATGAGATGTACTCACGTTTCTTCTTCCAAAAGGTACATAGAGAGAGCTCTGTGATCAGCAGCCTGAAGGAAGAAGACGGCTCAATAAAGTCATCGCAGACCGACATCTTGAGGATCAGCAAATCCTTTTATGCTAGATTGTATGATGTGAAGCCCTCAGACAGCATAGCCTCCCAGTCCTTCCTGTCCTCTATTACGGAGGTCTTAGATGACAGTACACGGGAGAGCCTGGACAAACCGCTAACTCCTGACGAACTGACTAAGGCCCTTGAGTCCTTCGAGAAGAGTAAAACTCCTGGAAGCGACAGCTTGCTGGCAGAGTTCTATTTGGCTCTGTGGGACTGGATCGGCCCAGACCTGCTATTAGTGTACGAGAGTATGTTTCTGGCCAGCAGAATGTCAGAATCCATGAGGAAAGGCATCATCACCCTCATCTACAAGTACAAGGGGGAAAGGGAGGAAACTAGCGACCCATTTCACTGTTGAATATGGACTAAAAGATTCTGTCCAAGGTCATTGCCTATCGGGTCAAGTCTGCTTTGGAATTGGTGATCCACCCTGACCAGACCTGCACTGTGCCGGGCAGGAAGATCTCTGACAGCCTCACGCTGCTCAGGGACACGATTGCCTATGTGCAGGACAGGGGTGTGGACACCTGCCTCATCAGCCTGGATCAGGAGAAGGCCTTTGACAGAATATCGCACACCTACATGGTGGATGTGCTCTCCAAAATGGGATTTAGGGAGGGAATTCGCAATTGGATCCAACTGCTCTACACTAACATCAGTAGCGCAGTCTCAACCAATGGGTGGGAATCAGATAGCTTTCCTGTTAAATCTGGAGTCAGGCAGGGCTGCCCTCTCTCCCCTGTCCTGTTTGTGTGTTGCATAGAACCCTTTGCTGAGTCCATCAGGAAGAATCTGGGCATAAGAGGAGTGACAATCCCAGGCAGTGGAGGCATTCAGGTCAAAGCCTCCCTCTACATGGACGATGTCGGTGCGCAGATTGATCCACATCTACAACCAGTTCGAACTGACCTCGGGAGCCAAGGTAAATCGTGGGAAGAGTGAGGCCATGTTCTTTGGGAACTGGGCTGACCGATCCTTTGTCCCCTTCACTGTCAGGGCTGACGGCCTGAAGGTGCTGGGGATATGGTTCGGAGGGACCGGGGCATGCGTTAGAAACTGGAAGGAGCAAGTGTCTATAGTGAAAAGAAAACTGGGCATGTGGGAGTGACACTCCTTCTCCATTGCGGGTAAGAACCTGGTCATCAGGTGTGAGGCACTCTCGCTGTTGCTGTACGTGGTGCAGGTCTGGCCCATTCCAAACTCCTGTGCGATGGCGATCACCCGAGCCATCTTCCGTTTTATCTGGAGGTCGAAAATGGATCATGTCCGCAGGGACGCGATGTACAAGCCTCTAGATAAAGGGGGAGAAAACATGCCCAACATCGCCCTCATACTGATGGCCACCTTTGTGTGCGGCTGCATCAAGCTGTGTGTAGACTCTTGGTTTGCAAACACCAAGTGTTACTACGTGCTGAGGTTCTATCTGTCCCCGGTGTTGTGAAGGATGGGTCCGGCCACGCTGCCGCGGAATGCTCCAAGTAGTTGGACCATGCCGGACCACCTGTCTCTCGTGGAAAAATTTATGCAGAGAAATACCTTTGACCACAAGTCCATCAGGCAGTGGTCGGCACATAACGTCTTAGAGGCCCTGCGGGAAAAGGAGAGGGTGGATCCTGTGGGATGGATCCCCGAGCAGACTGTCAAAGTCATTTGGCAGAATGCCTCATCGAGAACTTTCCAACGAGCACCAAGATGTAGCTTGGCTGGTGCTGGGAAAGGCCCTCCCCGTCAGATCCTTCCAACATGCCAGGAGCCTCAGCCCCTCTGCACATTGCCCTCGAGGTGGCTGTGGTGGGGACGAGACTGTTGTTCACCTCCTTGTGGACTGTGCCTTTGCAAAGAAGGTCTAGAAGAGATGCAGTAGTTTCTGTCGAGGTTCATCCCGAGCAGTTCTGTGACACAGGACTCTGTGTTCTACAGGCTGTTCCCAGGGACACACACCGAGACAAACATCAGCTGCAGCTGGAGGATCATCAACTCGGTGAAAGACGCTCTTTGGTCTGCCCGAAACGTGTTGGTCTTCAAGCGCAAAGATTTTTCCCATCTGAGTGTTGCAGACTGGCACATTCCAAGGTCCAGGACTACGTGCTGAGGGACGCACTAAAGCTTGGGGCAGCTGCCGCAAAGGCGCAATGGGGAAAGGTCGCTGTCTAAGGCCTAAGGCCTTTCTGCCACAGTGCACCAAGGGGCTGGGAACTGTTGAGAGCCCCTCGGGCTGCACAGCTCAAAATGAACGTGTGCAGTGAATACTAATTGTATTATAATTGTATTGAAGCACCTCAGAGTGCAACATGATGTATGTTGATAACTCCAATACCATTGTCTGATTGTCTGCATTGACCATATTGAAATTATTGTAATAGTCGTTGATTATATTGATGTACCTTGTGATCCATGCGTAAAAGTTGAATTTGATTGTACTTTTGTGATGGTGGTTTTGAAATGTTTTGGAATGTTCTTCCAGATATTTTATGAATAAAGTATATTTTTCAAATAAAAAAGTTATGAAGCCAAGTTCAAAGTTATGATAAACTCTCTTTCAGGGATGGTTTGAGATTTGGATATGAAAAATCAAAATCTACAAAATATTTTTAGCCCCACTACATCAGTGTAAGCAGGGATCAATAAGAAGTTGCAAATCAGTTCCTTGGGTCAGGGTGTCAACAGATTTTTTTTTAAAGAATGCACTAACTTTTAAAAGACACATATATGATTTAGTAAGTATATGCCAAGTTCTGTAACTATTCTGTTTCCCAACTATGCTCAGATAAGAACAGATATAGTTATTAGGAAGTAAAATGATCAATTTTGACTTATTACAATAAAATACACCTTATGTTTCTAAAATAAGTGAACCTCAAATAAAATTTACATAATACAAAAAATACAGCCGTTGTGTCAAAAATATCTTCCACTGCTAGATGGAGTAACAATTTAGAGAGCCACTATTGCTCATTATCCATTTGCAACAGTTCCGAAATCAATCCCATTACAACTAGTATATGAGATATTGAGTGCTGAGAACCACCTGACTGCAGAGTTGCTTGCTTGAATGGATTCTGACAGTTCTCTTCCAATGCAACACACAAATCCACAGACGGCACCTCATTAATTGTGCAGTTGTAAGACCCAGGAGTATAATTTAAGACTAAACACATCCAAATCACAAGCTGTAACACTGCCCGAGGAACAGGTCTTTCTTCAAAGCAGCTCAGGTTGCACAGGTTTTATATTCATAAGCAAATCTAGCTGGAGATATATTGGGGAGGGCATCATTTCCAGTCTTCTAAAAGTATTTTTGTGATTGGAAGCCTATGACGAGTGCTGTACTGCAGGGATCAATGCTGGGACCCTTGCTGTTTGTTGTGTACATTAGTGACTTAGACATGAATATAGGAGGTATGATCAGTAAGTTCGCAGATGACATGAAAATTGGTGGTGTTGTAAGTAGTGAGGAGGAAAGCCTTAGGTTACAGGACAATATAGATGGGCTGGTAAGATGGGCAGTGAAGTGGCAAATGGAATTTAATCCTGAGAAGTGTGAGGTGCTGCAGTTTGGAAGAACTAACACAGCAAGGGAATACGCAATGAATGGTAGGACCCTAGGAAGTACAGAAGGTCAGAGGGACCTTGGTGTACATGTCCATAGATCCCTGAAGTCAGCAGCACAGGTAGATAAGGTGGTTAAGAAGGCATGGGATACCTGCCTTTATTAGCCAAGGCACAGAATATAAGAGCAGGGAGGTTATGTTGGAGCTGTATAAAATGCTCGTTAGGCCAGAGCTAGAGTACTGTGTGCAGTTCTGGTCACCACACCATAGTAAGGATGTGATTGCACTGGAGAGGGTGCAGAGGAGATTCACCAGAATGTTGCCTGGGCTGGAGCATTTCAGCTATGAAGAGAGGCTGGATAGGCTAGAGTTGTTTTCCTTAGAGTAGAGAAGGCCGAGTTGTGGGTGGGTGATAGAGATATACAAAATTATGAGGGGCATAGATAGGGTAGATAGGAAGAAATATTTCCCCTTAATAGAGGTGTGAATAACCAGGGCGTATAGATTAAGTTAAGGGGCAGGAGGATGAGAGGGGATTTGAGAAAATTTTTTTCATCCAGAGGGTAGTTGGAACATACAGGAACACACTACCTGAGGAGATGGTAGACGCAGGAACCCTCACAACATTTAATATTATTTAGATGAGCACTTGGAACGCCATAACATACAGGGCTATGGACCAAATGCTGGAAAACGGGATTAGAATGAATAGGTGCTTGATGGCTGGCATGGACAAGATGGGCCGAAGGGCCTGTTTGTGCTGTTTAACGCTATAACTATGTTTAGTTACCTGCTGTCTGAATCTGCAAATCAAAGGCATGCAAAACGCGAAGCAAGGGTTGGTTCATTTTTGAGACTACATCTACAAATCATGTGACGCTTTGTCAAAATCGAATAATGCAGTTGTATCAGAAAGACAATAAAAGCAGGTACTCTTTCCTTCACATCACTGTTACCTTAGTCAAAGACATGACTATGAATGTGTCTTTCCATGTAACTGTTTCCAGGCTTTCCGTTCCAATGTGACTCAAAGCATTAGTACCACTTCACTCATTTGTTGCACTGAGCCTTGGTAGGGCCTATCCAGGCAGCCAAGCTCATCAACAGCAGAGCAATTCTTAAATGAATGGGCATGGATTTTACTTGTATAACACAACTTTTACAAGCTTCCTCTTCTTTGCAGGGTTTTTAACCTCCAGGAAGGTTTCTTGCTCAAATTTTAAGTACACATTACGTCAACCTAATAAATATAAAAGTATAAAGAAGTTATATAAAGATTAGTGCTGGAGAATTGCAATTTCAACACTTCCATGCAGGGACAAGACAACACTAGCAGTTCTGGTAAGTGGTCGTTCTCCCCAAGGGCATGCTGTTACCAAATAGCAATATGTTGTGGGCTCATCCATTTCCAACTAGTTAGGCGGAACAGAATGCTATATTAGTTGCAGAGAGGCATCACACACAATATAAAACAGGGACTGCAAGGAGTCTAGTGGATCCAAACAGACTGAACCATTCAATGAGTTTCAGAGGCTGGTTTACCTTTGACTACATATTCTGCTTCAAAGAAATATGCATCAAGAAAGCTGGTTATGCATCTAGGATGATCTTCAGGTGTAAGATAGCCTTCACAGCTGCCTTTTTATGGCTGTAAAATAGTCACTTCAGTACTTTGAGAGTCGTTTCATCCAAAAATTTATCGAGGAAATCACTATTAGTTCCCAAGGTAGCAGCAGCATAATTCAGATTTGAACATAAATAGCAACAGGAATAGGCATCTGGGTCCGAGACTGTACTGACACTCAGTAAAACCATGGCTGATCTGATTGTGGCCTTAACTCCACTTTCCTGCTTTGCCCCCATTGCTTCCAACTCCTTTGCAGATCAAAAATCCGTCTTAGCTTTGAATATATTCAATGACCCAGTCTCCTTTATTCTCTGGTGTCGTGAATTCCCAAGACTAATTACCCTCTGCGAGAAGAATAACTTTATTTTAAACGGTCCCCTCATTCTAGATACCCCAAGGGAAAACATCCTTTCAGCACCTACCCTGTCAAGTTCCTTCAAAATTTTATAAGTCTCAAGGAGATCCACCTCTCATTCTTTTAAACTCCAATGAGTATAGGCCCAACCTGCTCAACCTCTCCTCATAAGACAATCCCCTCATCCCAGGAATCAATTTACTAAACCTTCCCTGAACTGCCCCCAATGCAAGTATATCCCTCCTTAAATGAAGAGACTAAAACTGCATGTAATACTCTAGGTGCAGTCTTGACAATGCCCTGTACAGTTGTAGTAAGACTTCTCTACTTTATTGCAAGCAGAATGGTACATAAAAGGGCAAGAAATTGCTTATCTCAGTCCTAAACGATCGGCTCCTTATCTGGTGTCCGTGTTCTAAATTGCCCTGACGGGGAAACAACCTCTGCATCTACCCTGTCAAGCTGCTTCAGAACCTTGTATGTTTCAATAAGACCAGCTCTTATTCTTATAAACTCTAAAGAATATAGACCCAGTTTACTCAACCTGTCATCTTAGGGCACCACTCTCATCTTAGGGACCAACCTGGTGAACCTTTGCTACACTATTTCTAATACAAGTACGTCCTGTAAACATGGAGGCCAAAAGTCCACAGTATTCCAGGTGTTGTATCATTAAAGCCCTGTACAGCTATCGCAAGCCATTTTTACCTATCTTCTTGCAATAAAGGCCATTTGCCTTCCTAATGGCTTGTTGTACCTGCCCGTGCTGTGCTCATTTGTTATGACCACAGCCTGGGTTAACTGCTGTGCAAACTAAATCCCAGAGGGAAACTTGGCTTATGGGCCATTACCTTTTTTTATATTCTGAAACCAAGATGATAACATATCAATCTCAACAGTAAGAGGTCCAGAAACACTTTTGGGGTTTTAAAAATTAAAAGTAAAACTTTTATTAACAAAAATAAAAGAAAACTTAAGCAAATGAGATTACGGTTATACAGTTAAGGTTAGTCTTACAAAACATTCCCCCCAAAACACTACTTGGTCAAACCCGCAAATAAACACCTCCCAGGCAACACTCCCTTACAGATGTCTACGATGAAATTCAGTAGTATCACACAAGGCAATCTGTCGTAGCTTCAATAAAGATGCATCACATGACTTTTTCCAGTCGGTAAAATCTGCTTGCTTGACTTGATCGTTGATTCAAACTGCATCCTCTCCCAGCCCAGAGCTCCAGCTATGGCTCAACAGCTCCAGCAATCTCCACCGACCTCCAGCTCAACAGTTATATCCAGTTATCCACAGGAACTCTAAAATACCTTTTTCCCCTTCCATCTCCATTCTATTGTTCTAACACTTTGTTGAAACTCAAACCCTTCCAAATATAAGATATTTCATGTTTCTATCGTGTCTTTGTTTTTGGGTCAATATAATACCCCCACTACTATTTACCCATGGAACTACTGCAAGATGCAAGCATGTTTCTTGACACCCGACTCCCCTTTGAAATTCAAACTCTCAACTCATCTAAAAATGCAAATGTTAGATCTAACCTATTTACTTGTACCTCAATCTCAACACCTCTATCCCTTTTTAGATTTCAAACCCTTCAGACAACCCGACTCCTATCAATCTCTTGCCCAGCTTAATTAAATCTCTCACACACACCTAGCCTCGTACTCCATCTGCTATCTTGTTGACGATTCACTGAACCTGTCTATATCTCTTATCAGTCTCTTTGTGTCCTCCTCACAGCTTGCATTCCCACCTAGCTTTGTATCAACAGCAAACTTGGGTACATTGTCTAAGTTATTAATATAGATTGTAAATAGCTGAGGCCCCAGCACTTTTATCCTTGCAGCACCCACAAGTTACAGCTTGCCAACTTGAAAATGCCATGTTGATCCCTGCTCTTTGCTTCCTGTCTGTTGTCCAATCCTCTAAACGTGCTAATACATTATCCTCTCATCCATGAAACCTTATCTTGTGCTTTTTGTGACAACTTACCAACCGCCTTTTGGTTTTCCAAATATAATGCTTAATCTGTTCCCCTTTATCGTCCCTACAAGTTACATACTCAAAAAAATTGGTCAAACACCATATTTACTTTTCATAAAACCATGTTGACTTTGTCTGATCATACTGTGATTTTCTAAGTGAATTGTTAAGATTTCCTTAATAATAGAATCCAGCACTTTCCTGACAACAGATGTCAGGCTAACTGACTGTAATTACCCATTCTCTCTCCTCTTTCTTGAATAACAGTGTTACATTTGCTCATTTCCAATCTGCTGGAACCATTGTAGAATTTAGGAAAATCATAACTATCTCTGCAGCTCTGTCTCTTTGAACACTAGGACATAGAGTATCAGGTCTTGGGATTGGTCACAGTACTTTTTCTCTGCTGATATTAATTATCTCTATTTCCTCATTCTTACTAGCCCCTAGATTACCCTCTATTTCTGGTACGTAACATGTTTTTACAGTGAAGACAGGTGCAAAATTGTCGCGTCTGGCATAACTTCTCCTGTCTCTCCCACTAAAGGGGCCAAGGTTTATTTTAGCTACTCTCCTTCTTAAGTACCCACAATTTGTTTTTCTATTTCTGGCTTGTTTACTCTCATTCTATTTCTTCCCTTTTTCATCATTTTTTTGGTGGCCCTTAAACATTCCCAATCCGGAGACTTACTACTATTCTTTGCAATATTACAAGGCTCTTCTTTTAATCTAAAACTATCCCTAACCTCCTTAGTAACCCAAAGTCAGCTCTATGTTGCTGAGTTGTTGTTTTTCAATAGAATGCATTTTTGCTGGAGATTTGTTGAACTATCAACCTCACAGTTGTTATTCATATCTCTCTTTTCAATGGCTGATGGACTTGCTGTGTCTTAATAGTATTTTCTCTTTTAATTTTAAATCTCCAGCATTTGCAGTCGCTTTACCTTTAACTGTCAACTAGAGTCGAACTCCAAATACTAACAGTATTGTCAATATTCGTACTGAAAATCAAGATCAAGCAAGCTTTTGCCCTTCTCCTCCATAGAAGTTTCTGTCCTCTGAGCTCACTTTAGGGCACCAGCACTACAGTGTGACAGGTGTACTGCTTGCCCCTGCCTCTGGAGCGAGTCATGGCTGGCCACCCGGGCTCTTTTGATCAGAAGCGAGAGCCCCTTGGGGCTCGCCTCCCTGATAAGTGAAGAAACAATTACTGGTATTTTACCGGTGGCCAAGAGATGGCGGTGTAGTGATAATGTCATTGGTCTAGTAAACCAGAGACCCAGGTGAATGGTCTGGGGACATGGGTTCAAAACCCACCATTCAGTTAATAAAATCTTGAATTGAAAGCTAGCCTCAGTAATAGTGACCATGAAATTATTGATTGCTGCAAAAACCCATCTGGCTCACTAATGTCCTTTAGGGAAGGAAATCTGCCATCCTAACCTGGTCTGGCCTTCACATGACTCTAGATCCACAGCAATTTGTTGACTCTGAAATTACCTAACAAGCCACTCAGTTCAAGGGCAATTAGGGATGGTCAACTAATGGGCCAACTAACCTTGCCTGCAATGCCCACATCTAATGAAAGGAATAAATTAAAAAGTATTCTTAATGGCCTTAGTGAATTTTTCCCTGACAGCTTCTCCAAGAATATAGCAACACAATGATGATCTGCTACTCCTGTTGATTTGGCACAGTAGTGTTGAGGTCAATGAGAGATTCTGCGTTAGCTTCATCAGGGGAACTGAATAGATGTTGAAGCATCAGACAATGGTCTAGATTTGCTAAGGAAAGGGGCAAGGAGCAATGTAGAGTAAAAGTATTTTACTGGAGGAGGAGATTAATTTCAGTGGATTGAGAACAGACCTGTCCTAGGTAAATTGGAATAAAAGATTGGCAGGCCATGGGCTGCTTTTAAAGAGGAAGTTGTTTGTGTAGAGTTGAGATAATTTTCCCAATCCTGAGAATGTAAGGCAAACAAAGTCAGAGCTCTCTGGATGACAAAAGAAACAAAGTAAGATGAAGCAGAAAAAGGATATGATAGATGCAAGTATTTACATGGATGGCCCCAGTGATGAAGGACCTCAGTTATGTGGATAGATTGGAAAAGCTGGGAGTGTTCTTTAAAGAGAAGGTTGAGAGGAGATTTGTTGGAGGTGTTCAGAATCATGAGGCATTTAATCGAAGCAGATAGGGAGAAACTTTTCCTGTTGGCAGAAGGGTCGCAAACTGGAAGACATAGTTTTAAGGTGTTTAACAAAACAACCAAAGGGAGCATGAGATTTTTTTTAAACATAGCAAGTGGTTAGGATCAAGAGTGCACTGACAACAGATTCAAAAGGGAATTGGATAAGCAGCTCAAGAGAAAACAATTTCAGGGCTATGGGGTACGGGCAGAAAGTCGGGTGAGCTAAATAGCTCTTGTAAACTCAATGGGCTGCATTGCCGCTTTCTGTGTTGCAACCATTCTAGGATTCTAAATGCCATTAGCTTAAAACACCCTCATTTCCCTGCTTTTTTTGTCTGTAACAACATTGTCCATCATTTTGTGAACCTTGCTACATGCTTTCCTCATAATTATTAAAAGCTTTGTTCTGATATGATAGCTGGTCACTTATATTTTGGTTTATTGAGAGGCTCTCATAGGTAACCACACTGATGCCACATCTCCACAGGTGATGAAGAACAACTGTATCATGCAAATTATCATTTTGAAGCAGATGCTGGTGATGGATGTTGTGTCAAGCAATTTCCAGGGGTGAGCCAGGCCAACTGCCTGCCAATGAGCATAGTTTTCTCTAACAAAAGCAAAGAAATGAATCCTGACAACCATTGTATCAAAGTAAAGATTCTACAGGCCACTTGTCACTGTTTTGATGAACTCCAACAGAGAATACATGAATACAGCTACACCCAAAATGCAATAATTTATAGTATTCAAGTCACTTCTGAGAGAATCCAACCACCTGATTCAATAATATTTTGCTGATGTCCACAACTTTAACAGAACTTACAAGCTGAACAGGATTTGATCAGCATCAAATGGTGTCTAAGCAGATTGTTCTTTTATTGTTCGAATGGCTAGTTAGCAACAGGGAATATGTCATCTGAGTTGTTTCATTGCTACGTTCAAGAATTAGTGAGGTTTCACAATTACCATCAGTAGAAATACTGCAACGTTGCTGTCAAATATCTCTCACTCAACTAAATCATGAGTCAGCGTCTGCGTATTTGATCCCTGAATTAAAGCCACAGCTCAAATCTATGTGAAAGTTACCAAGGCAAGAAAAAAATGTCCTTCAATTTATCTGCTCAATGCCACTACATTCCTTTGATTCTAAATAAATTGTGCCATCAAATGCTATGACTGAATGCCTTTGGCCATATGCCTCTATCTTCCTATGAAAGGTTTCACTGGTGTATAAATTAAAACATGCACGCTTTCTGGAGTCATTTTAAAACAAAGATTTTTAAAATCGTCTGGTCAGTTAATTTTTTTTAATCCAAATATGTTGTGTTCAGTTTTGGTCCAGGGTTGTGACAATGTAATAACATTGTTCTTGCCCACATTTCTTGATTCACATCACTCTTTAAACCTTCAGGAATTTATCACAAGTCAGCTCCTGGACTAAGTTGAAACTATATAATGATTCTTGTTTCTCACACACATTCAGCAGATCTGAAACTTGCAAGAACTAACAGGGCTGTGCCTTACATGTTACACTGCTAGTTCCAAAACATGGGAACTTCAAAAGAATATGATTCAATATTAGTTGATGGAGAAAAAGAATGGGCCAAAAAATACTGTGCGACATAATAACACTTGGGCCTGTTGAGCCATGAAGCAGCACTAGTGCAATTTGTACAAGATAGAGCATGGCCATAAAGCTCAAAATTATTCTCCCAAAGATGACACCTTCCCCCATTCCAATCATGTAGGTTTTATGCTTTCATCTATAACTACCCCAAGAAAATCTAAAGTAATAATATTAAAAAGCAGCAGATTGTAACCACAAATACAATTCATAGGTCTTTCCAAGAAAGCATGATACATTACTGTCTGGACATAACCAAGTGAACAGAATGAAGCTCAAGATTTTGTCACAGGGTTTTGCTTGTACTGTTCAACCACACATCCAATTAACCCTAATACAAGATTTTAGACCTCTCTAAATTACACTGCACTATGATGCAGCTCAAGTCTTGCAATGCATAAATGAACAGTCGCTGCATTGTAAACTTGAGCAATTTAACAGTCCAATTATTGTATGTTAATACACAGATGATGACAGAAGATAAGTTTTATTAAAATCTTAACATCTATTTGAAGGGAGTATAAAGAACTTTAAAGGCCTTGGTTCAACCTCAGGCAGACTACAATTTTATGCTGATCACATTTTTTAAGTTTTAGTTGACTTGGTTAGACTGCATTGCAATTTGTCCGTAGTCATTCAGAACGTCACTACTTAAATTTTACAACTCTTTTTCCTCCTCTCAAAAGGAGTAACTGCATCAGCTGATGGATAAGTGACCAAATATTCCATAATGAGAAAAAAATAATTCCAATGATAAATCCAATACAAAACACAATAAAATGTGCTGAAAACAGATGTTATAGATTGTATCATCCTTTTTAGAATATATCTTCACATACCCTCTGACTCAATCAACCAAATAACAGACATAAATGATGGCTGGTGACATAATTAAAAGGGCTTTCCAGGCAGTATTATGTCAAGTTTTGCATTTCATTTCACTTGCATGCCTTGCATATAAATGGTCAATTGCCCACAAAAACTCATTAATTCTGATTTTTCCTTTGCAGGAGCAGCAATTAGCATACCAGAAGTTGCATTTCAAGGAATATATCAAGCTGCACCTAATATCAACAAGGCTAGGATTAATCACTGGTTGGTGTAACAACTTAAAATATTGCTTTCATATGTCTGGAACCTAGACTTAGATCCAAGCCATTTTACTCTTTCATTATTTGAACCCACTGTCTAGCATTCATTTCACATAATCCAACAACAGTTCGTAAATTCTCTCCTAATGCATTTACATTAGTGTTATTTCAGGAATAGATTATCCAATAAGGCTCCAGGTCTCAGGTGACAAAAAATGGTCTTGCTTATATTGCAGGGTTGATTCCATAAGCTTCTCATTATAATTACAAATTCACAATTGTTTAAATCATGATTCAGGATTACAAATCCAGCCACCTTCCACCTCCGAATCACTGGGAAGATCTAATACATACCTATGAACATATGAATGAGGAGGTGGTGGTCATTCGGCCCCTCAAGCCTGCTCCGCCATTCAATAAAATCATGGCTGATCTGATTGTGGCTTCAATTCCACATTTCCACCTACTCCAAGATCTCCTTTGACTTCCTTGTTAGTCAAGAATCTATCTACCTCTACCTTAAGAATATTCAATAACCCTGCCTCCACCACTTTCTGGGGAAGAGAGCTCCATAAGCTCACGACCCTCAGAAAAAATTTCTTCTCATCGCTGTCTTAAATGGGAGACCTCTTATTTTTAAAAAACTGTCACTAGTTCTAGTCTCTCCCATGAGGGGAAAGATCCATTCAGCATCCACCCCATCAAGTCCCCTCAGGATCTTTAATGTTTCAGTAAGATTATCTCTCATTCTTCTAAACTCCGATGTATACAGGCCCAGCCTGTCTAACCTTTCCTCATAAGAACCACCACCCCACCCACCCCCCAGCCCCCATCCCAGGCATCAGTCGAGTGAGCCTTCTCTGAATTACTTCTAATGCATTGAAATCCTTCCCTAAATAAGGAGACCAAAACTGTACACAGCACTCCAGATGTAGTCTCCCCATCACCCTGTACAACAGTAGTAAAACATCCTTACTTGGATATCCCATTCCCCTTGCAATAAACAACAATATTTTATTTGCCTTCCTAATCACTTGCTGTGCCTGCAGGCTAACTTCTTGTGATTCACGTACCAGGATCCCAAATCCCTCTGTACCAGTGTTCTGCAATCTCTCTCCATTTAAATAATATCATGATTTTCTATTCTTCCTGCCAAAGTAGACAAGTTAACATTTTCCTACATTAGACTCCATCTGCAAACTTTTTGCCCACTCACTTAATCTGTCTATATCCTTTGCAGCCTTCTTTTGTCCTCTTCACAATTTACTTTCCTACCTTTGTGTCATGACCAAATGCAAATTGAATGCAACATGCTTTGTGCTCAGCTATGCAGAAATCCTCTACCAGCAAATATGGTTTCTTTTGTGTTGCCACAAGGATATGGCAATATCTCAATTAAATCAGAATTACCTGGAAAAACTCAGCAGGTCTGGCAGCATCGGCGGAGAAAAGAGTTGACGTTTCGAGTCCTCATGACCCTTCAACAGAACTGAGTGAATATTAGAGGGCTGAAATATAAACTGGTTTAAGGTGCGGAGGGGGGTGTGTGGTTGTAAGGACAAGAAAGCAGTGATAGGAGCAGATAATCAAAAGATGTCACAGACAAAGGAACAAAGAAGTGTTGAAGGTGGTGATATTATCTAAACGAATGTGCTAATTAAGAATGGATGGTAGGGCACTCAAGCTACAGCTCTAGTGGAGGTGGGGTGAAAAGACTAGCAGGGCATACAAGATTTAAAAATAATGGAAATAGGTGGGAAAAGAAAAATCTATATAAATTATTGGAAAAAATAAAAGGAAGGGGGATGAAACAGAAAGGGGGTGGGGATGGAGGAGGGAGTTCAAGATCTAAAGTTGTTGAATTCAATATTCAGTCCAGAAGGCTGTAAAGTGCCTAGTCGGAAGATGAGGTGCTGTTCCTCCAGTTTGTGTTGGGCTTCACTGGAAGAATGCAGCAAGCCAAGGACAGACATGTGGGCAAGAGAGCAGGGTGGAGTGTTAAAATGGCAAGCGACAGGGAGGTTTGGGTCTTTCTTGCGGACAGACCACAGGTGTTCTGCAAAGCGGTCGCCCAGTTTACGTTTGGTCTCTCCAATGTAGAGGAGACCGCATTGGGAGCAACGAATGCAGTAGACTAAGTTGGGGGAAATGCAAGTGAAATGCTGCTTCACTTGAAAGGAGTGTTTGGGCCCTTGGACGGTGAGGAGAGAGGAAGTGAAGGGGCAGGTGTTGCGGCTTTTGTGTGGGCATGGGAAGGTGCCATAGGTAGGGGTTAAGGAGTAGGGGTGATGGAGGAATGGACCAGGGAGTCCCGGAGAGAACAATCCCTACGGAATGCCGCGGGGGGGGGGGGGGGTCAAAGGGAAGATGTGTTTGGTGGCGGCATCATGGTTGGCAGTTGGCAGAAATGGCGGAGGATGATCCTTTGAATGCGGAGGCTGGTGGGGTGATAAGTGAGGACTTACATAGGTAAGTAATACATTCAGCTGCACGGCACAGTAAAATAGCAAGACTAATGAGGAAAAGCTTCACGGTGCAAAAGGAACATATGACATGAATAGAAAGCAATGAAATTGGTTTTCAGGATATTCACCTGCAAGGTTAATAACAACCTGATACTTTAACCATTGTATGCAAACAAAGCAATTTTTGCACTAATATAACATCTGGAAATTGAAGAAACAATAAAATACTCCATCTATTCTACAATATTGCTGAAAACCACAAGTTGGCAAAAATTGAAACACTATCACAGGCTTTGAATATTACTCCTGTAGCAGTTAAAATTAATTATTTTTATGCTATTTTTCAAGTTGTGATTTAAAACTTTTGGTGGTCACTTGTTCATATTTATGGGACAAGGACAACGAATTGTTTGCAAGCAAAACACCTAAAACTCTAGGGTCTTCGTAGTAAATTGGATTATTTCTTCCCAAGATCGTGATACAAGGTTGACTAACGTAATGACATAGTGCAGACAAGGTTCTAATAGGTTGTATAATTCTGTTCAGAGTAATATCTGCATTAGAGACTCTAACCAAATCACAGAATTGTTACAACACAGAAGAAAGCCACTTAACCCATTGCGTCTGCATCAGCTCTCCGTAGGAGTGATTTACCCAATTATTACTCCTCAGTCTTTTCCTTGTTGCCTTGTACGGTCTTCCTTTTAAGATAACAATCCAATCCCCCTCTTGAATGTCTCAATTGAGCCTTCCTCCACCACACACTCAGGCAGCGCATTTCAGATCCTAACCACTTGCTGAATGAAAAAGGTTTACCTCATGTTTCCAATGCTTCTTTTGCCCATTACTATAAATCGATGCCCTCTTATTCTCAACCCTTAGACCAATGGGAACAGTTTTTCCCTATCTACTCTATCCAGGCTATGCCATTATTTTTGATTTCAGCACAAAGGAAGAGGAGGAATGTTTTGGAGAGGAACAAGAAAGAAATCTTCAGAGTTATTGGTAAAAATAAAGACAGACCACAGAGTAAGATGGACAGAGGCTAGAATCTAAAGTTCAGAAGGGGATTGCTTATGAGATGGCAAGCCTTTTCTTGTACTGTATCCAAAAGAAGTGCTCGAAGTGCCTCTTCAGATATGAAGCATACTTAAAGTTTTGAGCAGACTTATGCTTCATAAGTCCATCTATTTGCACTTCATATCTGTTGCAGTGATAATGTTCCCTGCCCTCCTGCAATCCTTCATATTATTACTGCAACCAGTACAATTTATAGAATACATTGAAAAAACTCTGACTTAAGTTTGAACTGGAGCTCTAAGTATTATGTTACAAGCAGTGGGAATTTGTGGCAAATATGGGATTAAAAAAAAGCATTTAAGTTTCAGTTACAAACTGGGTACAGTAGTGCAGTGATAATGAAGCTGCAGCAGCAACCCAGAGGTAGTAAATTCATATCACAACATTAATTCAATAAGTATTGAAGTTTGAGGGGTACTACTAGAAAATGGACCACCACAGAAAGCCAAATGTCACTAACATGCTTTCTTATGCCAAATCTACTTGTTCTCGTCTATATGTGACTTTTTTCATACTACATCGCAGACTCTGGAATAGCCTCAATCAAATTCATTGCAAAAACAATTGCTCAGAAGACATCCCATCGTGGTTTTGTGGCAATAATGTTGCATTGCCCCAAAAATAAAAAATCAACTTATTTTGTTTAAAAAAGCACAAGTGTCTGCCAGAAACTCAATTTTTCTGTTGCTTGATTCTGCTACCATACTAACAGTGCTAAGTGCTGTGAAATTTGTGCCACCACAATAGTGACATCTTTTGAAGCATGTTGTAAAGCATTTTGATGCTCAAAATTTAAAAAAAAAATTGTTTTCAGGACATGGGCATTGGTGGAAGGGATAGAAAGTGGGTGCATTACATCAAGGTTCTAGAATCTAGTTGTGTTTGCGCCAATCCGACTGGTGATTATTCCACTGAACTTTTGACTTGAGCTTTGCTAATGGTGGGTAAGTACCAGCCAGTCAACTAGTGAGCCACTCAACATCCTGCCTCTGCCCTACTCTTGTAGCTGTGGTCTTAATAAGGCTGCTCCAGGTTAGCTTTGAGAATGTCCAGCCAACTAAATTAATAGTTACTTCATCGACTTGCATGGATTCAGTGCATGTATATGCCAATGAGTCATTTGGTGCCATATTATGATTGCCATCTATACTCTCGGATGGAAGTAAAAGATCCCATGGCATGACGTGAAGAAAAGCAGGAAGGTTCAGGCACGTTGTCCCAGGTGGCTAAGCCAATACTTATTTCTTAAATAACATCACTGAAGACATTTTATTGCCTCTCTGCTGTGTAAGATCCTGCTCTGTGCAAATTGGCTACTGCATTTCCCTACATTATAACAGAGACAACACTTGGAAAAATTTCCATTGCTGCCAAGTACAATGGGACTGCCAGAAATTGTAAAATGTGCTATAAATTTTCTTTTTCTGCGCTTTTTATTCTCAGTAACATGGTCTAACAGTTCCTTATTGAGGAAGAACATTAACCCAAGGCAAATTTAACAAGTTGCATCAACAACAAACAACAATAAGCACTTTATGCAATGATAACAGGTTTGTGCCATTGTTAACGGATGGCTGCATTTTGATCAACATTTATGACATGAAACGGGGAGGCGATGGCGTCGTGGTATTGTCTCTGGACTAGTAATCCAGAGGCCCAGGGCAATGCTCTGGGGACCCGGGTTCGACAGCAGATGGTGCTTTTTATAGTTGTTTCAAGTTCCAGAAGGAGTCCACAGGTAGTGATGTGGTGGTGCTGAAGCACTTTTTGCTGACTTCAAAATTCTGCACAAACCAAAAGTTGCTCCTAGACATGGTGACATAAGTAGGCACTTCCCTTAAAACACAGCGTGACTTGGAGATTGAACAGAAGCCGGACAAAACAGGATGAGCTGCTGGAAGTGGATGAGGGGATGAGGGGTTTATTCAGGAGGAGGACATATTTATATATTCTCATATATAAACCTCAGCACGGAGCAAGGTTTGAAATGTCTGCACTTCTGTAACGATATCCTCACAGAAGTCTGCTACAGCTACATCTGTAACCACACCAAGGTAAGGACTCCACTGCCAATGGCTATCATAGTGGGTGCAGCAATGAGCTTTTGTGTCTGGCTTCTTTCAGGCTGGAAATGGAGGTATTTGCAACATTTTGTAGTTTGCCGCCCACTGCTGCGTACAGGTGGTCACTGATACTCTTTGTTCCTCGAGAGCTAACTATACTTCATTCCCTCTTGTCTGAGAGAAGCAGGCAGATTAAGCAAGCGGTTTCCCTTGGATCACAGGTGTTGTTGTATTGTATGGTACCATTGATTGCATGCACATCATTTTGCAGGTGTTGCATTTCAACTGTGCCCTATATCAGAACTGAAAGCGATTCCACTCCCTGAATGTCAAGCTAGTGTGTGACCACACAGACAGCAGCCATAATGCTTTCATACTGCAATAGTCCACTGTTTCAGCTGCATTTGAGCCACCATGACAAACCAAAAGGTAGAATGGTTATCAAGGGCTGACCAATAGGACTGGATAGGAATCTAGGCCAATGGATCAGGCAATATCGTTTAAATTAAAAGATAATTTAAAATTGCTAACAGGAAAATTATTTTGCTTAAGGGTTATAAGCACTCGGAATAATCTTCCAGGAAAGGTAGCAGAGCTAAATACATCAGGAGTGTTCAAAATGCAGTTATTGTGCATGACTTTAGCTTTATAATGATGGTTATTCATGCACTCTTCATGCACAAGCAAGCAAGCAGTCTGAACCTACATTCATAAACAAAGAAATGTTCAACAGTTACCGTAGCCCATGTGGCAGCAACCAAGAGAACTTCCCCCTGCAACTGAAACACATCTACATGAACAGAAACCCAGCTCCCTTATTTCCAAAACTCACTTGGGCTGTTCAGCATGGTTTTCTAGCTTCATTGCAAATGAAGACTAAACATATTCTTTTCACCACTGACAACATAATCGCATACTTGCTAGAATGTAGTCTTTGTTTCACAAATGAATGCCAGCTCATTGCAATGCAAATCATAGGCTGGTTGCTGTAGTGAGATTAATTGTAAGTTGTATCTTAGAAATTTGACTGTGGGTGTGCAAAGAATAAACTATAATAAAAAGCGACACAAAACTAACCCAACTTTCTTTTTAACTGGCTATTGGCTCATATTCACAACCAATTTTAAATTTATCTTATTCCACCATACAAACAGGTTTGTAGCACGTGCAATAGGATACTACATTTTCAGTAAGGACAATAAAAATTCCCATGAAATTAAGACCACAAAGTTCATTTGACTGTTGGTATGGATTTAACTACAAACTGAGCCCCTGCTTTCCGGAGTCAACACTGCATGGCCTGAAGACTAGTTATGTAGCTTGGAAAGTTAATTAAAACATGGCAATTTTGTTCTTCGATTATGTACTCATTGTACAATGAGATTGACTGGTTTCAAATCCTAACACAAAGGTACAGGTTTATCCAACTAGGACAATTAAAAAGGCTACCTGATACAACGTTTTTATGGTTTGTAACAATAGGACAGGGAAATATGCAATGTAAATTTCTTCTAATAACACCTACTTGCATTGATGGAACAAAAATGCTATTCTGGTGATTTCATACCAAATAAATAGCACTTTTTGTATTCTACCCACATAGCTTAATGCATTAGCTACTGCAACTATTTTCTTTCAGTCCAAATAAATGGAAAGTATTACTTGAATGTAAACTGACCACTGTCTCTTTGGCAAAATGGTAATTTGACCACTGAGAGAGTTTCACAAGCTTTGTGACTCTTGGGACTTGGATTCAAACTCATTGCAGACAAAGAAACTGAAAGCCTCCTCGATCACCCACCAGTGGCTCTGACTAAGTGATCAAGGACAGAGATCTACTGGGATATTCTTACTCATATTTGAATCCTGTGAGCCAAGACTCTAGTGTCATTGCAGTGCGTTTTATCCTGCATATTGATAGCTGTAATAAAAGATTTACTGTTACCTGGAAAGGTGTTAATAATAAGATAAAGGCAGCATGTACACTGCTGTAATGGAGTGACTCCGGTTTTATTGAAGGGTGAACTAGGCTGAATGGCCTTCCTCAACGACATATAACCAGTGTGACCTTTGTTAAAACCTATATTCCACAAGTTTTTTTAAAAACACGCAAATTTAACTTTTCTTTTTAATCAGTAAAATGTTCAGTGTTGTACTTATCACAAAGACAGCTTGATGCAAGGAATTTCCAGCTAATTTTACACTTTTCAGCAGAATGAAGACAGTAAATCAAGCTAACTTCTCATTAACCAGCAGCCTCTTACCAGAAACTGGACTAATTGATTAAACCATCAAAGGGTATTTAAGGGTAATGGCATCAAGTTCTAACAAGTCAGTAGTAGGAAATGTATAATTATGCAAAGGAACTTAAACCAATATCCATTGCAATACAAAAAAGGGCATAACAACTTAGGGTCATGTAATCAGATTTTTAAAAAATGTGTAAAAAAAAAATACATTTCCATTTGATTTAAGTTTGGGATTTAAAACATTTAAAAAAAACTCAAAAAAAAATCCTAAACTTCCAGTTACAGACTTCTTGAAGGTTTGGCTTCTGGTTCAGATTTACATGGATTGCATGCAGGACAGATAGATTCCCAACACTTCATTGGCATATCCAGATTCCTTAATTTACTAAAATGAAACTGAAGTGGCTTATGCATCACTTGACAACATTCAACTGTCATGGCACTGTGTGCAGCTTCAGACAAAACACAACATTCATACTATGATAAATGCTCGAAGGAGAAAATAATTGTAGGGATATGGAGAAAGAACAGGGAAAACTGGATTGGTCTCTGAAAGAGTTGGCATAGATTTAATGGGTTGAATACCCTCCTTCTGTGCTGTACTGTTCTGTGATTCTATGATAATTTATTTTTATGCTGGGTCAGTTTTGCAACACACGAAGTTACAAAAGAAATGAAGATAAACCATTACTGCAATAATTAGAAATTCAAAGAAAACAGAAAATAAGTAGGCAAAAGATTCATGATTGTTGTGAGATTATTATTCAAATTGCTCATTTGTTAAGCACAGACAAGATATTTGAAAAGTATTTTAACCAAAACACATCCTTATAGTTACACTTATTTCTGCTTCCATACTTTGTAGATTATGGAATTCTGAAACATTTCGCTGTATGGGGTTTTAAAAAAAAATGTTTCATCGCCTAGTTTATCTTCCAACATGGGCAGAGGGTTCATTGAAGTAGATATAATACAAAAGCAAAATACTGAATGTTGGAAATCCGAAATAAAAACAGAAAATATTGGAAATTCTCGGGTCAGATAGCATCTGTGGAAACAGTCAACATTTCAGCTCAATGACTCTGTCAGAAATAATGTAACGTCATCAAAACATTTGAAAGGTCTGCGAATGTAGTACATGAAAAAATGTGTATTGTTAAAAAAAAAAGTCCTTGAAGCACATTTGAATTTTAAAAATTCCTTCATAGGATGTGGCGTCGCTGACTAGGACAGTTTTTATTGCCCATCCCTAATTGCCCTTGAGAAGATGGGGAGGAGCTGACTTCTTGAGCCATTGCAGTCCATGTGGTGTCGGTGCACACACACACTGTTGTTAGAAAGGGCATTCAAGGAGTTTGACCCAAAGACAGTGAAGGAATGGTGATATAATTCCAAAACAATCCTGCATATCACCTACCAGGTCCATTTTAAAAGGAATCAAGAAAACTGTTTAACACTTCAATCAATTCATCGTATTGTTTGACAGGTTAGGTATAACATATTTAATTGTTTTCGACACAAGCACCATTGTGTTGCAAGAGGTGCCCAATACTCAACAAGAAAAACTGTGCAGTTTCATTGCACAAGTGAAACAGAGAAAGTGGAAGCATTATAATTGACAATCTGATGAGCCAGAGGTTTCTGAACCTAGTTATTCCTACCTAGCACATTGTTCTGTTCTGTGACTCAAATAAAAATACCCAGACATTGCTAAGAAAGAGGATACTTATTCAACTAATGAATCTGACTGAATGAATAACTAAAATCACAGACTGTGATCCACAGACAAATTTTATGCACAGGATCTCTGTGCATTTAGTGTATGAAATGATTAAGGGCCTTAGAAATTACTTAGCATTTCTAAACTGGGCTTGACTGCGGGTTGCTAATCTCAGCCTGACATACCACATTCTTGATGAATTATGTCATGGCTTGATGTCAGGTTTTTCCCATTTGTATTGAAGTTGAGTTGGTAGCAGACTGGCAGACAGCAACGGTTGGAATGGGAAGCAGAAAAATACCTCCTGATTCTATGAAATTTATCTACTTGTGATGCAAGGTTCATGAGTACGTGCTTGCCTAAGTCTTTCTGAATATGGTTAGGTTATTTAATTTCTAATCTAGGAAGACATCACCTATATGCAACTTCCCCATGACAATCATTACCACTTCAGAAATCTCACTGAGCTTTTAATTCATCTTACATCATTCAGGACATGCCGAAAACAAATATTTCCAAGGAATTTACCATGGAATAAATGTCCTATGTTCATACAAAGGCTTACTACATCTTTGGGAAATATCAGAAGATACTTCAAATGCAGTAACTGAGGTAGGCAAACACAGCAGCCATTTTCCAACTAGCAAGATAGCCATGAAACCAACTGTTATTGCAGTCACAATTTTATTGAGAAGTCTTGATTGAGAGATGAATGTTGTCCAAAGCCTTAAGACAGTTCCCTACTCTTATTTGAGTATCCTGACTCCCCAAAGCCTGTCCAAGGAACAAGTGAGGAGTGTGACAGAATACTCTCCACTTGCCTTGATAAATGTAACTCCAACTTCACCTAAGAAGCTAAACATCAACCAGGGCAAAGCAGCCCACTTGACCTGTATCTCATCCACCACCTTAAATATTCATTCCCTCCACCACCAATCACAGCAAGTGTGCCCCATTTAAAAGCGGATCCTTCGACAACACCTTCCAAACCAGCAACCTCTACCACCTAGTGCGCAGTAGATGCATGAGAACACAACCAATCACAAGACCCCTCCAAGCCACACACCACCCTGACTTGGAAACATATCTGTCGCTGGATCAAAATCCTAGAACTCCTTTCCTAACAGTTCTGTAGGTGTTCCGACACCACATGTACATGGCTCACCATCAACCTCTGAAGGGCAGTTTGGAATGGACAACAAATGCTAGTCTTTCCAGCATCCCAGGAACTATAATAAAGAAAGACTTGAATAGTGGCATGACAAGCAGATGGAGCCTTAGTTCAATTTGTCATTTAAAGGCTGGCGCCTCCGAAAATCTGATGTAAAATCTAAGATTATTTAGAATTTTCTATATTAATATATATGAAACTTACTATTTAAGATATTTTAGAACAACACAGAAATAAAGAATTGCCAGAATTTTGTCATTTGTTTTCCGGAACGAATGATGTTACAGTCTATTTTTATCAATTCAGCATTGCCTTCTATTGAAGCTTTTTCCTGTAGACTTATTTTAAATGCTGTAATAAAGCCTCCGATTGATTTAGAAGGCAAGCTTTTCTGTGAACAAATATTCCAATGCTTCTGAGAGTACAGAATACAAAAGAAAATTAAACCAACAGCTATGATGACTATAATAACAAGCTGTCAGCACCTTGCTTAATACCTGAAAGGGTTTCAGAGTGACATATTGTTTAAGGGTCAGTACACTTTAGAATCTATTATACACTTCTCAGAGGGAAAAAACTTCAAAGGCCGTAAAGGCAATATTCTTTTACATGATTTACTGCACCCACTTTAAGATAGCTGCATGTAATGCTTCCTTGGTGATGGCCCACTGAATGTGTTTCAACACAAACCTTCAATTGTTTTTTTTTTAAAAAGATTAGAACAACCTATATTTGTCATAAATACCATTTCTACAAATGGAGAATGGGTACAGTTGGCTGCAATCAGTGAAATCCACCTCTGACCTTACTCAGTCTTAGATTCTGCAGTCAAGTTTCTGATGCAGATCCTGGATTGCAATGTACAAGTAACTACGAATCATGAAACGTACATCATACTCTCAATGAGCAAATTGCTTAAACGCTGACCTTTGAGTGACTAATTAAACACAGAAGCCAATAAGGCTGTGCTTAATATAGCAATTTCATTTCAAAAATGTTGTTCCATTAAACTGGGCATTTAATTAATAAGACATGAAACTTTTAACATTAGTTCCTGTGTATGACATTAGATTATCTTTTTTTAAAAAAGCCAGAAAACAGGTTTAAAGTTATTTTTAAAATCCATTATACTGTACAATTTGTAAATTCATCATGGATAACAGGAATTCACCTTCTGATGTATGGTTTTGATTCACTACCGCAGGAGCCAATTCCTTTGTTCTCCCAGATATTTTCCTGTTTATGCACGTACTATGAGCCAAAGGGATAGAGCAAAAGGAAATCCTATTAAGCTTCGTTCAGAACATATTGATTACTATTTGTGACAAGACATTTTTTCTAATGGGATACAGACCATCAAGTTAGAAAATTGCTTCTTGCCTCTCAGGTAACCTATTCTTCATCACTAAATGTAATGAAAGCTGTAATTTTCCAAATTTCCATTTGCAGAGACAAAGGAAAAAAGAGAAACACTCATGAAAACAAATCATTTTCAATGATTTAAAACAACTTGACTTGCTCTAAGCTTTGACCTTGAAACACTTGACTTACAGTTTTCTCTGCTCTCAATGTATCTGACAGCCAGCCTTCTTCCAAACAGGGTGAACAAATGGCCGATCCAACAGAATGTTGGGCCTGGGCTTCCGGCTAAGCCATCATTTTGGCAAATCTGAAGCAGGCAGCCAGTCAGTTACACCCAGTTTAAGTGTGTGCCACTAACTCTGATCTGTTTTTGTGGGTCACCAATATGTACATTGCTGGATTCTATTGGAGATCCATCACATGCTGACCAGAAGTATGGAGAAAAATTGCTGAGTCAAACTCTGCCAAACATTGCACCCCAAATTTTTTTTCCTAAATGCAGCCATGGCACTTCAATAGACACCCGAAACAGTAAGGTAGGGCTGAGTGCCAAAATCTCAGAAAGTGATGTCCCTACATCCTGGAGTTGTCAGTGGGGATTGATGGTGGGGGTAAACAGCAGACCAGATTGCAGAAAGCATGATTGGACATTTTGCAACATGTGGATTTATGCAAATTCCTGCTCCACTTATGCTTCTGCCCCAGCAATAAAATATCAAAAAGCCAAGGCTCTACAGTCAGACTCAAGACGACAAGCAATGAAAGATAAGTTGGAACATGCATGAAGCTATGGACCTTTGAAACATCACCTCTTATTTATAGGACATAAAAGCAGAAACTCAAATAACAGGTAGAGGTGTGTGAAAACCTTCAATGGAGACTACTCTATAATGGGAACAAAATCCTAAACTTCCTTTTTCATAAAAGTTATTACATTCTTCGACACAACCACCCTAGGTCATTTAGCCCCTCAAACTTGCTTCCCAACATCATCCCTTGACTGCCTAGCTCGAACTGTACAGTTACACCCCATCAGAAGAAAGTTTCTTTCCTTCGAATCTTTTTATCATCATAAACACCTCAATTATATCAACCCTTAATCTTCCATATTGAAGGAATAAAAACCTAGTCAATGCAACCTGTCCTTATAATGTAACACTTCTAGTCTCAGGCACACAAAAATCTTAGTCTGCTGTACAGAAGATGGTTATCTAGATGGGGGAGGGCGATGTGGTGCAGAGAACACCTTTAGTATCTTTTAAGATCTATCCTCCTGGAAACTATACTGATCAATGAATTTCCACATGCATGTCATTGTTGATAATGGGATCAAGTTGCAGCAAAATGTCTGTTGGATCTACCTATATTAGTTACTGTCTTTCAAAGTATAGTTAGTCTTCTCTTTAAGTCACCCTGTTTTAAGCAATTTGGTTTAATGGTCAGTTAATGGGGTGGGAATTCTCATTTAGCATCAGGAGTTTTGTTTTAATATTATTTCACGCTGGATGTGATGCAGGATTGCATGACCTGATCAGTGCCATTTTGGAATGGCCCTGCCTGCTTCTTGACTCTTCAGGTCACTGCCTCTCCAGCCTTGTGTCTTACTTCTGTGACCTTGCAACTCAAAACTGCTGTCTCTGAAGGTTGCCTCCTGGCTCTCGCCGCTCATCTCCCGAGCCCTCGCTTAAGGCGAGAGTTTAGGAGAGAGAAGCCAGAAGCGGGAAACTGGCCAGTGGGAGAGAGCCAGCGGCAAACAGGAGGGTTCAGAAGCAGGAGAGGCAGAGATCCCGGGGGCGGGGTTGGGGAGTGGGAGGGTTGGTGATGAGCGGGAGGGTTGGTTGGCAGAAGCAAAGTAGAAATTTAGTGTATTTTTTTAATAAAATAAAATAAACTTAAAAATATAAGAAGTTATTTTGTTTATGAACATAGTAATTTAGTGATCTATTGTATTTAAACTAAGGCAACCTTCAAAGACAGCAGTTTTGAGTTGCAAGGGTATACAGTTTTGATTTATTTTCTGACCAGAAAGACCCTACAGAACCTAACCAAAGCTTTTACGTTAGGTTTAAGTGAGTACAATTTTGCCATTAACTGGGTGGCCGCTTTGCGGAACACCTTCAGTCTGTCCGCAAGCATGACCCAGACCCTCCAGTTGCTTGCCATTTCAACACACCACCCTGCTTTCAGGCCCACATGTCCGTCCTTGGTCTGCTGCAATGTTCCAGTGAAGCTCAACACAAACTGGAGGAACAGCACCTCATCTTCCGATTAGGCACTTTACAGCCTTCCGGACTTAATGTTGAGTTCAACAACTTCAGACCATGAGCTCTCTCCTCCATCCTCACCCTCTTTTTTTCTAATAATTATTATATATTTTTATATATTTTTTTCTTTTCCCAGCTATTTCTATTATTATTTTTAAAATTTATTTCCATCCATTGTTTTATCTCCACCTTTTAGCCTATTTCGATCCCTTCTCCCACCCCACCCCCACTAGGGCCATCAGTCATCCGCTCATCCTGCTTTCTACCCTTAATGTCACCATTAGCACATCCTTTAGCTAATATTACCATCATCAACACCCCTTTGACCTTTTGATTCTGACATCATTGGCAATCTCTCCTTTGCCTTCACCTATTACTGGGCCCTCTAACCAGCTCCACCTGTCCCATCCCCCTTAAATAGCTTATATTTCACCACATTTCTATTTCTCTTCAGTTTTGATGAAGAATCATATGGACTCGAAATGTTAACTGTGTTCCTCTCCACAGATGCTGTCAGGCCTGCTAAGTTTTTTCCAGCAATTTTTGTTTTTGTTTCAGATTTCCAGCATCCACAGTATTTTGCTTTTTTTTCATTAACTTTGTTTCATTTGAAGTTGCCATTCTCAGGAATGCAACTCCAACATTAAGTGAGCAATTACTGTAATCATTGAAACTTCTCAAAACACCCGAGACACCGATGCAAAACAATAGAATATAAATATAAAATTTTACTTTTTCAAAAAATGGAGTTCCAACTTTCTCAAGATGCTCAGAATCTGTTGGATTGGAGCCAGCAGAATTATGAGCAGTAGCTTGAATGAGACAATCATTTTACTGACACCCAAGTGCTGCAGTGAAAGAAAGGTTGGCCTTATTTTGAAAACATTCTGGGTGCTCCCATTGAGTAATACATTTGTTCTCAGACAGCAAGTTTACTCCATTAAACCACAGATTTTTGATGGAAAATCTTACTCTAGAGGAAAGTAGAGAAATAGACAGGACAGAAAGTTTTCCTGACCTGGATAAACCTTTATGGCTTGAATACGGAAGAAAACCATTTCTCTAAACATCAGAAAGCTGTCACAAAAATAAGGCAAATAAGCTTGACATCTACCCTTCACGCAACCATCATTTATAAGAGGTCCATCTGTCCAAGCATCCCTATATAAAATGACACTGTGACACACAAGCTCATGAAATCATAACAGGATTCTAATATCAATATTTTAAAATGTCTCCATTTCTTCTAGTTGAGAAGTACACCAGTAGCATCTTGTAAACTTTTATTGTGACAAATGTTGCTTTCTGAATGCAAGCATTTATTCAAATTTAAAGACGACTTGGAACTTTTCTAAAACCTCTGGAGGTCCCAATTCCGGAGACAAGACAAACTCACTGAAGAAAAACAAAACAAAATATTTGCAGGGGTGAAAGGGGAATATGATTTAAAATCAAATATGAAAAGAATACTGAAAATACCCAAAGCACAGCTAACTTCTGAATTGAGAGGTTAACATTTATTCAGGGCAGAAATGTTTTTGTTAAAAAAAACCCTTTTCGGTGAGCTGGGTAAAATAGAAAATGAGTATGCTCTTTGGGATGTACTTGATTAAAAATGAAGAGTAACTTAGACAGGCTATTTTATTCATAACTATAATAATAATGCAGCACGGCCCTTCAAAGCTGTAGGCCTAAGTCCTCTGAATCCCTAATCCAGTCACTTGGGAAGTACAATTGTATGAACAAAGCCGTACATTAAAGTTCCATCTGCTAAGCAATAATTCTGCAGTCAAGTACTACACGCACACACATATATATAAGTACTACACACACATATATATATAAGTACTACACACACATATATATATAAGTACTACACACACATATATATATAAGTACTACACACACATATATATAAGTACTGCACACACACATATATATAAGTACTACACACACACACACATATATATAAGTACTACACACACACACACATATATATAAGTACTACACACACACACACATATATATATATATAAGTACTACACACACACACACACACACACACACATATATATATATAAGTACTACACACACATATATATATATAAGTACTACACACACACACACATATATATATAAGTACTACACACACACATATATATATAAGTACTACACACACACACACATATATATAAGTACTACACACACACATATATAAGTACTACACACACACATATATATAAGTACCACACACACACACATATATATAAGTACCACACACACACACACACATATAAGTACCACACACACACACACATATATATATATAAGTACCACACACACACACACATATATATATATAAGTACCACACACACACACACATATATATAAGTACCACACACACACATATATATATATATAAGTACCACACACACACATACACACACATATATATGTATATATATAAGTACTACACACACACATATAAGTACTACACACATATATATATATATACATATATATAAGTACTACACACATATATATATATACATATATATAAGTACTACATACATATATATAAGTACTACATACATATATATAAGTACTACATACATATATATAAGTACTACACACACACATATATATATATAAGTACTACACACACACATATATATATATAAGTACTACACACACATATATATATAAGTACTACACACACACACATATAAGTACTACACACACACATATAAGTACTACACACACACACATATATAAGTACTACACACACACACATATATAAGTACTACACACACACACATATATAAGTACTACACACACACACATATATAAGTACTACACACACATATATATATAAGTACTACACACATATATATATAAGTACTACACACACACATATATATAAGTACTACACACACACACATATATATAAGTACTACACACACACATATATATAAGTACTACACACACGTATATATATATATAAGTACTACACACACACATATATATATAAGTACTACACACACACATATATATGTACTACACACACATATATATGTACTACACACACATATATATGTACTACACACACATATATATGTACTACACACACATATATATGTACTACACACACACATATATAGGTACTACACACACACATATATAGGTACTACACACACACATATAGGTACTACACGCACACATATATATAGGTACTACACACACACATATATATAGGTACTACACACACACATATATATAGGTACTACACACACACATATCTAGGTACTACACACACACATATCTAGGTACTACACACACACACATCTAGGTACTACACACACACATATCTAGGTACTACACACACACATATCTAGGTACTACACACACACATATCTAGGTACTACACACACATATATAGGTACTACACACACATATATAGGTACTACACACACATATATAGGTACTACACACACATATATATAGGTACTACACACACATATATATAGGTACTACACACACACAT